>NC_090377.1:12349696-12652878 GCF_036365525.1 Heterodontus francisci | reverse complement strand
GATACCTGCAAGAGGGAGCTGGATTGGTTACCCAACTGGGGCAGAGGTCAGAATATATAGATAGCAAGTGTTCTTTATAGATAACACCTGGTCTGTGTAATCTCCTGGACTAATTTGACCACTTGAGGGGGGGTTGGAGAGGAATTTAAATTTTTAACTCTTCTCTTCCTTCCCCCTCCCTCCACACTACAAACGCCCCCCCCCCCCCCTCCCCCACCTGTCATCTCTTCCCAGGCTACAGGATGGAAGTAGAAGTAGCGTTTAGTCATGATAGTCTAACTTTGCATGTAGGCAGGCTTGATTTACCGGTTTGTCTTTTACTGACTGTCAATTTCATAGGACAACTCCAAGAATCAGTCAAGAAATTGAGTAGATGAGGCGTATATTCCCAGAAGTTTCGAAGGAGGAGAGGTGATAATTGAAACATGTAACATTTTTAAGAGGCTTGATAGGGTAGATGCCGAGAAAATGTTTCCCCTGTTGGGGAATCTAGAACACAGGATCACAGTCTCAGAATAAAGAGTTGGCCATTTAGGACTGAGATGAGGAGAAATTTCTTCACTTAAAGGGTTGTGAAACTTCGGAATTCTCTGCCCCAGAGAGCTGCAGGTGATCAGCTGTTGAGTATATTCAAGATAGAGGTCGATAGGTTTTTGTACACTAAAGGAATCAAGGGATTATGGGATAGGGCAGGAAATGTGGAGTTGTTGATCGTATTGAATAATATTTTATGTGCTCATATCTCACTAGGGAACAAAACAGAAGGGCTATTTCAAATTCATTACAGCCATCCTTGATCCCTCTGCCAATATTAACCGTTGAGGGATGGAAAATTATAACCTTGATTGAATCCCATTATTTCACAAAGCGCTCAAAAACATTTTAGAGAAACTTCAACGAATTATTCCACATTTGTAGACTCGGGTGCGATCATTACCAATCACAGATGGTTCCAAGTCCACAAAAACAGCCCTGGGCACATGTTTTCCAGCTCCCGTCTCACAGAAAAAGGTGTTGAAGCAATTATCCACCCCTCCGGTGCTTCTGCCATCAGATCTGTGTCCATCAGGCTGGATGCCATGCTCCAGACAGTACAGCTCCCAGCAGGCATTGCCCATCTGGACACCAGCCTGGCCAACATGGATGGAGATACATTCACGCTGCCAAGAGGAAAAAAATAAAGTTAGCGTGATAACACTGCGAAAGTAAAAAAAAGTTTTTTTTGTTACTTTTGAATTATGGTATTCATGTCTAGAAACACCAGGCATTAAAAGTTGAAGAGAGTCACAAGAACACAAGAAATAAGAGCAGTAGTATACCATATGGCCTGTTGAGGGTACTCTGCCATTCAATATGATCATGGCTGATCTTGGGCTTCAATTCTACTTTTCCACCTGCTCTCCATATCCCTCGATTCCCTGAGACACCAAAAATCTGTCTATCCCAGCCTTAAATATATTCAACGATGGAGCATCTGGGGTAGAGAATTCCAAAGATCCACAACACTTTGAGTGAAGAAATTTCTTCTCACCTGTCCTATATGACGGTCTCCTTATCCTCAGACTGTGGTTTAGATTCTCCAGACAGTGGCAATAACCTCTCAGTGTTTACCCTCTCAAGCCCCTTTCAGAATCTTGTATGTTTCAATGAGATCAACTCTCATGCTTCTAAACCCCAGAGAGTATAGGCCGAATTTATTCAGTGTATCATGGGACAACCCTCTCATCCTAGGGACCAAACTAATGAAGCTTCACCGTACTGCCTCCTATGCAAGTATAGAGACCAAAACTGCACATATGTGTGGTCTCACCAAAGCCCTGTACAATTGCAGCAAGACTTCTTTATTCTTGTACTCCAATCCCTTGCAATAAAGGCAACATGCGATTTGCCTTCCTAATTGCTTGCTCTGCCTGCATACTAACTTTGTGTTTCTTGTACTGGTACACCCAAGTCTTTCTGAACATTTACAAGTTTCACACCTTTTAAAAAAATTCTGCTTTTCTATTCTTAGGAAAGTGAATAACCTCACACTTCCCCACGTTATTCTCCATCTGCCACCTTGTTGCCCACTTAACTTGTCTATATCTCTTTGCAGCCTCTATGCCCTCCTCACAGCTTGCATTTCCACCTACCATTGTAGCAGCAAACTTAGATACATTACTCTCTGTCTCTTCATCGAAGTCATTAATATAGATTGAAAATTGCTAAGGCCCCAGTACTAATTGTTGTGGCACTCTACTAGTCTCAGCCTAACAACTTGAAAATGCCACATTTATGCCTACGTTTTGCTTCCTGTCCATTAACCAATCCTCTATCCATGCTAATATATTAACCCTAATTCCATGAGCCCTTATCTTGCCTATTAACCTTTTGTGTGGCACCTTATCAAATGCCTTTTGGGAATGCAGATATGCTACATCTACTGGTTCCCCTTTATCTACCCTACTAGTTACATCCTCATAAAACTCTAATAAATTTGTCAAACACGGTTTTGTAAAACCATATTGACTTTGCCTGATCATACTATGATTTTCTAAGTGTATTGCTAAGACGTCCTTAATAGATTCCTGCACTTTCCCAATGGCTGATGTCAGGCTACCTAGCATGTAGTTCACAATTTATCCCTCCCTCCTTTCTTGTTACATTTGCTGACTTCCAATCTGCTGGGAGCTTTCCAGGATCAAGGGGATTTTGGAAAATCATAGCCAGCGCATCCACTCTGCAGCTATCTCTTTTAAAACCCTAGGATGTAGCCCGTCAGGTCCTGGGGCTTTGTCAGATTTTAGTCTCTTGGAGCTTTTCCAATACTTTTTCTCTACTGATACTAAATTACCTTAATTTCCTCACTCTCTTTAACCCCCAGGTTACCCTTCATTTCTGGTATGCAACTTGTGTCTTTTATGCAAACAAAACATATTCGTCCAATGTCTCTGCCATTTCCTCATTCCCCATAGTAATTTCACCTGTCTCTGCTTCAGAGGGAAAGCTACTCTCTTTATATACTTGTAAAAGCTCAATCTGTTTTTATGTTCCTGGCTAGTTTACTCTCATCCTATTTTTTCCCTTTTTGTCAACTTTTTGGTGGCCCTTTTCTGGTTTCTAAAACACTCCCAATACTCAGTCTTACTACTATTCCTTGGAACATTAAAAGTCGCAGGGCATTTTTCCCCAAAGAGGAGTGTTAGGCTCCAACAACTTACATTTACATAGCACCTTTAACAGAATAAAATCTTCCCAAGGTGCTTCACAGAAGCGACCAAACAAAATTTGGCACTGAACCACAGTAAGGAGCAATGACCAAAAGCTTGGTTTTTTAAAAGGCACAGGTTTTAAAGGAGCATCTTTAAAAAAGGAGAGGGATGGAGAGGTTTATGAAGGGAATTACAGGGCTTGGGGCCCAGGCAGCTGAAGGTGCAGTGCTGAAAATGAGAGATGCACAAGAATCCAGAGTAGGATGAGTGCAGAGGTCTTAGATGGTTGTCGGGTAAATAAGTAGCTCTGTCCTGTGTATAGTTGTTAACTGTTTAATAAACCTGTTCGAGATCTTCAATCAACATGAACTCCAGCAACATAATATAAAGCTTCAATTGCAGGGTCCACGTTCAATTTTTTAGTCAATCTCAGGATGAGGTCATCTCGAGGACCATGCTGAGTATGAACCCAATGTGTTTGGTGTAACTCACTATATACAAACTGAAGAATGTCAGTCTTAATGCTGAATATAATTTAATACTGCTACAATGATTTGTCTTCAACTATCTCTAAGCCCCTAAATGAACTAGTTCCCAGTGTTCCATTTGGAAGCGTAGGCAAGCTCAGGATGCAAGTTCTTCCATTACTCAAGTTAGGTGCAGAGTACAAAAGTCAGTGCCCTTTAAATTGTTTAAGAATTTTCCAGGCCATGTAGGTGCATTCAATGAAACATGGGCCACATGCAAAAGGTTGTGCACATTAATTTTCATACATCTCTGGTAAGCACAAAAAAACTCAGAGGTCAAAACTCCCAGGGCAGGACTGAGGGAGCGCTGCACCGTCGGAGGGGCAGGACTGAGGGAGCGCTGCACCGTCGGAGGGGCAGGACTGAGGGAGCGCTGCACCGTCGGAGGGGCAGGACTGAGGGAGCGCTGCACCGTATCTTTCAGATGAGATGTTAAGCCAAGGCCTCGTCTGCCAACTCAGGTGGACATAAAAGATCCCATGGCCATTATTTCACGGAGCCGGGGGTGGGGGGGGGGGGGGGAGGGGGGAGGGGAAAGAGTCCTCGCCCTGTGTCCTGGCCAATATTTATCCCTGAACCAACATCACAAACAGATCATCTGGTCATTATCACGTTTCTGCTTGTGGGAACTTGCTGTGTGCAAATTGGCTGCCGTGTTTGATTAGTAACTACACTTCAAAAATACTATATTGGCTGCAAAGGACTTTGCAACGTCCTAAGATTATGAAAAGTGTTAAATAAATGCAAGTTCTTTCTAAGCCAATTTTAGCATTGGCTAAATAAAGCCACATCGCTACCCTATCTCAAATCACTAGTATTTAGAATTAGAATATTACAGCGCAGTACAGGCCCTTCGGCCCTCGATGTTGCGCCGATCATCTGACCTACACTATTCCATTTACATCCATATGTCTATCCAATGACCACTTAAATGCCCTTAAAGTTGGCGAGTCTACTACTGTTGCAGGCAGGGCGTTCCACGCCCCTACTACTCTCTGCGTAAAGAAACTACCTCTGACATCTGTCCTATATCTTTCACCCCTCAACTTAAAGCTATGTCCCCTCGTGTTTGCCATCCTCATCCGAGGAAAAAGACTCTCACTATCCACCCTATCTAACCCTCTGATTATCTTGTATGTCTCTATTAAGTCACCTCTCCTCCTCCTTCTCTCTAACGAAAACAACCCCAAGTCCCTCAGCCTTTCCTCGTAAGACCTTCCTTCCATACCAGGCAACATCCTAGTAAATCTCCTCTGCACCCTTTCCAAAGCTTCGACATCCTTCCTATAATGCGGTGACCAGAACTGCACGCAATACTCCAGGTGCGGCCTCACCAGAGTTTTGTACAGCTGCATCATGACCCCGTGGCTCTGAAACTCGATCCCCCTACTAATAAAGGCTAACACACCATATGCCTTCTTAACAGCCCTATTAACCTGGGTAGCAACTTTCAGGGATTTATGTACCTGGATACCAAGATCTCTCTGCTCATCTACACTACCAAGAATCTTCCCATTAGCCCAGTACTCTGCATTGCTGTTACTCCTTCCAAAGTGAATCACCTCACACTTCTCCGCATTAAACTCCATTTGCCATCTCTCAGCCCAGCTCTGCAGCCTATCTATGTCCCTCTGTACCCTACAACACCCTTCGACACTATCCACAACTCCACCGACCGTCGTGTCATCCGCAAATTTACTAACCCACCCTTCTACACCCTCATCCAGGTCGTTTATAAAAATGACAAACAGCAGTGGCCCCAAAACAGAACCTTGCGGTACACCACTAGTAACTAAACTCCAGGATGAACATTTGCCATCAATCACCACCCTCTGTCTTCTTTCAGCTAGCCAATTTCTGATCCAAAGCTCTAAATCACCTTCAACCCCATACTTCCGTATTTTCTGCAATAGCCTACCGTGGGGAACCTTATCAAACGCCTTACTGAAATCCATATACACCACATCCACGGCTTTACCCTCATCCACCTGTTTGGTCACCTTCTCGAAAAACTCAATAAGGTTTGTGAGGCACGACCTACCTTTCACAAAACCGTGCTGACTATCGCAAATGAACTTATTCTTTTCAAGATGATTATAAATCCTGTCTCTTATAACCTTTTCCAACATTTTACCCACAACCGAAGTAAGGCTCACAGGTCTATAATTACCAGGGCTGTCTCTACTCCCCTTCTTGAACAAGGGGACAACATTTGCTATCCTCCAGTCCTCCGGCACTACTCCTGTCGACAATGACGACTTAAAGATCAACAACAACGGCTCTGCAATCTCCTCCCTGGCTTCCCAGAGAATCCTAGGATAAATCCCATCTGGCCCAGGGGACTTATCTATTTTCACTCTTTCCAAAATTGCTAACACCTCCTCCTTGTGAATCTCAATCCCATCTAGCCTAGTAGGCTGTATCTCAGTAATCTCCTCGGCAACATTTTCTTTCTCTACTGTAAATACTGACGAAAAATATTCATTTAACGCTTCCCCTATCTCCTCTGATTCCGCACACAACTTCCCACTACTATCCTTGATTGACCCTGTTCTAACTCTTATCATTCGTTTATTCCTGATATACCTATAGAAAGCCTTAGGGTTTTCTTTGATCCTATCCGCCAATGACTTCTCGTGTCCTCTCCTTGCTCTTCTTAGCCCTCCCTTTAGATCCTTCCTGGCTAGCTTGTAACTCTCAAGCGCCCTAACTGAGCCTTCACGTCTCATCCTAACATAAGCCGCCCTCTTCCTCTTGACAAGCGCTTCAACTTCTTGAGTAAACCACAGCTCCCTCGCTCGACAACTTCCTCCCTGCCTGACAGGTACATACTTATCAAGGACACGCATTAGCTGCTCCTTGAATAAGCTCCACATTTCGTTTGTGCCCATCCCCTGCAGTTTCCTTCCCCATCCTACACATCCTAAATCTTGCCTAATCGCGTCATAATTTCCTTTCCCCCAGCTATAATTCTTGCCCTGCGGTATATACCTGTCCCTGCCCATCGCTAAGGTAAACCTAACCGAATTGTGATCACTATCACCAAAGTGCTCACCTACATCTAAATCGAACACCTGGCCGGGTTCATTACCCAGTACCAAATCCAATGTGGCATCGCCCCTGGTTGGCCTGTCCACATACTGTGTCAGAAAACCCTCCTGCACACACTGGACAAAAACAGACCCATCTAAAGTACTCGAACTATAGTATTTCCAGTCAATATTTGGAAAGTTAAAGTCCCCCATAACCACTACCCTGTTACTCTCGCTCCTGTCGAGAATCATCTTCGCTATCCTTTCCTCTACATCTTTGGAACTATTCGGAGGTACTCCAGGCAGAGCCCAAATCAGTGTTCTGTAAAGCTCAGCATTCAAGGTCTTGCATGGCCAGTGACATTCAAAAAGCTAGATTTTAAAATATAATAGAAGCTGACACACAGCAGGAGATGAGGTTGTATCCAGCAGAGTTTAGGGATAGAGCAGGCTGTATTAATTGTGAAAAATTCAAGTAATTCTCTTATATGGAACATTCAGCTCAGTAACATTGCAGCGTCTGCTCACTACTCTATTTCCTCCTGAACTTAGTCAGCTTAATTTGCATTCACCAGTCTTGTGCAACAATGCAAACTCAGCTGGGACAAAGAAGCCAAGCTACCTAAAGAACAAATTACATTTCTGTAGTGCCCTTCACTAACTTGGGACCTCCCAAAGCATTTTATAGCCAATGAAGTGCTTTAAATGTAGTCACTGTTGTAATGTAGGAAACATGGCAGCCAATTTGTGCACAGCAAGATCCCACAAACAGCAATGTGATAATGATCAGATGATTGTTTTTTTCAAAAAGTGATTTTGGTTGAGGGGTAAATATTATCCAGAAAACCAGGGAGAACTCCCCCGCTCTTCAAAATAGTACTGTGGGAACCGTCATATCCACCTAGTCAGGTCCTGCCTGACTAACATGATTGAATTTTTTGAGGAGGTAACAAGGAGGGTTGATGAGGGTAGTACATTTGATGTAGTCTATATGGATTGTAGCAAGGCTTTTGATAAGGTCCCACATGGCAGACTAGTCATGAAAGTAAAAGTCCATGGGATCCAAGGCAAAGTGGCAAGTTGGATCCAAAATGGCTGAGGTGCGAAGCGGAGGGTAATGGTCAATGGGTGTTTTTGAGGCTGGAAGGCTGCTTCCAGTAGGTTTCTGCAGGGCTCAGTACTGGGTCCCTTGCTTTTTGTGGTATAAATATCAATGATTTGGACTTGAATGTAGGGGGTATGATTAAGAAGTTTGCAGATGATCCAAAAATTGGCCATGTGGTTGATAATGAAGAAGGAAGCTGTAGATTGCAGGAAGATATCAATGGACTAGTCAGGTGGGCGGAACAGTGGCAAATGGAGTCCAATCCGGAGAAGTGTGAGGTAATGCATTTGGGGAAGGCTAATAAGGCAAGGGAATACACAATAAATGGTAGAAGACTGAGAAGTGTAGAGGAACAGAGGGACCTTAGTGTGCAGATCCTCAGATCTCTGAGGGTAGCAGGACAGGTGGATAAGGGGATCAAGAAGACATACAGGCTACTTGGCTTTATTAGTCGAAGCATGGAATACAAGAGCAGGGAGGTTATACTGGAACTGTATAAAACACTGGTTAGGCCACAGCTGGAGTACTGCTTGCAGTTCTGGTCACTGCACTATAAGAAAGATGTGATTGCACTAGAGAGGGTACAGAAAAAAATTACAAGGATGCTGCCTGGACTGGAAAAATTTTCGTTATGAGGAAAGACTGGATAGGCTAGGGTTGTTTTCTTTGGAACAGAGGATGCTGAGGGGAGACCTAATTGAAGTGTATAAAATTGAGAGGCCTAAATAGAATGGATAGGTGTCCATAACCAGGGGGAATAGATTTAGGGCAAGAAGTAGGAGGTTTGGAGGGGATCAAGGGGAAGATTTTTCACCCAGAGGTTGGTGGGTATCTGGAACACACTGCCTGAATGGATGGTAGAGGTAGAAACCAGCATAACATTTAAAAATTACTTGGCTATGTACTTGAAGTGCCGTAACCAAGAATCGGAAAGTGGGATTAGGTTGGACGGCTACTTGTTGGCTAGCATGTACACGGTGGGCCAAATGGCTGTAACTTTCTATGACGTTGAGAAGGCAGATGATGCCTCAGCTTAATGTTTCGTCTGAAAGATGCACCTCTGACGGTGTCAACCTGGTTTATGTGCTCACCCTCCCCCACCCCAGAGCGAGACATGTACCGACAACCTTCCGACTCCAAGGTGAGAGTGCTACCTGCTGATCAATGGCTGACCGACCAACACTTCAGGATGGGAAGACACCAAATAAATATTTGATCAGGAAAAGTCCAAGTGTAGTCGTGAGTCAATTCCACAGAGGAGTGGATGGAAGAAACACATTATTCAAGAGTACATATTGAAGTAAAAGTTAAAAATTTAGGAAGTGTTGCCTCTCTTCCTGACAACTCATTTAAAATAGAAACTATGATTTGCACACTTTATGCAAAAACATTACACAAATGTGTTATTAAAAAGTTTTAGTTTGTATAGGAACAAAAGATAAAAGTTAACAAGATAGACAACAGGCACACAGTTCTCATTGCTTAATAACTTTTAAACTGGGCTCCACAATGTCCTCAGATTTCTGTGTGGGACCAGAGGAACAGGTGGAGGCCGTTCAGCCCAGAGTCTGTCCCACCAGGCAATTCGATCATGGTTGATCTGTACCTCAACTCCATATTGCCAACCATACCTCAGTCTTGAACATTTCAATTGGTTCCACTGTCGTTTGGCAGAAAGAGTTCCAGATTTCCACTACCTTTGTGCGAAGACATGCTTCTTGCCTTCACTCCTGAATGGCCGAGCACTTATTTTAAGGTTATGTCTCTCTTTCACTGGACTCCCTCTACCACAGTACATAGTTTCTCTATCTATCCTATCAACTCCTTATCATTTTAAACAAACACCCACCTTAACCTTCCAAACACAAAACAAGTATGTGCAACCTGTCATCATAATTTAACCATCTTAGTCCCAGTATCATTCTGCTGAATCTGCACTGCATTGGCTCCAAAGCTAATATATCCTTCAATGTGCAGTGCCCAGAACTGAGAGCAGTATTTCATATGGGGTCTGACCAAGGTTTTATTGAAGTATCATTTCCTTCTCTTTGTATTTCATCCCCTTTGAGATAAAGGCCAACATTCCATTAAATGTCTTCTTCTTTAAAGACAGATATTTATATAGAACCTTGGATGACTTCAGGGTCCCCAAAGTGCTTTACAGCCTGTGAAGTATTTTTGAAATGTAGTTGTTGTTGTAATGTAGGACATACAGCAGTCATAAATCCTGTCTCTTATAACCTTTTCCAACATTTTACCCACAACCGAAGTAAGGCTCACAGGTCTAGAATTACCAGGGCTGTCTCTACTCCCCTTCTTGAACAAGGGGACAACATTTGCTATCCTCCAGTCTTCCGGCACTATTCCTGTCGACAATGACGACATAAAGATCAAGGACAAAGGCTCTGCAATCTCCTCCCTAGCTTCCCAGAGAATCCTAGGATAAATCCCATCTGGCCCAGGGGACTTATCTATTTTCACACTTTCCAAAATTGCTAACACCTCCTCCTTGTGAACCTCAATCCCATCTAGCCTAATAGCCTGAATCTCAGTATTCTCCTCGACAACATTATCTTTCTCTACTGTAAATACTGACGAAAAATATTCATTTAACGCTTCCCCTATCTCCTCTGATTCCACACACAACTTTAGATTAGATTAGAGATACAGCACTGAAACAGGCCCTTCGGCCCACCGAGTCTGTGCCGAACATCAACCACCCATTTATACTAATCCTACACTAATCCCCTATTCCTACCAAACATCCCCACCTGTCCCTATATTTCCCTACCACCTACCTATACTAGTGACAATTTATAATGGCCAATTTACCTATCAACCTGCAAGTCTTTTGGCTTGTGGGAGGAAACCGGAGCACCCGGAGAAAACCCACGCAGACACAGGGAGAACTTGCAAACTCCACACAGGCAGTACCCGGAATCGAACCCGGGTCCCTGGAGCTGTGAGGCTGCAGTGCTAACCACTGCGCCACTGTGGCGCCCCCACTACTATCCTTGATTGGCCCTCATCCTAACATAAACCTTCTTCTTCCTCTTGACAAGCGCTTCAACTTCTTTAGTAAACCACGGCTCCCTCGCTCGACAACTTCCTCCCTGCCTGACAGGTACATACTTATCAAGGACACGCAGTAGCTGCTCCTTGAATAAGCTCCACATTTCGATTGTTCCCATCCCCTGCAGTTTCCTTCCCCATCCTACGTATCCTAAATCTTGCCTAATCGCATCATAATTTCCTTTCCCCCAGCTATAATTCTTGCCCTGCGGTATATACCTGTCCCTGCCCATCGCTAAGGTAAACCTAACCGAATTGTGATCACTATCACCAAAGTGCTCACCAACTTCTAAATCTAACACCTGGCCGGGTTCATTACCCAGTACCAAATCCAATGTGGCATCGCCCCTGGTTGGCCTGTCTACATACTGTGTCAGAAAACCCTCCTGCACACACTGGACAAAAACTGACCCATCTAAAGTACTCGAACTATAGTATTTCCAGTCAATATTTGGAAAGTTAAAGTCCCCCATAACAACTACCCTGTTACTCTCGCCCCTGTCGAGAATCATCTTCGCTATCCTTTCCTCTACATCTCTGGAACTATTCGGAGGTCTATAAAAGACTCCCAACAGGGTGACCTCACCTCTCCTGTTTCTAACCTCGGCCCATACTACCTCAGTAGACGAGTCCTCAAATGTCCTTTCTGTCGCTGTAATACTCTCCTTGATTAACAATGCCACAACCCCCCCTCTTTTACCATCTTCTCTGTTCTTACTGAATTACTGCAAGGTTAGTACAAATGGGTGGTTGTTGGTCGGCACAGAGTCGGTGGGCCGAAGGGCCTGTTTCAGTGCTGTATCTCCAAATAAAATAAATAAATAATAAACTGACTTTATGTCTGTACTGCTGGAGGCAGAGACTAGTGGGGTACCGCAGAGATTGGTGCTAGGACCCCAGCTATTCACAATTTTGATGAGGGAACTAAATGTAATATCTCCAAATTTGCAGATGACACAAAACTGGGTGGGAGGGTGAGTTGTGAGGAGGATGCAGAGAGGCTTCAGGGTGATTTGGACAAGTTGAGTGAGTGGGCGAATGCATGGCAGATGCAGTATAATGTGGATAAATGTGAGGTTATCCACTTTGGTAGCAAAAACAGGAAGGCAGATTATCTGAACGGCTATAAACTGAGAGAGGGGAATATGCAGCGAGACCTGGGTGTTCTCGTACACCAGTCACTGAAGGTAAGCATGGAGGTGCAACAGGCGGTAAAAAAGGCAAATGGTATGTTGGCCTTCATAGTGAGAGGATTCGAGTACAGGAGCAGGGATGTCTTGCTGCAATTATACAGGGCCTTGGTGAGGCCACACCTGGAATATTGTGTGCAGTTTTGGTCTCCTTATCTGAGGAAGGATGTTCTTGCTATAGAGGGAGTGCAGCAAAGGTTTACCAGACTGATTCCTGGGATGGCAGGACTGACTTTATGAGGAGCGATTGAGTCGGTTAGGATTATATTCGCTGGAGTTCAGAAGAGTGAGGGGGGGTCTCATAGAAACCTATAAAATTCTAACAGGACTTGACAGGGTAGATTCAGGAAGGATGTTCCCGATGGTGGGGGAGTCCAGAACCAGGGGTCATTGTCTAAGGATACGGGGTAAAGCTTTCAGGACTGAGATGAGGAGAAATTTCTTCACCCAGAGAGAGAGTGGTGAGCCTGTGGAATTCGCTACCACAGAAAGCAGTTGAGGCCAAAACATTGCATGTTTTCAAAAAGGAGTTAGATATAGCTCTTGGGTTTAAAGGGATCAAAGGGTATGGGGCGAAAGCCAGAACAGGCTACTGAATTGGATGATTAGCCATGATCATAATGAATGGCAGAGAAGACTCGAAGGGCCAAATGGCCTACTCCTGCTCCTATTTTCTATGTTTCTATGAGAGGGCACAGAGGAGATTCACCAGGATGTTGCCTGGGCTGGAGCATTTCAACTATGAAGAGAGACTGGATAGGCTAGGGTTGTTTTCCTTAGAGCAGAGAAGGCTGAGGGGGGGGACCTGATTGAGGTATACAAAATTATGAGAGGCGTAGATAGGAAGAAACTTTTTCCCTTAAAGGAGGTGTCAATAACCAGGGGGCATAGATTTAAGGTAAGGGGCTGGAGGTTTAGAGGGGATTTGTGGAATATATTTTTCACTCAGAAGGTGGTTGGAATCTGGAACACACTGTCACCAAGGGGTGGTAGAGGCAGGAACCCTCACAACATTTAAGAAGTATTTAGTTGAGCACTTGAAATGCCATAGCATACAAGGCTATTGGCCAAGTGCTGGAAAATGGGATTAGAATAGATGGGTGCTGGATGGCCAGTACATACACGATGGGCTGAAGGGCCCATTTCTGTGCTGTATAACTCTATGACTCCCAATTTCCCTTCATTCCTAAATAAATGGAGTCAGATTTGCAATTTTCCAAATTAGGAATCAAGAGAGCCTTCCAACAGGTTCCTCCCCCAGAGTTATTTTTAGCTTCCCTTGCACCACTGGTATTTTATCCTCTTCCTCTACTGGGAAAAGATATTCAAAAAGTACTTTAATTTAACAATTCTTCATTGTCTATTACAGTTATCATCAGCGTCTGTCTTTGAATGGGATCACATTCTCCTGTACCACTTTCTTTTAATATTAAAGCTTACTGGTAGCTGATATCCCTTGTAAATTTTACAATCCATATTCTCTTCCTGTACTTAATATCCCTTTTTAATAACTCTGCCAGTCTACTGTATTTCAACTTTTCTTTCCATTTGTCCACTTGATATTGGCCTTTATCTCATTTGTTGAACACATTTGTTTAACTGCATAAGCGGACCATATCTCTATTGAGCCAAACACTTACTTACGGTACCAAATGTCTCAGTACAATTGTCTCAAGAACTCAATTCTATCCTCTCCTTCAGGCCCCTAGACCCCAGGCATTGGAGTTCCCTCCCTAAATCTTTGCATCTTTCTCTCACCTCACTATTTTAAAATGACACCTTAAAACCTACGGCCCAAGTTTGTTTTTTGAAAAAAAAATTTCACAGTATGTGGACATCACCGGCAGGTCAGCATTTGTTACCTATTCCTAATTGCCATTGAATGGAGTGACTAGCTAGGCCATTTCAGAGGGCAGTTTTGAGTCAACCGCATTACTGTGGGAGTCACATGTAGGTCAGACCAATTAAGGATGGCAGATTTCCATTCCTGAAGGGCATTAATGAACCAGATGGGTTTTTAAAATGACAATCGATGATAGTAATGGTGCCATGAAACTGAGACTAGCTTTCAATTCCAGATATTTATAAATTCAATTTAATTAAATCTAAATTCCACCAGCTGCCATGGTGAGATGTGAACCCATGTCCTGAGAGCATTAGCCTGGGCCTCTGAATTACTAGCCCAGTGACATTACTGCTATGCCACTGTCTCCGTTTTGGTGAGGTCCTAACATCTTGTGGTTTGGTGTCATCCAGTGAAGCACTTTATAAGAACAAAGAACAAAGAACAGTACAGCACAGGAACAGGCCATTCGGCCCTCCAAGCCTGCGCCGATCTTGATGCCTGCCTAAACTAACACCTTCTGCACTTCCGGGGCCCATATCTCTCTATTCCCATCCTATTCATATATTTGTCAAGATGCCTCTTAAACGTCACTAATGTACCTGCTTCCACCACCTCCCCCGGCAGCAGGTTCCAGGCACTCACCACCCTCTGTGTAAAACACTTGCCTCGCACATCCCCTCTAAACTTTGCCCCTCTCACCGTAAACCTATGTCCCCTAGTAACTGACTCTTCCACCCTGGGAAAAAGCTTCTGACTATCCACTCTGTCCATTCCACTCATAACTTTGTAAACCTCTATCATGTCGCCCCTCCACCTCCGTCGTTCCAGTGAAAACAATCCGAGTTTATCCAACCTCTCCTCATAGCTAATGCCCTCCAGACCAGGCAACATCCTGGTAAACCTCTTCTGTACCCTCTCCAAAGCCTCCACATCTTTCTGGTAGTGTGGCAACCAGAATTGCACGCAATATTCTAACTAAAGTTTTGTACAGCTGCAGCATGACTTTGTGCCATTTTATTCTGTTTTTACCTCAGCTGTCCAGTTCTGGGCGCCGCACCTTAGGAAAGATATGAAGGCATTGGAGAGAGTACAGAAAAGTTTCATGAAAATGGTTTCAGGGACGACGGTAAATTGGAGAAGTTGGGACAGTCTTTCTTGAAGAGAAGGCTGAGGGGAGATATGACAGAGGTATTTAAAATCCTGGAGGAGTGGATAGGAAAAAAACTGTTCTAATTTGTGAAAGGATCAAGAAGGCACAGATTTAAAGTAATTGGCAAAATTGACATGAGGAAAACTTCTTCACGCAGCGAGTGGTTAGGGCCTGGAATGCACTGCCCGAGTGTGCGGTGGAAGCAGGTTCAATCGGATCATTCAAAAGGGAATTAGACTGTTATCCGAAAAGGAAGAATGTGCAGGGTTAGGGGAAGATTGGTGAATTGCTCATTCGGAGAGTCAGTGAAGACATGATGGGCTGAATGGCCTCCTTCTGTGTAGTAAACAGCTGTCTAATTAAAACTCAAGCTGCTCATTTGCTGGCTTACGAAACATTTAAAGTGGAATATATTATCCTTTATCCTAACACAGGGATCTGCAACCTGCAGCTCCCTAATCTTGTTTAGATTTTTTTATTTTAGAGATACAGCACTGAAACAGGCCCTTCGGCCCACCGAGTCTGTGCCGACCAACAACCACCCATTTATTCTAACCCTGCAGTAATCCCATATTCCCTATCACCTACCTACGCAAGGAGCAATTTACAAAGGCCAATTTACCTATCAACCTGCAAATCTTTGGCTGTGGGAGGAAACCGGAGCACCCGGCGAAAACCCACGCAGTCACAGGGAGAACTTGCAAACTCCGCACAGGCAGTACCCAGAATTGAACCCGGGTCCCTGGAGCTGTGAGGCTGCGGTGCTAACCACTGTGCCACCCTGTGCCACCCCTATATTTGATGGAACCCATTTTGATGGTAACTAAATGACTTGTTTTTTTTTTAAAGAGAACTTTCATTAACATTGATATTTTCTCACAAGTACATTCAATTCATTTTTTGCAAAAAATTGTTACAATGTTGCTGAAATGTGTCACGGTCTTGTTTTTCATTATCATTGGCATTGAACAACATTGCAGCTCTTAATATAGTGTTTTTGACTAAATTTGAAAGAATGTTCTTATTAAGCTTGCCATAACACTTCTCTTTTGGAATAGTTACCAGTGATGTCTAGGACACAAGGAAGCTGCTGGCTCTCTTTTTTTTTTAAATGGAAGGTGTTAAGATTTATAAAGGGAGTGGGGCGCTCAACGATTGCCAACATTCCCAAAGGGAACCCGACACAGAAGTTTGAAAAAAAAAATCAATTGATCACGGAAAGACACAGCTGAACGGTTTATGGGATTCAATTATCCAAACCAATTTAACTCTAATGGCTGCTCCCCAGACAGACACAGACTTTGCCTCCCCCACAAAAATCACAAGTGATCCCACCTATCTCACCAGGGCAGATTGCTCAAGCTGAACCAAAACAGGTTCAAATCCACATCTTTAAACTGAAGCAAAACTAAACTTCCTCTTCCAACTTCAACTGATATTCAGGGTCACACTATTTTCCGCCCACTCACCATTTTAATGTCCTTTTGTTCTTTTTCCCTCTAAGGTGACTGAAGTAAGAGGTGAGACTGGAGAAGGACCAACCAGCTTAGTCTGGGAAAAATAAGAAACAAGACAGAGGGAGAAACAACAGCAAACAGCTGTCCTGGGACCCTAATTATACAGCTGTTTACATTATAGGATGGGGATTGGTTAAAAAATAAATAAATGATTGCAATCAAGAAAATTACAAACTGCTGCAACTGCACACCTTCCAAATGAGGTGCCACTTCTAAAAAAAAAACCCAGCTTTTAAAAAATGTACATGCAGTCTTCTCGCTTAGCTTACTAATGTATATACAACAGAATAAAGTGTTTTGTATATAGTCACTCTTAGGACATGGGTGCCAGATAAGGTCAGCATTTATTGTGCACCCTAAGTTGCCCTGATGTTGTGATTTGGTACAGTTGGTTGGCTTGCTAGATCACTTCAGAGGGAAGTACATTGGTGTGGGAATGGAATCACATCGAGGTAAGGATAGCAGGTTCCTTCTCCATAAGATATCAATGGTGGGGAGGCGGTGGCGTAGTGGTATTATCACAGGACTAGTAATCCAGAGACCCAGGGTGGAATTAAAAGCTAGTCTAATGATGGCCATGAAACCATTGTTGTAAAAACCCAAATACAAAGTCAATAAAAAGGAATGAAACTGGACGGACCACCCGGCATCGACCGAGGCACCGGAAACGACAACGGCAAACCCAGCCCTGTCGACCCTGCAAAGTCCTCCTTACTAACATCTGGGGGCTTGTGCCAAAGTTGGGAGAGCTGTCCCACAGACCAGTCAAGCAACAGTCTGCCTTAGTCATTCCCACGGAATCATACCTTACAGACAATGGTCCAGACACTGCAATCATTATCCCTGGGTATGTCCTGTCCCACTGGCAGGACAGACCCAGCAGAGGTGGTGGCACAGTGGTCTACAGTAGGGAGGGAGTTTCCCTGGGAGTCCTCAACATCGACTCCAGATCCCATGAAGTCTCATGGCATCAGGTCAAACATGGGCAAAGTAACCTCCTACTGATTACCACCTACCGCCCTCCCTCAGCTGATGAGTCAGTACTCCGCCATGTTGAACATCACTTGGAGGAAGCACTGAGGGTGGCAAGGGCACAAAATGTACTCTGGGTGGGGGACTTCAATGTCCATCACCAAGAGTGGCTCGGTAGCACCACTACTGACCGAGTCCTAAAGGACATACTGCCAGACTGGGTCTGCGGCAGGCGGTGGGGAAGCCAACATGAGGGAAAAACATACTTGACCTTCTCCTCACCAATCTGCCTGCCGCAGATGCTTCTGTCCATGACTGTATTGGTAGGAGTGACCACCACACAGTCCTTGTGGAGACAAAGTCCCACCTTCACATTGAGGATACCGTCCATCGTGTTGTGTGGCACTATCACCGTGCTAAATGGGATAGATTTCAAACAGATCTAGCAATGCAAAACTGGGCATCCATGAGGCGCTGTGGGCCATCAGCAGCAGCAGAATTGTACTCAAACACAATCTGTAACCTCATGGCCCGGCATATCCCCCACTCTACCATTACCATCAAGCCAGGAGACCAACCCTGGTTCAATGAAGAGTGCAGGAGGGCATGCCAGGAGCAGCACCAGGCATACCTCAAAACGAGGTGTCAACCTGGTGAAGCTACAACACAGGACTATCTGCGTGCCAAACTGCAGAAGCAGCAGGCGATAGACAGAGCTAAGCGACCAACGGATCAGATCTAAGCTCTGCAGTCCTGCCACATCCAGCCGTGAATGGTGGTGGACAATTAAACAACTAACTGGGGGAGGTGGCTCCACAAATATCCCCATCCTCAATGATGGGGGAGCCCAGCACATCAGTGCGAAAGATAAGGCTGAAGCATTTGCAACAATCTTCAGCCAGAAGTGCCGAGTTGATGATCCATCTCGGCCCCCTCCTGAAGTCCCCAGCATTACAGATGCCAGACTTCAGCCAATTCGATTCACTCCGCATGATATCAAGAAACGACTGAAGGCACTGGATACTGCAAAAGCTATGGGTCCTGACAATATTCCGGCAATAGTACTGAAGACCTGTGCTCCAGAACTTGCCGTGCCCCTAGCCAAGCTGTTCCAGTGTAGCTTGCCGTGCCCCTAGCCAAGCTGTTCCAGTGTAGCTATGACACTGGCATCTACCCGGCAATGTGGAAAATTGCCCAGGTATGTCCTGTACACAAAAAGCAGGACGAGTCCGACCCGGCCAATTACCGCCCCATCAGTGTACTCTCAATCATCAGTAAAGTGATGGAAGGTGTCATCAAGTGGCACTTGCTTGAGAATAACCTGTTCAGTGATGCTCAGTTTGGGTTCCACCAGGGCCACTCAGCTCCTGACCTCATTACAGCCTTGGTTCAAACATGGACAAAAGAGCTGAATTCAAAAGGTGAGGTGAGAGTGACTGCCCTTGACATCAAAGCAGCATTTGACTAGTATGACATCAAAGAGCCCTAGCAAAACTGAGGTCAATGGGAATCAGGGGGAAAACACTCTGCTGGTTGGAGTCATACCTAGCTCAAAAAAAGATAGCTGTGGTTTTTGGAGGTCAATCATCTCAGCTCCAGGACATCACTGCAGGAGTTCCTTAGGGTAGTGTCCTCGGCCCAACCATCTTCAGCTGCTCCATCAATGACCTTCCTTCAATCATAAGGTCAGAAGTGAGGATATTCGCTGATGATTGCACAATGTTCAGCACCATTCGTGACTCCTCACATACTGAAGCAGTCTGGGTAAAAATGCAGCAAGACCTGAACAATATCCAGGCTTGGGCTGATAATCGGCAAGTAACATTTGCGCCACACAAGTGCCAGGCAATGACCATCTCCAACAAGAGAGAATCTAACCATCTCCCCTTGACATTCAATGGCATTGACATTGCTGAATTCCCCCACTATCAACATCCTAGGGGTTACCATTGACCAGAAACTGAACTGGAGTAGCCATATAAATACCGTGGCTACAAGAGCAGGTCAGAGGCTAGGAATCCTGTGGCGAGTAACTCACCTCCTGACTCCCCAAAGCCTGTCCACCACCTACAAGGCACAAGTCAGGAGTATAATGGAATACTCTCCACTTGCCTGGATGGGTGCAGCACCTACAACACTCAAGAAGTTCGACACCATCCAGGACAAAGCAGCACGCTTGATTGGCACTCCATCTACAAACATTCACTCCCTCCACCACCGACGCACAGTGGCAGTAGTGTGTACCATCTACAAGATGCACTGCAGCAATGCACAAAGGCTCCTTGGGTACAGAGGGACATAGATAGGCTGCAGAGCTGGGCTGAAAGATGGCAAATGGAGTTTAATGCAGAAAAGTGCGAGGTGATTCACTTTGGAAGGAGTAACAGGAATGCAGAATACTGGGCTAATGGGAAGATTCTTGGTAGTGTAGATGAACAGAGAGATCTTGGTGTCCAGGTGCATAAATCCCTGAAGGTTTCTACCCAGGTTAATAGGGCTGTTAAGAAGGCATATGGTGTGTTAGCTTTTATTAGTAGGGGGATCGAGTTTCGGAGCCACGATGTCATGCTGCAGCTGTACAAAACTCTGGTGAGACCGCACCTGGAGTATTGCGTGCAGTTCTGGTCACCGCATTATAGGAAGGATGTGGAAGCTATGGAAAGGGTGCAGAGGAGATTTACTAGGATGTTGCCTGGTATGGAGGGAAGGTCTTACGAGGAAAGGCTGAGGGACTTGAGGTTGTTTTCGTTGGAGAAAAGGAGGAGGTGAGGTGACTTAATAGAGACATATAAGATAATCAGAGGGTTAGATATGGTGGATAGTGAGAGTCTTTTTCCTCGGATGGTGATGGCAAACATGAGGGGACATAGCTTTAAGTTGAGGGGTGATAGATATAGGACAGATGTCAGAGGTAGTTTCTTTACTCAGAGTAGTAGGGGCGTGGAACGCCCTGCCTGCAACAGTAGTAGACTTGCCAACTTTAAGGGCATTTAAGTGGTCATTGGATAGACATATGGATGAAAATGGAATAGTGTAGGTCAGATGGTTTCACAGGTCAGCGCAACATCGAGGGCCGAAGGGCCTGTACTGCGCTGTAATGTTCTAATTCTAATTCCTTAGACAGCACCTTCCAAACCCGCGACCTCTACCACCTAGAAAGACAAGGGCAGCAGATTCATGGAAACACCACCACCTGCAAGAACCCGCCCAAGTCACACACCAATATAATAAAAGCAAAATACTTCGGATGCTGGAAATCTGAAATAAAAACAAGAAATGCTGGAACCACTCAGCAGGTCTGGCAGCATCTGTGGAAAGAGAAGCAGAGTTAACGTTTCGGGTCAGTGACCCTTCTTCGGAACTGACAAATATTAAAAATGTCACAGGTTATAAGCAAGTGAGGTGGGGGTGGGGCAAGAGATAACAAAGGAGAAGGTGTAGATTGGACAAGGCCACATAGCTGACCAAAAGGTCACGGAGCAAAGGCAAGCAATATGTTAATGGTGTGTTGAAAGACAAAGCATTAGTACAGAATAGGTGTTAATGGACTGAATATTGAACAGCAGCAAGTGCAAACATGAAAAAAAAACAGTGGGTAAGCAAAGTGAACAAACTAAGATGAAATGAAATAAATGCAAAAAAAGGTTATAAAAAATGTAAAAAAGTAAAAAAGAAAAAACAACTACAAATGAAAGTAAAATCGGGGGCTGTCATGCTCTGAAATTATTGAACTCAATGTTCAGTCCGGCAGGCTGTAGTGTGCCTAATCGGTAGATGAGATGCTGTTCCTCGAGTTTGCGTTGATGTTCACTGGAACACTGCAGCAATCCCAGGACAGAGATGTGAGCATGAGAGCAGGGGGGAGTATTGAAATGGCAAGCAACCGGAAGCTCAGGGTCCTGCTTGCGGACTGAGCGGAGATGTTCCGCAAGGCGGTCACCCAGTCTGCGCTTGGTCTCCCCAATGTAGAGGAGACACACCATCCTGACTTGGAACTATATCGCTGTTCCTTCACTGTCGCTGGGTCAAAATCCTGGAACTCCCTTCCTAACAGCACTGTGGGTGTACCTACCCCAAATGGACTGCAGCAGTTCAAGAAGGCAGCTCACCACTACCTTCTCAAGGGCAATTAGGGATGGGCAATAAATGCTGGCCTAGCCAGTGACGCCCACATCCCATGAATGAATTTTTAAAAAAACTTGTCAGGCTTTTAGGAACAGAGGAAGCCCCTTGAGCTAGTCGGTCATTCAATGAGATGATGGTTGATCTGCGATCTAACTCTAACTTTGTCCATATCCCTTAATATCTTCGGATAATAAAATTCTAGCAATCTCAGATTTAAAATTAACAATTGATCCAGCATCAACTGCCATTTGTGAAAGAGAGTTCCAAACTTCTCTGTGTAGAAGTGTTTTCTAACTTCGCTCCTGAAAGGTCTGGCTCTAATTTTTAAACTATATTTACAGTCCTAGACTCCCCAACCAACAGAAATAATTTCTCTCTATCTACCTTCACTGTGGGGAGGGAATTGGGGGTCAGTTAGCTCAGCTGGCTACACTGCTAGAGTGTAATGCAGAAAGATACCAACAGTTTGTGTTCAATCCCCATACTGGATGTGGTAGTTCTTGGAATGATGCCCCTTAAGCATGACATTATCAACTGTCTCTCTCTGATGGTGAGAGATGCCTATAGACATTTATGGCCCACATATAAAAGTTGCTTTGGATAAGTACACAGTCAGTGAAAACTCAAGGATAATGGCCAGAAAAAGTCCCCGAACCAGCAATATTTCAGCAAAGCAAACAGGTCAAAAAAGAATCCTTGTAGGTCTATCTCTGATAAGAGTAACACAACCACCTCACCCTCCAGAGGACTGACCGACACAACGTTCCTACAACTGCTCTGGGCAACAGCATGGTCATTCATGATAAATCATTGACATTTTATGTTAACATTATCTGTTTTGCAACAACAACTTGCCTTTATATAACACCTTTAATGTAGTAAAACATCCCAAGGTGCTTCAGAGGACGGCTATCAAATAAAATTTGATACTAAGCCATATAAGGAGATATTGGGACCAAATGTTTGGTCAGAAATGTAGGTTTTAAGGAGAATCTTAAAGGAGGAGAGAGGGGTAGAGAAGACAAATGCACAGTGTCAATGGCTACCACTGTCACAGCCAGAGACTGCTCCGTGTGCAACTTCGAGGCTAGCTGAGAAGGGAGATCCTCACAGTGGAACACACTGGGTACTAGTGGGCAGAAGACATGCTGGGTGGAAGAGACACCACAGGCACTGGGGGTGAGGACAAGGTCACATACTAGTTCAGCTGCAGAGGAGTCAGATGAGGACCTCGCAGGCCCAAGCTTCAGAAGGCGGCTGATGGGTGTAACAAACCAAATGCTTGATGTAATGGAGGGCCTGCCTGAAGGCTTGCGGGTTGTATCTAGGGGCAAGGAGGAGTCCACCTCCATCTTGGTCTGTGGCTGAATGCAGAGCCTGAAACCCATCACTACCGGAGAGGCTGGTGACTTCCAGCCAGCAACCTGTGGAATCAACATCATGCAGTGTCAGATAATTCAGGTTGCAGCTTCTACTGCAGTTATTGCAACTTGCACGGAATGGGAAACTGCTGCATTGGAGGCTCAGGCAGCTTCCATAGTGGCTCCTGGCTCCTTGATTGAAAGGGAGCTTGCAGAGTGTCTCTGATGCCCACAGATCTGTCCTCCACTAGATCACTGACTGAACAAGTGCTCCGAGGTGGCGGTATGGGATTCAAGGAGCAGGAACTTACCTACAGGGATCTCTCTGGATCTCAGCATTGCTAATCCCTCGCCTGCCATTCCACCAATGTCGCGGCCTGTCAGCCAGGCCGCTGTTGCCCATACTAAGATGGTGCAGTCTGAGGTGGAGACCCCACAGCCCACAACCTCTCGAGGGCATCTTCAGCTTCCCAGCAGCATCCACCTCATATGCTGCTGCCAATTGGCTTGCACTTCATAGGACCACGAGATTACACAAGAGCAGGTATAGGATAGCCACTAAGGACATGCACCAGGGTGAATAGTTTAATATTTTTAAGTAATATTGGTTCTATCGTGTCTACATTTTAAAAATTCTTTCACAGACCAGCATTTATTGCCCATCCCTGCTGCCCCCTGAGAAGGCTTGAATACTACTGAGTGGCTTTGCTAGGCTATTTCAGAGGGCAGTTAAGTGTTAACCACATTGCTGTGGGTCTGGAATCACATATAGGCCAGACCAGATAAGGATATTAGTGAACTGATGAGTTTTTACAACAATCCAGTTGTTTCAAGAGTCACCATTATAGTTACTTGCTTTTTATTCCAGGTTTTCTTTTTATTAGCTGAATTTAAATTCCCCAACTGCCATGCTGGGATTTGAACTCATCACTTGATCATTAGTCCTGGCCTCTAGATTATTAGTCCGGTCAGGAGACGCCCTGCAGTACTCGACTGAGAAAGTCTCCAGATTCGTGCTGACTTGCATTCTCTACAATCTGGTGATCATGAGAGACCAGCAATTGTGCCAGAGCGCTTTTGAAGAGTGCTGCAGCACCCCCAGTTTTGACAGATGATGCATTGCGTGCCGGGAGTCCGCTGGTGGAGGATGTCTCTCAAAAGTGCTCTTCAATTAGATGGTACCAAATCTCCCTCCCGGGTGCAGCAGCCTGACTATCTGGAAACCACTGGTGCTCCCCTGGTTCCCCTCCTTCAACGGCTCCTGAGTTTGATCCTCTGGCACAATTGCTGGTCTCTCATGGTCACCAGATTGTAGAGTAAGTCAGCATGAATCTCGAGACCTTCTCAGTCGAGTACTGCAGGGCATCTCCTGACCAGTCAAGGCATCTAAACCTCTGCTTGAAGATCTCAATGGTCTACTTAATGATATTCCTGGTGGCTGAGTGACTCTCATTGTACAAGTACTCAGCTGATGTCTTCAGCTTTCTCAGGAGAGTCATGAGCCATGGCATCAGAGGGTATTTCTTGACACCCAGTAGCCAGTCGTGCACATTGTGTTGGTGCTCAAAGATCTGTGGGATGGATCACTGTCTCATTAAAAACGCATCATGGCAGCTCCCTGGATTCATCTGCATAATGTGGTGCCTGTGGCCGCACATGATCTGTACATCGAAGGAACGGAATCCCTTCCTATTCCTGAACACCTCCAAGTTTAAATGAGAGGCTTGGATGGCCACTTGTGTACAATCAATGGCTCCTCTGACCATGGGGAATCGCACAGTCCTATCGAATCCTAGTGCTTTCTGCCGCTGGTCTTCTCCAGTAGGAAATGATATATAATCATTCCTCAGAACACATAGAGCCTAAGTGACCTTCTTTATACAGAAATGCACAAAAGATTATATGATGTGACTTATATCACCTGTGGAAACCTGCTATATCCCAGGATCATAAAATTTTGATGCACTTGTACACGAGTCTTCCTGCTTTCATTTTGGAATTATGCTGCTCTCTAAAAAAAAAAAGAGTTTTTGAGCAAAGCTATTTGAGCTATCCACACTTTGAACCCAATACATTGTGATGTACCAGATTCAGGAATGCAAAGGGGCAGGGGCATGCTGTGATTGCTGCACCTCTGCAAACCTTATCCAGAATTTCTTAGCAAAAGAGAGGACATTTAACAAGATTAGGGAACAGGGATGGAAATACAGGTACAACCAATTGCTGAGAGAGCCCGGTGTCAATTCAATGCCTAGAGCACTCCACCAGCTGATAAAACAAGGAACGTGGGTGTTCATCAAGTTATAGATAGGAAAACCTCAGTTTTCTCGCATTCACATCCCTTCACGGCCTCAACCCTCTCTATAACTTCATCCAGCTCTACAGCATTCAGTTATCTGCACTCCTCCAATTCTGGCCTCTTGCTCATCCCCAATCAGTGGCCTAGGTGGGCTAAATGGCCTATTTCTATGTTGTAACTTCAATCGATGTATTTCTTCTCCAGTGGCAGTCTCATTCTAGAGAGAGTTTTCTCCCAACTCCATGGCTCAGAATTGTGACTGCAGCTTCTAAACACAGTTGCTAGCAGTGTTGTGACAGAGGGGTAGGTGTGGGAGTTGGGAAATATAAATCTGACTTACCCCAACCTGGTCTCACCTCTATCTTTGGAGGCAAAAGGAAGCAAATGAGTAACACAGATAAGGCTATGCACATCATTCCTGCCAAATGAGGTGGCATTGTTGGGAGGGATTAGCCCACTCGCAAAAAAACCTTCTGGAAGTCAAAGTCAGGGACCTGCAGTGATTGGCAGGTTGTAGTGGCTCCTCCTGGACTCCTTCAGCCCCATTTCCTTCATTCCATTGAGAAGGACCATCAACGGATAAAATGGAAGTTTTCTTTGAGCTCATATACAACCTTGACCTGCTGTATAATTTTAGTGCAATCAATCTAGACCAGGGATTTCGCAAGTCTGTAGGGCAGGTACTTGACTTGATTTATTTGCTCACTGGACTGGAATTAATTAGAAACAAAAGGAAGATTTACAGCACAAAAGGAGGCGATTCAGCCCATCAGGTCTATGCTAGCAATGACTAAGGAGCTGCCATTACTTGGGGTGGGGGTGGTAGCAGTGTCTGGAGTAAAAGGATGGGCGCTGTGTTACTGGGTGGCGCTGGGCGGCACAGTGGCGCAGTGGTTAGCACCACAGCCTCACAGCTCCAGCGACCCGGGTTCCATTCTGGGTACTACCTGTGCGGAGGTTGCAAGTTCTCCCTGTGTCTGCGTGGGCTTTCTCCAGGTGCTCCGGTTTCCTCCCACATGCCCAAGACTTGCAGGTTGGTAGGTAAATTGGCCATTATAAATTGCCCCGAGTAGAGGTAGGTGGTAGGGAAATATAGGGACAGGTGGGGATGTGGTAGGAATATGGGATTAGTGTAGGATTAGTATAAATGGGTGGTTGATGGTCGGCACAGACTCGGTGGGCCGAAGGGCCTGTTTCAGTGCTGTATCTCTAAACTAAACTAAAGGCATTGAGCACTGGTAAGAGTGCATTTTGTGTACTGTATTCAGTTCTGGAAGGACATAGATCTTGAGGGGATGCTGTGCACTTTCCCCAGATTGATACTAGGGCTAAAAAAGGTTAAATTATAATGACAGTTTGTGTTGACTAGGCTTGTATTCCCTGGAGTTTAGAACCAGACCATTCAGGGGGTGTGTAAGAAACACTTCAGAAAGGGTAGTGGAAATCTGGAAATCCATCCACCCACCTCAAAAAGTGTTTTTAAGCCACAGGTCATTTGGAAAGGTACATCTCCTCCCTCCACATTTATCAACTTGGTGTAGTTACCTCCAATAATTCTAAATGTAATTATCTGAAGGAAAATAATTACAAGGCTACAGGGAAAAGTGTGGGGCATGGTATTAAATCAGGAGATTAGAGAAGCATGTAGCATGGGTAATACAGTAATCATGGGTGATTTCAATCTACATATAGACTGGGTAAAACTACTGAGCACTAATGCTGCGGAGGATGAGTTCCTGGAATGTGTTAGGGATGGTTTTCAAAAGCATTATGTTGAGGAATCGACTAGACAACAGGCTATTTTAGATTTAGTATTATGTAATGAGAAAGGGCTAATTAATAATCTTGTAAAAGAACCTTTAGGGATGAGTGACCATCATATGATGGAAATTTACAGTATGTTTGAAAGTAAGGTAGCTCAATCTGAAACCAGGGTGTTAAATTTGAACAAAGGAAATTATGAAGGTATGAGGCGCAAATTGGCTGAGGTGGATTGGGAAAATACATTAAAAGGTATGACTGTACATAGGCAATGGATAGTCTTTAAAGAAATATTACATAGTTTACAGCAACTGTACATTCCTTCAAGGCACAAAAACCCCCAAAAGTAAAGGCAGACAACCGTGGATAACAACGGAAGTTAAGAATTGTACAAGATTAAAAGAAAAGGCATATAAAGCTGCCAGAAGTAGTAGTAAACATGAAGATTGGGAGGATTTTAGGATACACCAAAGAGTGAGGAATTGGAGAAATTAATGGGCTGAAGGTTGATAAGTCCCCAGGACCTGATATTCTACATCCCAAAGTGTTGAAAGAGGTAACTATGGAGATGAAAACAAGAAATGCTGGAAATACTCAATAGGTCTGGCAGCATCTGTGAAGAGAGAAACAGAGTTAACGTTTCAATTTAGTTCTGATGAAGGGTCACTGACTTGAAGCGTTAACTCTGCTTCTCTCTCCATAAATGCTGCCAGACCTACGGAGTATTTCTAGCATTTCTTGCTTTTATTTCAGATTTCCAGCATCTGCAGTATTTTACTTTTAATATAACTATGGAGATAGTGGATGCATCGGTGATCTTCTAAAATTGTATAGATTCTGGAATGGTGCCTGCAGATTGGAAGGTCGCAAACATCACCCACAAGTTAAGGGAGGGAGAGAAAAAAAAACAGGGACCTACAGACCTGTTAGCCTTACATCAGTAGTACGGAAAGTGCTATAATTTATTCTAAAGGATGTGATAAATGGACACTTGGATAACAATGATCTGATTGGGCATAGTCAACATGGATTTATGAATGGGAATCATGTTTGACAGAGACATAGGAGGGATAGGCTATTCCGCCCATCAGGCCTGCTCCGCCATTCAATACGATCATGGCTGATCATTCATTTCATTTCAATACATGCGCACACAATCCCCATATTGCATTTGTTTTTAGAAATCTGTCAATCCCTGCTTTAAACATACTCAATGATTGAGCATCCACAGCTCTCTGGGGTAGAGAATTCCAAAGATTCACATCCCTAAGTAAAGAAATTTCTCCTCATCTTGGTCCTAAGTGGCTTCCCCCTTATTTTGAAATTGCGTCCCCTGGTTCTAGACTCCCCAATCAGGGGAAACATCTTACCTGCATCTACCCAGTCTATCCCTCTAAGTATTTTGTAGGTTTCAATGAGAACACCTTTCATTCTTTGCCAAAAAGACATCCTGCCTATCACACAAATGAGTAATGTGATATATGAATTTCAATGTCAGTGTGATGCTAGGTATTTAGGCCGTACATCCCAAAGACTGGCGGCTCATATCAAACAACACGTCCCTTCTGCTGTTTGCAACGTGTAAGGTACAGGTTGTACCAAAGCAGCTCGTACTTGCAAAATTCAAAAGTGTCCAATGTTAGATGCAATTCCGTGATTGGACAACATTTACTAAATAATCCACAGTGTGTCAAGAATTACGCTAGCAACCAATTTAAGATAGTCAGTCAGGCGCGCAGTGTGTCACATTTGCCATACTGAAAGCTACATATATTAATACATAGGGTCCTGTTCTTTGCAGACAGAAAGAACATGTACAAACATTGCACCTGTTTCAGCTGAACAAAATAAGTGACAGCCATTCGCTGGTTCATTCCTCAGGGCAATGCCTTGACCAGAGTCAAGCTGCCTGGTTTAAATTTCAAACAAAGCCTGGCAGTTAACTACCAGTCACCATAAACTGGTATATTCTCCTCCAGAGTTCACTTTCCAACCAATCAGCACTCTCTTCTCATGCAGTACAAGTTGTTATTTTCCCTTTATTGTTTATTCTTGTGGATTGTCTTGATGAGTGCAAGATGAAAAGCTTCGACAACATGTCTCTAATTTCAGCAATACTCAGGCTCTGTACTATTAGATGACTATTTAGAAATTTATTTATTCAGAGGGTGGTGAATCTTTGGGATTCTCTACCGAGAGGGCTGTGGAAGCTCAGCCATTGAGCATGTTTAAACGTTTAAAAGCAGAGATTGACAGATTTCTAAATACCAATGACTTAAAGGGATATGAGAATATGTGGGGAAAAAGACATTGAAGGGGATGATCAGCCATGATCATAGAGAATGGCGAAGCAGTCTCGATGGGCTGAATGGCCTGCTCCAATGTTCCTAAAGGCAGGGGAGTGATTCTATGTCAACTTGTCCACACTGCACCCGAAAAGAGACACAATTCCAAGTTAGAGTGAGATTCTCTTCCAAGACATGCAAGTCAATATATAGGAAGGACAGGTCCAAGAAACATTTGACCACAATAGATTCAAGCAAAGTATTTATTGCTGAATTGGACATTTTTTATCATTTTAAGTTTACATCAAATGGGTGGAACATAGATCTGTTCGACAGTTGGATGGAATTCAGAATTCCTCATCATCATCAACTTCATCTGCTACACTTTCAGTTCCAACCTCTTCATAATCTTTCTCCAAGGCTGCCATGTCTTCACGGGCCTCCGAGAACTCCCCTTCCTCCATCCCCTCACCCACATACCAATGCACAAAGGCACGCTTGGCGTACATCAGATCAAACTTGTGATTAAGGCGAGACCAGGCTTCAGCGATAGCTGTGGTGTTGCTCAGCATACACACAGCACGCTGCACCTTGGCCAGGTCCCCACCAGGCACCACAGTGGGAGGCTGGTAGTTGATGCCAACCTTGAAACCAGTTGGGCACCAGTCAACAAACTGAATGGTACGTTTGGTCTTGATGGTGGCAATGGCAGCATTGACATCTTTTGGCACCACGTCACCCCGATACAGTAAGCAACAAGCCATGTATTTACCACGGCGAGGGTCACACTTGACCATCTGATTGCCTGGCTCAAAGCAAGAGTTGGTGATCTCGGCCACTGACAATTGCTCGTGGTAAACTCTCTCAGCTGAGATCACAGGAGCGTACGTCACCAGAGGGAAATGGATACGAGGATATGGCACCAAGTTTGTTTGGAATTCTGCCAAGTCTACATTCAATGCTCCATCAAAACGGAGAGATGCTGTGATTGACGACACAATTTGGCCAATCAGCCTGTTTAGGTTGACATAGCCTGGACTCTCAACGCCCAGATTCTTCTGGCAGATGTCATAGATGGCTTCATTGTCTACCATGAAAGCACAATCCGTATGTTCCAGTGTGGTGTGAGTGGTCAGAATGGAATTGTAGGGTTCGACCACAGCTGTAGAGATCCTTGGAGCCGGGTAGATGGAAAATTCCAGTTTGGACTTCTTGCCGTAGTCGAGAGAGAGACGTTCCATCAACAGGGAGGTGAATCCGGAACCAGTGCCACCTCCAAAGCTATGAAACACCAGGAAGCCTTGAAGTCCTGTGCACTGGTCACTCTGGGAAGATGAAAACCAAAAGTTACTCCCAAACATAAAAACATCACCTCCATTATCTAGATTATCTGATTTTTTACCTCCTCTTAACTATGTGGGTTTCATCCTAGGGGTTACGCTAAACTTCACCAAGGATTCATCATTCATACCTCATCCTTGAATTTAAATGGGATTTCTACAGGCCACTGTTGACTTACACATCCTACAGGGAATGACACAAATCCCCAGGCATTTCCTCTCACACCAGGAATATGGAAGTTGGTTCCAATACTTGGTGGAAGTCACAATCAACGATTAGAGGGCGATCATTTAGCCCATCGCACTTATATCAGTTATTAGTCCACTCTGACCAGGAATCAATCTGGTCTGTATCACTGTCTAGCTTAGATACCCTAGCATTATAACCACAAACCAACTGCTTGCAAAGCATCATGGCTGGCTGCAGTGGTTGATGGGGGGGTGGGGGCAGGAAAAAAGTGCTTTGGATGTGATTTGTGACCAAGGAAGAAAGATATAAATATTTAAAAAGGTAGCCCATGCTACAAGGAGTCAATGACCAGTGCCTGATGCACCCCCTCAACGTGCATTGGGTCAGTAGAATGCAGAGCAGTTATAGGTTAAATTGCACATCTGTGTTGTGTCAAAGCTAGATAAAAACTTGATTTATGCAGCACCTTTAACAATTAAAATATCCCAGGAGACATTATCATATAAATTTGACACCAAGCCCCATAAGGAGATGGTAGAAAGCTTGGCCAAAGAGGTAGGTTTTAAGGAAGGTCTCGAAGAGGTGGAAAGTTTTAATGGAGGGAATTCCAGAAGTCAGTACCTAGGCAGCTGAAGATAGGGTGCCAAAAGTATGATCAGGGACATACAAGAGGCCAGAATTCAGCAAAGTGGTGATTGGAGGGTTGTATGGCTGGAGTTTAGAGATAGGGAGGAGTAAGACCAGGCCAACAAGGGACTTAAACGCAATTAAAAGAGAGAGTTTTTAAACCGTGCCCACGCAATGCTGGAAATATTCAGCAGGTCCAGGAGCATCCGTGGCGTGAAACAGAGTTAATGTTCCTGATAGAGAAATAGTAAGAAGGTTGTATTGGAGAAATTAATGTGGCTGACGGTCGATAGGTCCCCAGGACCTGATATTCCACATCCCAGAGAGTTGAAAAAGGTAGCTATGGAGATAGTGGATGCATTGGTGATCATCTTCCAAAATTCTATAGATTCTGGAGTGGCTCCTGCAGATTGGAAGTTCGCAAATGTCACCCCACTATTTAAGGGGTGGAGAGAAAACAGGGAACTACAGACTTGTTAGCCTTAGATCAGTCATTGGGAAAATGCTAGAATCTATTCTAAAGGTTGAGATAAATGGACACTTGGATAATAATCTGATTATGCATAGTCAACATGGATTTATGAATGAGAAATCATGTTTGATGAACCTGTTGAAGTTTTTTGAGGACGTTACTAACAAAATTGATAAAAGGGGAGACAGTGGACATGGTATACTTGGATTTTCAAAAGGCCTTTGATAAAGACCCTTACAGGAGGTTGGTTAGCAAAATTAAAGCGCATGGGACAGGAGGCAATATATTGGCATGGATTAAGGATTGGTTAACAGGCAGAAAACAGACAGTAGGCATTCTCACATTGGCAGGCTATGACTAGGGGGGTACCACAGGGAAGAGTGTTTGGGGCCCAGCTGTTCACAATATATATCAATGACTTGAACGTGGGGACCAAATGTAGAATTTCCAAGTTCGCAGATGACACAAAACTCGGTGGGAATGTGTTTTGTAAGGAAGATGCAAAGTGGCTTCAAGGGAATTTGGAAAGACTTAGTGAGTGAGCAAGAATGTGGTAGATGGAATATAATGTGGAAAAATGTGTAAGGAAGGAGGAATAGATATGCAGAGTATTTCTTAAATGGCAAGAGATTAGAAAGTGTAGATGTACAAAAGGGACCTGGGTGTCCTGGTCAATAAGTCACTGAAAGCTAACATGCAGGTGCAGCAAGCAATTAAGAAGGCTAATGGTATGTTAGCCTTTATTGTAAGAGGATTTGAGTACAGGAGTAGCGAACTCTTGCTTCAATTGTATAGAACCTTGGTTAGACCGTGCCTGGAGTACTGTGTGCAGTTCTGGTCCCCTTATCTTAGGAAGGATATTATTGAAATAGAGGGAGTTCAACCATAGTTCATTAGACTTCTTCCCGGGATGGCAGGACTGTTCTATGAAGAGAGATTGGGGAAACTGGGCCTGTATTCTCTAGAGTTTTGATGAATGAGAGGTGATCTCATTGAAACCTACAAAATACTTAAAAGGGATAGACAGGGTAGATGCAGCTAAGATGTTTCCCCTGGTTGGGGAGTCTAGAACCTGGGGACACAATTTCAAAATAAGGGGGAAGCCACTTAGGGCAGAGATGAGGAGAAATTTCTTTACTCGGAGGGTTGTGAATCTTTGGAATTCTCTACCCCAGAGGGCTGTGGAAGCTCAGTCATTGAGTATGTTTAAAGCAGAGATTGACAGATTTCTAAATACAAATGACATAAGGGCATATGGGGATAGTGTGGGAAAAAGGCATTGAAGTGGATGATCAGCCATGATCATCTTGAATGGCAGAGCAGGCTCGATGGGCTGAATGGCCCACTCCTGTTCCTATCCCAACACCAAACAATGGTTGACAGGACCCTCAACTATGTCCATTCCATTTCTCGCACTTCTGCTCTCATGGCTTCCCTTCCCTCGTAAACCCATGATAGGGTTCTCCTCATCCTCACCTCCCACCCCACCAGCCTCCACATTCAACCAATCATTCTCTGCCACCTCCAAACACATCTACCCCTCCTAACATTGCAAAAGGCCCATTCACTCTAACCCCCTGGTCCACTCTTTAATCACTCCCTTCCCAGGTAAACACAGCATATGCAATGCCTTGCCCCATATAAAATCAAATTTACAGCACAGAACAGGTCATTCAGCCCATTGTTTCCACACTGGCCAATAAGTAGCCATCTAGCCTAATCCCACTTTCCAACTCTTGGTCCAAAGCCTTGCAGGTTGTGATACTTCAAGTGCATATCCAAGTACTTTACATATTGAGGGTTTCTGTCTCTACCGCCTTTTCAGGCAATAAGTTCCAGATCTCCCCCAACCTCTAGGTGAAAACATTTCTTTGAATTCACTCTAAACCTCCTACCCCTTACCCTAAATCCAAGCCCCCTGGTTATGAAACCCTCAACCAAGGGGAATAGGGCCTTCCTATCCACTCTATCTAGACCTCTGTTTTATACAATTCAATTAGATCTCCCCTCAGCCACCTCTGTTCCAAAGAAAACAATCCTAGTCCATCCAATCTTTCCTCCCAATTAAAATTCTCTAGTCCAAGCAACACCCTGTTAGATCTCCTCTGTACCCCCTCTAGTTTAATGGAATCTTTCCTATAATAGTGACCAGAACTGCATGCAGTACCCTAGCTGTGGCATAACTAGTGTTTTATACAGTTCCAGCATAGCCTCCCAGTTCTTACATTGTATGCCTTGGCTAATAAAGGAAGTATCTCATATGCCTTCTTAAGCAACTGATTTACTTGTCCTTCAGGGATCTGTGGACATGCACTCCAATGTCCCGCTTTTCCTCTATATTTTCCAGTATTCTACCATTTGTGTATTCAGTTGCCTTGTTAGCCTTCCCCAATTACAATACCTTACACTGCTCCAGATTGAACTCCATTTGACACTGTTGTGCCCACCTGACCAGTCCATTGAGATCTTCCTGCAGTGTACAGCTTTCTTCATTATTGTTTCCAAATCATGCCCCCCTCCGTTTAAGTTTAAATCATGGAGAGATTACACAAATTAGGCCTGTTTTCATTAGAATTTAGAAGGTTAAGGGGGTGATCTGATCGAAGTCTTCAAGATATTAACAGGAAAAGACAGGCTAGAGAAAGATAAACTATTTCCACTGGTTGGAGATTCTAAAAACTAGGGAGTATAGTCTAAAAATTAGGACCAGACCCTTCAGGAGAGATGTTAGGAAGCACTTCTTCACGCAAAGGGTGGTAGAGGTTTGGAACTCTCTCCCACAAACAGCAGTTGAAGCTAGAACAGTTGTTAATTTTAAATCTGAGATAGATAGATTTTTGTTAAGCAAAAATATTAAAGGGATATGGGCCAAAGGCAGGTATATGGAGTTAGGCCGCAGATCAGCCATGACCTCATTGAATGGCGGGACAGGCTCGAGGGGCTGAATGGCCTACTCCTGTTCCTATCTTCCTATGTTCTTATGTTCCTATGATATATGTCACCAAAAGCAAGGGACCTAGTACTGAGCCCTGCTAAGCCCCATTGGAAACAGCCTTCCAGTCACAAAAACAAACACATTAGAGGCTTCCTGCCTGAGCCACTTTGCCTTGGATCCCATTGGCTTTTACTTTAGTGACCAGTCCGCCACATGGGACCTTATCAAAAGTCTTGCTACAATCCATATAGACTACATCAAATGTACTCCACGTCATCACCCTCCTGGTTACCTCCTCAAAAAATATTCAATTATGTAAGTCACAACAATCTTCCTTTAAATCAAAGACAGTCAGCACACGTTTATAATTGGTGTCATTTTAAATCAAAATTTACACGGTCCCTCAATAAATTTTTCCATCAAGGTTAGGCGGACTGGTCTGTAATTACTCAGTCTATCCTATTCTCCCTTTTTAAATAACGGTACAACGTTAACTGTTCCATTCATTGGATATGGGCATCGCTGGCAAGGCCAACATTTATTGTCCATCCCCAATTGTCTTGAGAAGGTGGTGGTGAGCTGCCCTATTGAACCGTGGTGGGGTAGGTAGATCCACAGTGCTGTTCGGGAGGGACTTACAGGCTTTTGACCCAGGGCCAAATGAAGAGACAGTGATACAGTTCCAAATCAGGATGTTTGTGACTTGGATGGGAACTTGCAGATGGAGGCTTTCCCCATGCATCTACTGCCCATTTTCTTCTAGGGCACAGAGGTCACAGGTTTAGAAGGTGCTGTCGAAGGAGACTTGGCGAGTTCATGGAGTGCATCTTGTAGATGGTACACACTGCTGCCACTGTGTCCCAGTGGTGGAGGGATTGAATGGTAGATGGGGTGCTGATCGGCTGCTTGGGCCTGGATGGGGGTCAGGCTTGTGTTGTGGAGCTGCACCCATCCAGGCAAGTGGAGAGTATTCCATCACACTCCTGACTTGTGTTTTGTAGATGATGGATAAGCTTTGGAGAGTCAGGCAAGTTACTGACCTCAGAATTCCCAGCCTCTGATCTAATTCTGTAGGCATAGTATTCATGGCTGGTCCAGTTAAGATTCTGGTGTATCCCCAGGATGTCGATAGTGGGGGAAATCAACAATGGTTGTGCTGCTGAATGTCAAGGAGATAGTTAGATTCTCCCTTGTTGGAGATGGGTGTTGCCTGGTACTTGTGTGGCCCGAATGTTACTTACCATTTATCAGCCCATGCCTCAATGTTGTCCAGGTCTTGCTGCATGGAGGCATGGATTGCTTCAGTCTTTGAGGAGTCGCGAATGGTACTGAACATGGTGCAACCAGTGAACATCCCCAATTCTGGTGTTATACTGGAGGGAAAGTCATTGATGAAACAGCTGAAGATGGTTGGGCCTAGGACACTGCCCTGAAGAACTCCTGCAGTGATGTCCTGGGACCAAGATGTTTGGCCACCCAACAACCACAACATCTTCCTTTGTGCTAGGTATGAATCCAACCAGCAGAGAGAGTTCCCCCACCCCCCACCCCCAATTCCCATTGATTCATTTTGTAGGGCTCCTTGATGCCATACTCAGTCAAAAGCTGCCTTGCTGTCAAGGGCAGTCACTCTCCTCACCTCTGGTATTCACCTCTTGTCCATGTTTGGACCAAGGCTGTAATGAGGTCTGGAGCAGAGTGGTTCTCACAGAACCCAAAGTGAGCATCGGTGTGCAGGTTGTTGCTGAGTAAGTGCCACTTGATAGTACTGTTGACAACACCTTCCATCACTTTGCTGATGATTGAGAGTGGACCGATGGGGTGGTAATTGGATTTGTTCTGTTCTGTGCACAGGACATACCTGGACAATTTTCCACGTTGCCAGGTAGATGCCAGTGTTGTAGCTGTACTGGATCAGCTTGGCTAGGGGAATGGCCAATTCTGGAGCACAAGTCATCAGTACTATTGCCTGAGTGTTGTCAGGGCCCTTAGCCTTTGCTGTATCCAGTGCCTTCAGCCAATTCTTTATCGTATGGAGTGATTTGAAATGGCTGAAGACTGGCATCTGTGGGACTTCATTGTCCATCAAACAAGAGTGGATTGTGGGAACCTCTGGAGGAGGCAGAGATGCATTATCCACTTGCCACTCTGGTTGAAGATGGTTGCAAATGCTTCGGCCTCGTCTTTTTCACTGACATGCTAGATTTTGCCATCATTGAGGATGGGGATGTTTGTGGAGCCTTCCCCTCCTGTTAGTTGTTTAATTGTCCACCACCCTTCATGACTGGATGTAGCAAGACTACAGTATTTTGATATAATCCATTGGTGTGGGATCACTTATCTCTATGACATGCTTCTTCTGCTGTTTAGCATGCATGTCGTTCCGCGTTATAGCTTCACCAGGCTGGCACCTCATTTTTAGGTATGCCTGGTGCTCCTCCTAGCATGCTCTCCAGCACTCCTCATCAAACCAGGGTTGATCTGCTGGCTTGATAGTAATGGTTGGTTGAATGATATGCTCGGTCATGAGGTTACAGATTGTGGTTTAATACAATTCTGCTGCTGCTGATGGACCACAGAGCCTCATGGACATCCAGTTTTGAGTTGCTAGATTTGTTCTGAATCAATCAGATTTAGCACAGTGGTAGTGCCACACAACAGGATAGGCAACATCCTCAGTGTGAAGTTGGGACATGGTCTAAACAGGATGGAAGTCACTCCTACCAATACGGTCATGGACAGGTGCATCGATAACAGGTAGGTTGGAGAGGGCAAGGTCAGATGGGTTTTTCCCTCATGTTGGTTCCCTCACTGCCTGCCACAGACCCAGTCTGGCAGATATGTTCTTCAGGACTCAGCCAGCTTGGTCAGTCACGGTGCTACTGAGCTACTCTGTAATGGACATTGAAGTCCCCTACCCAGGGTACCTTGTGCTTTTGTTACCTTCAGTCCAAGGGGTGTTCAACATGGAGGAGTACTGATTCATCAGCTGAGGGAGGGCAATTGGTGGTAATCAGCAGGAGGTTTCCTTGCCCATATTTGACCTGATGCCATGAGACTTCATGGGGTCTGATGTCGATGTTGAGGATTCCCAGGGCTGCTCCTTCCTGACTGCATACCACTGCACTGCCCCCTCTGGTGGTCTGTCCTGCCAGTGGGACATGGATGGTGATGGAGGAGTCTGGGACAATGCCTGCAAGGTATTATTCCATGAGTATAACTCTGTCCGGCTGTTGCTTGACTAGTCTATGGGACAGCTCTCCCAATCTTGGCACAAGTCCCCTGATGTCAGTAAGGGAGGACTTTGCAGGGTTGACTGGGCTGGGTATGCCTTTGTTGATGCCTGGTGGGTCCGTCTGGTTTTATTCGTATTCAACTTTCTGTAGCGGTTTGATACAACAGTGACTTGCTCGGCCAGTTCAGAGGGCAGTTAAGAGTCAACTACATTGCTGTGGGCCTGGAGTCACATGTAGACCAGACAAGAATGTAGACTTCCTTCCTTGCAGAACATTTGCGCACATGATGAGTTTTTAAAAATGACAATCTGTAGATTCATGGTCGTTGTTAGTGACAACCAGCTTTTTATTCCAGAGTTAATTAAATTGAAATTCTACCAGCTGCCATGGTGAGATTTAAAAATGTGTCTCCACAGCAATAGGCCAGGCCTCTGGATTTTACTAGTCCAGTAACATTACCACTATGCTACCATTTCCATTTACCTAGTCTCTTCCCACCATCCAGGGCCCCAAACACATCATTCTCCATGCAGATGAACCAGCAAATGACATCTTTCAATTTAGGAGATTGTATTCGCTGTTTACAATGTGGTTCCCTGCACATTGAAGCCAAACACAGACTGGCTATTCACTTTGCCGAACACTGCCATTGTGTCCACAAGCTTGATCCCAAGTTTTTCGTCACCTGTCATGGTTAATTCTCCTTCCCACTCCCATGCTGACCGCTCTGTCCTCAGCATCCAACACTGTTCCAATAAGCTGAACAGAAGCTCGAGGAACAGCTCCTCATCTTTTGCTTTGGGACTTTACATTCAGCTATTCAGACTCACGGAGTTCAACAATTTCATGTCATAACCACTGTTCCATTTTTCACCACCACCCCCACCCCAATACAGCAGTTGTTGGTAATAGCTCTGCTATCACTGTCTCCTTCTGTCCTGCACCACCATCTCATGAAGAGAGCAAAGAGAGACTGGATAGGCTAGGGTTGTTTTCCTTAGAGCAGAGAAAGCTGAGGGGGGACCTGATTGAGGTGTACAAAATTATGAGGGGCATTGCTAGGAAAGATAGGAAGAAACTTTTTCCCTTAGCGGAGGTGTCAATAACCAGGGGGCATAGATTTAAGGTAAGGGGCAGGAGGTTTAGAGGGGAGTCGAGGAAAATACTTTCCACACAGAGGGTGGTTGGAATCTGGAACACACTGCCTGAAGGGGTGGTAGAGGCAGGAACCCTCAACATTCAAGAAGTATTTAGATGAGCACTTGAAACACCATTGCATATAAGGCTACAGGCAAAGTGCTGGGAAATGAGATTAAAATAGATAGGCTTGATGGCCAGCATGGACACAAAGGGCCGAAGGGCCTGTTTCTGTGCTGTAAAACTGACCATCTCCTTTTGTCATTTAATCTCTCCTGCCTTCCACCCCATCACAGACCTTCCCTTTGGTTCTTTCTTCCTTTCCCTTGCCTCTATATTTGCTTAAAACCCATTACACCTGTTACTTCTTCCAGTTCTGGTGAAAAGAATATCAGACTGAAACTTTAACTTTGCTTCTCTCTACACAGATACTGCCTGACCTGCTGAGCATTTCCAGTACTCGGTTTTTAAATGACATGTGACATTAGGCAAAGAAGGTTACTGAATAATGATCAAGTAAATTGCAATGTCATTTTATAATATCCAATCACTCTTCTCAATGCAAGACTCGAACTCAATATTCATACCAATTTGCAAATTCTGTCCAACACGGAGTCAATCAGCTCCTTGCCGATGGTATAGTGCCCACGGGCATAGTTGTTGGCAGCATCTTCTTTCCCGGTGATGAGCTGCTCAGGGTGAAACAGCTGGCGATAGGTACCAGTGCGGATCTCATCTGTTTAAAGAAGACAGGGGGCAACAAGCTATCAAGACATACTAGTTTATAATGCAGTTCAATAGTCTAGTAACTTTGTTGCATTGCAATTGAATGAAGTGTTCATCATGCACAGGCTGAAATCCGTGTTCACGGACATGGAAGTCGAGGTATACTAGAGTTCTGAGCTCAATTCTTTGAAAAAAAAAATGTCCATGACTGGTCTTTAATCTCAATGCACCACAGGTACACGAGGAGGCCATTCAGCCCCTCCAGCTTGTCTCGCCATTCAATTAGATCAATTGACCCACCTCTGCTATATATTCCTGAATACTCTTGCCTAACAAAAATTTAGCAATCTCAGTTTTGAAATTTACTATTGACCCCAACCTCAACAGGTCTTTTTTTTTTTTGCAAAAGAGTTGCAGATTTTCACTACCCTTTGTGTGAAGAAATGCTTCCTGACATCACCCCAAATAGCCTAGCTCTAATTTCTAAAGTTCTGCCCCCTTGTTCTGGACTCCTCTGCCATAGTAAATATGGTTTCTCTCTATCTACTCTATCAACTCCTTTCATCATAAACCACTTGATTAGATCACCCTAAAATCTCCTATCCTCAAGGAAATCCAAGCATAGTGTACACAAACTATCTTTGTAATGTAATCTATTTAGCCCAGATATTATTTCTTGAATCTGCACTCCAAGGCCAATATGTGGGCAGTGGTAGAAATGGATTTAATGGTTAGGAATTTAATTAACTCCCTGCTATGGTTAGGATAAAAAAAAAATTTTTTTAAAGAAGTAACACTAGGAAAATATTTGAAGGCAGATAATAATTGTTCAGGGAGCAGAGATTTCATTCAAGATGTAGGACTACCACAACACGTCTTAAAATCAGGAGCCCTTCTAAAATATCAAGATACAAATTATTAATTGGAGTGTCTCGATTACCAATCACAGATGGTTCCAAGTCCACAAAGACTACTCTAGGCACATGGTTCCCAGCTTCCGTCTCACAGAAGAAGGTGTCGAAGGAGTCATCTGCCTCTCCAATACTTCTGTCGTCAGGTCTATGCCCATTAGGCTGGATACCATGCTCCAAGCAGTACAGCTCCCAACAGGCATTGCCCATCTGGACACCAGCCTGGCCAACATGGATGGAGATACATTCACGCTGTAAAAGAAGTAGTGTATGTTTAGAAGGGATTTTGAGGAGTTAGCACAGAATGCTTATACAGTCAACCTTATTGCATAGAATTTATAATGCAAACAGGCTATTCAACTCAACTAGTCAATATTCCACATGAGCCTTCTCCCACCCTGCTTCATGTAACCCCATCACATATTCTTCTATTCATTTCTCCTTCATGTACTTATCTACTTTCCTCTTCAGTGCATCTATTGGCTTCAACCAGCTAGCACATTCTGCATTCTAACCTAACCACTCTCTAGATTAAAGAAGTTTCTCTGAATTCCCTATTGGATCCATTACTGGAAACTCAATGTTCAAGGATATACGACGTTCTGGTAGAACAGGCAGAAAGGAAAAGGAAGTGGGGTAGCTTTGTTATTAAATGGAAGGGATCAGTGCAGTTGTGAGTAATGATATAGGTGTAATAGATTAGGATGTAGACTCAGTTTGGGTGGAAATAAGGAATAGCAAGGGAAAGAAATCATGGGTGTGAGCGGTCTATCGGACCCCGAGGAGTTGCCTCGCTGTAGGACAAAAAATATCAGGAAATAATGGAGGCATGTAAGAAGAACACTGCAATAATCATGGGTGATTTTTATCTGCATATAGACTGGATGAATCAAATTGGCAAGGGTAGCATGGAAGATGAATTTGTAGAGTGCATCAGGGATTGTTTCTTAGAACAATACGTTGCAGAACCTACCCAGGAATAGGCTATTTTAGATTTGGTTATGTGTAATGAGGTAGGATTAATAAGAGATCTCGTAGTTAATGATTCTCGAGGGGGAAGCGATCATAACATGGTAGAATTTCAAATTCAGTTTGAGGGTGAGCAACTTGGGTCTCAAACCAGTGTCTTCAACTTAAACAAGGGCAGTTACAAAGGTACGAAGAAAGTTGTCTAGAGCAGGCTGGGAAAATAGACTACAGGGGAAGTCAGTAGATGAGCAGTGGCAGACTTTTAAGCAGATATTTCATAGCACTGAGCAAACATTTATTCCAGTCAGAAGGAAGGACTCGATGAGAATGATGAACCACCTGAGGATAACAAAGGAAGTTAAGGAGAGTATCCAATCAAAAACAAAGGTGTGCAAATCAGCAAAAGCTAGTGGTATGCCAGAGGATTGGGAATTTTTTTTTTTTTAGAAACCAGCAGCGGATGATTAAAAAAAATAAAGAGAGAGAAAATTGATCGAGAGTAAATTCACAAGAAATATAAAAACAAACAGTAAGAGCTTCTACGGGTATATTAAAAAGGAAGGGAGTATCCAAAGTAAGTGTTGGAACCTTAGAGGATGAGACTGGAGAATTAATAACAGGGAATAGGGAAATGGCAGACAATTTAAATCAATATCTTGCATCAGTCTTCATGGTGGAGGACACTATAAAACATCCCAACAATAGATGAGCAAGGTGTAAATGGGAGGGAGGAACTTGTAACAATCTCTATCACAAGGGAAAAGGTGCTGAACAAACCAATGGGACTAAAGGCAGACAAGTTGCCAGGACCTGATGGCCTGCATCCAAGGGTTTTAAAGGAAGTGGCTGCAGAGATAATGGAGTCATTGGTCATAATACACCAAAACTCATTGGATTCCGGTAGGGTACCAGCGAATTGGAAAACCGCTAATGTGACACCCCTATTCAAGAAAGGAGGGAGACAAAGCAGGAAACAAAGCAAACCAGTTAGCTTAACATCAGTCATTGGGAAAATGCTAGAGTCCATTATTAAGGAAGAAATAGCAGGACATTTAGAAAAACGTAATGCAATCAAAGAAGAGTCAACATGGTTTTATGAAAGAGAAATCACGTTTGACAAATTTGTTAGAGTTCTTTGAGGATCTAACAGGCAAAGTGGATAAAGGGGAACCGGTAGATGTAGTGTATTTAGATTTCAGAAGGCATTTGATAAGGTGCCACATAAAAGGTTATTGCACAAAATAAGAGCTCAGGCTTTTGGTGGTAATGTGTTGGCATGGATTGAGAATTGGCTAACACACAGAAGGCAGAGAGTCGGGAACAATGGATCTTTTTCAGGTTGGAAAGCCGTAACTAGTGGGGTGCCACAAGGATCGGTCCTAGGGCCTCAACTATTTACTATCTACATTAATGACTTAGAGGAAGCAACAGAGTGTAGTGTATCTAAATTTGCTGATGATACAAAAATAGGTGGGAAGGCATGTTGTGACAAGGACACAAATAATCTTCAAAAAAGGGATATAGATAGATTTGATGAGTGTGCAAAAACTTGGCAGATGGAGTTCAATGTGGGAAAGAGAGAGGTCATCCACTTTTGTCGGAAGAATCAAAAGGCAGATTATTATTTAGATGGAGGAAGACTACAAAATACTGCAGTACAGAGGGATCTGGGTGTTCTTGTACGTGAAACACAAAGTTAGCATGCAGGTGCAGCAATTAGGAAGGCAAATGGAATTTTGGCCTTTATTGCTAGAGGGTTAGAGTTCAAAAACAGGGAAGTCTTGTTACAACTGTACAGGGTGTTGGCGAGGCCGCACCTGGAGTACTGTGTACAGTTTTGGTCCCCGTATTTAAGGAAGGATATACTAGCATTGGAGGCAGTTCAGAAAAGGCTCACAAGGCTGATTCCTGGGATGAAGGGGTTGTCCTATTAAAAACGACTAAACAGATTAGGCCTTTATTCATTACAGTTTAGAAGAATGGGAGGTGACCTGATTGAAACATATAAGATTTGAAGAAGGTGTGATAGAGTAGTTTTAGTTTTAGAGATACAGCACTGAAACAGGCCCTTCGGCCCACCGAGTCTGTGCCGACCATCAACCACCTATTTATACTAATCCTACACTAATTCCATATTCCTACCACATCCCCACCTGTCCCTATATTTCCCTACCACCTACCTATACTAGGGGCAATTTATAATGGCCAATTTACCTATCAACCTGCAAGTCTTTGGCATGTGGGAGGAAGCCAGAGCACCCGGAGGAAACTCACGCAGACACAGGGAGAACTTGCAAACTCCACACAGGCAGTACCCAGAATTGAACCCGGGTCGCTGGAGCTGTGAGGCTGCGGTGCTAACCACTGCGCCACTGTGTGTAGATGTCGAGAATATGTTTCCACTGGTGGGGGAAATTTCAAACTAGGGGACATAGTTACAGAATAAGGGGGCACACATTTAAAACTGAGATGCGAAGGAATTTCTTTTCTCAGAGGGTGGTGAATCTCTGGAATTCTCTACCTCAGAGAGTTGTGGAGGCTGGGTCACTAAATGTATTTAAGGAGGTAGATAGATTTTTGAAATCTCGGGGAGTCGAGGGTTATGCAGAGCAGGCCCGAAAGAGGAGTTGAGGCCTGAGACAGATCAGCCATGATCTAATTGTATGGTGGGGCAGGCTTGAGGGGCTGAATGGCCTACTCCCACTCCTATTCATGTTATGTTTTTTTTTATTCATTCACGGGATGTGGGCATCGCTGGCCAGGTCAGCATTTATTGCCCATCCCCAATTGCCCTTGAGAAGGTGGTGGTGAGCTGCCTTCTTGAACCGCTGCAGTCCATGTGGGGTAGATACACCCACAGTGCTGTTAGGAAGGGAGTTCCAGGATTTTGACCCAGTGACAGTGAAGGAACGGCGATATAGTTCCAAGTCAGGATGGTGTGTGACTTGGAGGGGAACTTGCAGATGGTGGTGTTCCCATGTATTTGCTGCCCTTGTCCTTCTAGTTGGTAGAGGTCGCGGGTTTGGAAGGTGTTGTCTAAGGAGCCTTGGTGCATTGCTGCAGCGCATCTTGTAGATGGTACACACTGCTGCCACTGTGCGTCGGTGGTGGAGGGAGTGAATGTTTGTAGATGGGGTGCCAATCAAGTGGGCTGCTTTGTCCTGGATGGTGTCGAGCTTCTTGAGTGCTGTTGGAGCTGCACCCATCCAGGCAAGTGGAGAGTACTGATTATTCGATGTCAACAACCTCTAATTTTGGTTTCCCCACAAGTGGGAATGTTCTCTTAATGTCTACACTTTTAAAAAAAAATGAAGGGGGTTGATAAAGACCTCTAATCAGGTCACCCCTTACCCAACCTCAGTCTTTTCTGGTACCCATTAAAAACATTCTCTATTAAATCTTTTGTAACATACGAACATAAGAATTAGGAGAAGTAGGCCATTCAGCCCCTCGAGTCTGCTCCGCCATTCAATAAGATCATAGCTGATCTGATTGTGTTTCAAATTCCACACTCCCATCTACCCCCGATAACCCTCGATTCCCTTGCATAACAAGAATCTATCCACCTTCACCTTAAAAATATTCAATGACCCCGCCTCCACCACCTTCTGAGGCAGAGAATTCCAAAGTCACCACAGAAGGGCGGCACAGTGGCACAGTGGTTAGCACCACAGCCTCACAGCTCCAGCGACCCGGGTTCGATTCTGGGTACTGCCTGTGCGGAGTTTGCAAGTTCTCCCTGTGTCTGCGTGGGTTTCCGCCGGTGCTCCGGTTTCCTCCCACAGCCAAAGACTTGCAGGTAATAGGTAAATTGGCCATTGTAAATTGCCCCTAGTGCAGGTAGGGAATATGGGATTACTGTAGGGTTAGTATAAATGGGTGGCTGTTGGTCAGCACAGACTCGGTGGGCCGAAGGGCCTGTTTCAGTGCTGTATCTCTAAAAAAAAATCATGCATTTTAGAATTAGAGCACAGGTAGACTTGAAGATGGTTTTAGGGTAAACTGCATTATATGAAGATCGGAGCACAGGATAACAGCCTCTCTAGTTAGAGAAGGTCATGCTTAAAATAGTAAATATCCTAGAACCAAATACATTATTGAAAAAATGCTATATCCCCTTCAGTATGAGTTGGGTCAAGAGAAGACCCATTCCCCTAAAGTAATTTATGCAATAAGATATCTTCAGCACTTAGAAGGGATGAATCAGAATTTTTGCATTGTAGTAGAACAAATACTTTACATGATCCTCGATCCATTGCAGTTGAGTTCTCCGTCACTTGTGATCTACTGCAAGTCTGATTTCCCCCTCAATAATTCCCTCAATTCTGGTTAGGTATTACAAACAATGGACAGCAGTGCAAGTGACTGTGACCTACCACACCAAGATGGTGCTACAAAGCATTTACAATTGTTCACTACGCATAAAATCTCAACAATTTTTTATTTCACATCATAGATGCCGAAAGTGACTTGAACCAAGATCAATGTAGCTTTATCTATATCCAAGTGAAAATCTAATTCAATACATACTTTGGTTCTGTCTTCGCAAAGGAGGACACAAATTACCTTCCGGAAATGTTGGGGAACATAGGGTCTATTGAGAAGGAGGAACTGTATGAAATCAGTATTAGTAGAGAAATGGTGTTGGGGAAATTGATGGAATTGAAGGCCGATAAATCCCCAGGACCTGATAATCTACACCCCAGAGTACTTAAGGAAGTGGCCCTAGAAATAGTGGATGCATTGGTGGTCATCTTCCAAGATTCTATAGACTCTGGAACAGTTCCTACAGATTGGAGGGTAGCTAATGTAACCTCACTATTTAAAAAGGGAGGTAGAGAGAAAGCAGGGAATTATAGGCCAGTCAGCCTGACATCAGTGGTGGGGAAAATGCTGGAGTCCATTATAAAAGATGTAATAGCAGAGCACGTGAAAAACAATGACAGAATCGGACAAAGTCAACATGGATTTATGAAAGGGAAATCATGCTTAACAAATCTACTGGAATTTTTTGAGGATGTAACTAGTAGAATAGATAAGGGAGAACCAGTGGATGTGGTGTATTTGGACTTTCAGAAGGCTCTCGATAAGATCCAACATAAGAGATTAGCATGCAAAATTAAAGCACATGGGATTGGGAGTAAGGTACTGACACGGATAGAGAACTGGTTGACAGACAAGAAACAAAGAGTAGGAATAAACGGGTCTTTTTCCAAGTGGCAGGCAGTGACTAGTGGGGTACCACAGGGATCAGTGCTAGGAGCCCAACTATTCACAATATATATTAATGATATAGATGAGGGAATTAAATGTAATATATCCAAGTTTGCAGATGACACAAAGCTGGGTGGGAGTGTGAGCTGTGAGGAGGATGCAGAGAAGCTCCAGTGTGATTTGGACAGGTTGAGGTGAGTGGGAAAATACATGGCAGATGCAGTCTAATGTGAGGTTATCCACTTTGGTGGCAAAAACAGAAAGGTAGATTATCGGAACAGCTATAGATTGGGAAAGGGGGAGGTGCAGCGAGACCTGGATGTCCTTGTACACCAGTTGCTGAAGGTAAGCATGCAGGTGCAGCAGGCCGTTAAGAAGGCAAATGGTATGTTGGCCTTCATAGTGAGAGGATTTGAGTACAGGAGCAAGGATGTCTTACTGCAATTATACAAGGCCTTGGTGAGACCACATCTGGAATATTGTGTGCAGTTTTGTTCTCCTTATCGGAGGAAGGATGTTCTTGCTATGGAGGGAGTGCAGCAAAAGTTCACCAGACTGATTCCTGGGATGGCAGGACAGACGTATGAAGAGAGATTGGGTTGATTAGGCTTGTACTCACTAGAGTTTAGAACAATGAGAGGGGATCTCATAGAAACCTACAAAATTCTAACAGGACTGGACAGACTAGATGCAGGAAGGATGTTCCCGATGGCGGGGGAGTCCAGGACCAGGGGTCACAGTCTAAGGATAAGGGGTAAGACATTTAGGACTGAGATGAGGAGGGATTTCTTCACCCAGAGAGTGGTGAACCTGTGGAATTCTCTTACCACGGAAAACAGTTGAGGTCAAATCATTAAATATATTCAAGAAAGAGCTAGATACAGTTCTTAAGGCTAAAGGAATCAAGGGATATGGGAAGATTTGAACAAGCTGGGCCTATTTTCTCTGGAGGTGAGAAGATTGAGGGGTGGTCTTTAAGATTACAAAAGTATTTAATGTGGGAACATCTTTATACCAACCCTCTGCAGGCAAGACGAGAACGAGGAACCATAAACACAAGATAGTCACGAATGAACCCAATTGGGAATTCAGGAGGAACTGCTTTATCCGAGTAGTGAGATTATGGAACTCACTACCATAGGGAGTGAGGCAAATAGCATAGGTGCTTTTAAGGGGAAGATCCATGAGGGAGAAAGGAAGAATGGAAGAATAAATGTATGTGAGTAGAGAGTTGGGAGGAGACTCATGTGGAGCATAAACACTGGAATGGGCCAGTAGGAGCAGTGAGTGAGGATGCCCAGCTACAGGGGTGGGGTGGGGTGGGGTGGGGTGGGAGAAATTCAACCTCTCATTTTCCTCTTCAGGGGGTAGCTCATTCATAGATTGGGAACTATTCATCATTGGGATCAGTTTGATTTAAAGAGATTCATCTCTCCTACTCACTCTCCAATTTAACTCCATTGGCTGCTCAACAGACAGACACAGACTTTGCCTACCCCACACAAAAAAAAAAATCACAAGTGATCTCTAACTAATCCCTAACCAGGGCAGATTGTTCAAGCTGAGAATCTCCACAAAACAGGCTCAAATCCACATCTTTAAATTAAAGCAAAACAATATTTCTTCTAACTTCAGCAGATTAGAAGTCTGGGTCACACTGGCCACTTTCCACCCACTCACCATTTTCGTGTCCTTTTGTTCTCTCTCCAAGACAGCTGAAGCAGGAGGTGAGCCTGTAGAAAGACAAACCAGCTCGATCGAGGAAGAAGAAGAGACAAGACAGAGGGGGAAAAAACAACTGCAAACAGCTGTCCCAGGACCCTGATTATACAGCTGTTTACATCACAGGATGGGATTGGTTAAGAAATAAGTAAATGATTGCAATCAATAAAATTACAAACTGCTGCAACTGCCAAATAAGGTGTCACTTCTGAAAAAAATTCCACATTTAAAAAAAATAAACATGCAGTCTTCTCCTCACTTAGTTTACAAACATAATGTATATCCAACAGAATAATGTGTTTTTATATAGTCACTCTCAAGATGTGGGTGCCATTGACAAGGTTAGCATTTATTGTGCACCCGAAGTTGTCCTGATGTTGCAATTTGATACAGCTGGTTAGCTTGCGATGCCACTTCAGAGGCAGTTAAGTGTCAACTACATTGGTGTAGGAATGGGTAACATAACCACTAAACTATTGTACCACTGTTAGCAATAAGCAAAAGCCTCAAGGAGTCAATAGCAATTCCTGACCAATTTGGTCCTGTATCCTATCACCCCTGTGCTCCCTACATGCCTCCATTTTAAAATTCTCATCCTTGTTTCTAAATCCTTCCATAGTCTCATCGTCCTCCCAGTCTCTGCAACCTCCTCCAGCCCTACAGCTCTCTGAAATTCTGCACTCCTCAAATTGTAGCCTCTAGAGCATTCCCGATTTTTAACCATTCCATCATTGGTGGCCGTGCCTTCAGCTGCCAAGATCCTAAGCTCAGGAATTCCCTCCCTAAACCTCTTCACCTCTCTACCCCTTTAATGGGGGTCTTTAAAAGTTCTTTCTGACCAAGTTTTTGGTCACCTGTCCTAATATCTCTTTACGTGGCTTCTTGTCAAACTTTATTTCATTTTGTTCCTGTGAAGCACCTCGAGACATTTCACAAAGTTAAAGGAACTATATATAAATACAAGTCATTGTTGTGGCAAAACAAAAAAAAAAAATTAAAGCCACTGGATTGTCATAAAAGTCCAGCTGATGCACTAATAACAGTCAGGGAATGGAACCTGCCACCGCTCGCTGGTCTGGTCCGGTCCACACCCTACATTATCCCTGTATCCAACATGCTCACCCACTTCTTAATGTCACATGGAGTGAGTGTAATTGGCTGGACACTAGCATTAGTTAAGGTGGGACCTTGGGAGAAGGCCAAACAGATTCACCCACTTTTAATCTAAGACACTTGCAAACACTAGAGTCTTGCACGCTTAGATTGGGCTCCACCTTGCTGAAGAGTGGGGATGTTCATGGAGTCTCTTGTTATCTGCCTGATTGTCCCCTACCATATTTCACCCAGTATCATAGGATTTAGCTCTAATTGGTGACTCTATCTGATTTTGGTGTTTAGATTGCAGGTAGCCTTATTATGATAGAATTATGTATCAATCTAATGAAGCTAAGATATACCTGATATTGCTGCTGACACACCCTTCTATCCTCCCTGTTGAACCAAGGTTAGTTTCCTAGCTTGGTGGTGGGGAGTGAGTGAGTGATTAAGGGCCATGAGGTTGCAGACTGCGGTAGGAATCGATTCTGCTGCTATTGACGACAGCCCCTCATGGATGCCCAGTTTTGGGCTGGTAGATCCATCCCTAATCTGTTCCAATTAGCACAGCAGCAGTCTCAGACTAAATGTTGGAGGGTGTTCTCATTGCAGAGACACGATTGTGCGGTGGTCACTCCTACCAGTGCTCTTGTGGACAGAGATCTTTCCACTGATCTTTCAGTAAATGCATTCCCAATCATCATAACTCACTGAGTAAAAGATGTCTCAATCCTCATTTCCATTCCTGCTGAGGATTTCCAGGATCACTCACACCTGATTGTAGACGACTGTGATGACCTCTTGTAGATCTGTTTTGTTGGTAGGGCGGGATTTATCCAGGCATGGTGATGGAGAAATCTGGGATGCTGGCTGATGGATGTAATTCTGGTGAGTACGACTGTCCGGCTGGACTAGTCTGTGGGACAGATCCCACAACACCCAGTGCACCAATCAGGGGGTGCTAGCATAGTGGTAATGTTACTTGACTAGTAATCTAGAGGGTTTGACTAATGTCCTGGAGACAGGAGTTCAAGTCCCACCACAGCAGCAGGAAGAATTTAGATTCAATTAATTAATAGATCTGGAATAAATGATCATGAAACTACTGGATTATTGTTAAAAACTCATGTAGTTCACTCATGCTCTTCGGATGAGGAAATCTGCCATCCTTACCCAGTCTGGTCTATATGTGACTCCAGATTCACTGCAATGTGGTTGACTCTTAGCTAGCCTCTGAAATGGCCAAGCAAGCCACTTGGTTGTAGGTGGTTCACCACCACCTGCTGATGGGAAATAAATGCTGGCCTTGCCAACAATGCTCACATCCCAAAAACAAATTTAAAAAAAAATCCCCAGATGTTATATTCTACGGTGTCAACTGGGCTGAGAATGACCCTTGAGCTGTCTTCAAACAATGTCTGGTGGGGTTGCCAACCCTCTCTGATTGACCTGGAATCTTCAGGAATGGGAAATTAATCTTTTTTTTTTATTCATTCATGGGATGTGGGCATCACTGGCCAGGCCAGCATTTATTGCCCATCCCTAATTGCCCTTGAGAAGGTGGTGGTGAGCTGCCTTCTTGAACCGCTGCAGTCCATTTGGTGTAGGTACACCCCCAGTGCTGTTAGGAAGGGAGTTCCAGGATTTTGACCCAGTGACAGTGAAGGAACGGTGATATAGTTCCAAGTCAGGATGGTGTGTGACTTGGAGGGGAACTTGCAGGTGATGGTGTTCCCATGTATTTGCTGCCCTTATCATTCGAGGTGGTAGAGGTCGCGGGTTTGGAAGGTGCTGTCGAAGGATCCTTGGTGCGTTGCTGCAGTGTATCTTGTAGATGGTACACACTGCCGCCCCTGTGCGTCGGTGGTGGAGGGAGTGAATGTTTGTAGATGGGGTGCCAATCAAGCAGGCTGCTTTGTCCTGGGTGGTGTCGAGCTTCTTGAGTGTTGTTGGAGCTGCACCCATCCAGGCAAGTGGAGAGTATTCCATCACACTCCTGACTTGTGCCTTGTAGATGGTGGACAGGCTTTGGGGAGTCAGGAGGTGAGTTACTCGCCTCAGGATTCCTAGCCTCAGACCTGCTCTTGTAGCCACAGTATTTATATGGCTACTCCAGTTCAGTTTCTGGTCAATGGTAACCCCTAGGATGTTGATAGTGGGGGAATTCAGCAATGGTAATGCTGTTGAATGTCAAGGGGAGATGGTCATTGCCTGGCACTTGTGTGGTGCGAATGTTACCTGCCACTTATCAGCCCCAGCCTGGATATTGTCCAGGTCTTGCTGCATTTCTACACGGACTGCTTCAGTATGTGAGGAGTCACAAATAGTGCTGAACATTGTGCAATCATCTGCGAACATCCCCACTTCTGACCTTATGATTGAAGGAAGATCATTGATGAAGCAGCTGAAGATGGTTGGGCCTAGGACACTACCCTGAGGAACTCCTGCAGTGATGTCCTGGAGCTCAGATGATTGACCTCCAACAACCACAACCATCTTCCTTTGCACTAGGTATGACTCCAGCCAGCAGAGGGTTTTCCCCCTGATTCCCATTGACCTCAGTTTTGCTAGGGCTCCTTGATGCCATACACGGTCAAATGCTGCCTTGATGTCAAGGGCAGTCACTCTCACCTCACCCCTTGAGTTCAGCTCTTTTGTCCATGTTTGAACCAAGGCTGTAATGAGTTCAGGAGCTGAGTGGCCCTGGCAGAACCCAAACTGAGTGTCACTGAGCAGGTTATTGCTAAGCAAGTGCCACTTGATGACACCTTCCATCACTTTACTGATGACAGAGAGTAGGCTGATGGGGCAGTAATTGGCCAGGTTGGATTTGTCCTGCTTTGTGTACAGGATATACCTGGGCAATTTTCCATATTGCAGGGTAGATACCAGTGTTGTAGCTGTACTGGAACAGCTTGGCTAGGGGCACGGCAAGTTCTGGAGCACAGGTCTTCAGTACTATTGCTGGAATATTGTCAGGGCCCATAGCTTTTGCAGTATCCAGTGCCTTCAGTCGTTTCTTGATATCACGCGGAGTGAATCGAATTGGCTGAAGTCTGGCATATGTGATGCTGGGGACTTCAGGAGGAGGCAGAGATGGATCATCAACTCGGCACTTCTGGCTGAAGATTGTTGCAAATGCTTCAGCATTATCTTTCGCACTGATGTGCTGGGCTCCCCCATCATTGAGGATGGGGATATTTGTGGAGCCACCTCCTCCAGTTAGTTGTTTAATTGTCCACCACCATTCACAGCTGGATGTGGCAGGACTGCAGAGCTTAGATCTGATCCATTGGTTATGGGATCGCTTAGCTCTGTCTATTGCATGCTGCTTACACAGTTTGGCATGCAAGTAGTCCTGGGTTGTAGCTTCACCCAGTTGACACCTCATTTTGAGGTATGCCTGGTGCTGCTCCTGGCATGCCCTCCTGCACTCTTCATTGAACTAGGGATGGTCTCCTGGCTTGATGGTAATGGTAGAGTGGGGGATATGGCAGGCCATGAGGTTACAGATTGTGGTTGAGTACAATTCTGCTGCTGCTGATGGCCCACAGCACCTCATGGATGCCCAGGTGCTTCACAGGAGTATTAACAAAATTTAACACTAAATCACATATTAGTACAGGTGATTAAAAGCTTGGTCAAAGTGGTAGGTTTTAAGGAATCTTTAAAGGAAGAGGTATAAAAAGGTTTAGGGAGGCAATTCCAGGCATGGCCACCAATGATGGAACGAATGAAATCAGAGGTGTACAATACCCAGATGGGTTGCAGAGCTGGAGGAGGTTAGAGATAGGGAGAAGTGAGGTTATAAGAGGATTTGAAAAGGATGGGAATTTTAAAATTGAGGTTGCTGGACCTGGAGCCAATATAGGTCAGTGAGCTGTGGGGCGATGGGACATCAAATGAAGACAGAATAGGGTTTGGTTTGATGCACCCAGTTGCAGTTCCATAGAACCATAGTCAGTCAGAGTTTGAAGAGGAGAGGGGAGAAATTGGCCAAAGAAAAACAAAAAACCTGTTGCATTTGTACAAGTCTTTCTCCTTCCATTTTGGAAATGTGCTGCTTCCTAAGGGAGTGGTTTTGAACAAGTCTATCTAATGGAAGTAGATTAACAGGAGAAAAACTTTGGTTTTCTTATCCTCAGTTTCAAATTCCTTCATGGCCTCACCATTCTCCATCTCTAACCTCCAGCCCTACAAACCTCAGAACTCTGCTTTGCTCCAATTCTGGCCAGTTATGTGCATCCTGGCACACTTCACCCCAAAATTGGCACCAGTGTCCGAAATTCTAGAATTTCTCCATCAGAATCTTTGTCCCTTTCTTCTACATTAAGGCACTCCTTAAAACTCTTCCTCTAACCAAGTTTTTAGTCACTCGTTCAAATACTGCATTCTGACTCAATATTTGATAACCGGCCCTGTGAAGTACCTCAGGATAATTCCACTGTTAAAAGTGCTATTAATGGAAGTTTATGTAGAACGGACAGTTTGTGGAGGGTAAACACCAACAGTGACTATTTGGGCCAATGGCCTGTTTCCATGTTGTAACTTTGTATTTCCTTGCAATTGGCAGTGTCATGAGGAAATCTTTTCTCCCACTTTTATGGCTCAAGATTGCAACTTTTTTTTTTTGTAATTCTCTCATGGAATGTGGGCAACACTGTCAAGGCCTGCATTTGTTGTCCATCCTTAATTATGCTTGACAACTGAATGGCTTGCCAGACTAGGAGTTAAGAGGCACATGTCGATCAGACCAGGTAAGGACAGCAGATTTCCTTCGCTCACTGACATTAGTGAAGGGCATGAGTTTTTACTATTAATTTTTCTAACAGACTAGCTTTCAATGCCAGATTTTTTTAAAAAAATCAATTAAGTGAACATAATTGAATTTAAATTGCACCAGCGGTGGGATTTGAACCGGTGTCCCCGGGGGTATTAGCCTGGGCCTCTGGATTACTAGATCAGTGACATTACCACTGCGCCAGCGCCTCCCTTCTAAATAGAGTTGCCAGAGGGAGGAGGAGAATCCATGTCGGAGTTATCCCAATGCCCGTCCATCTCTCCTAGGTTAAAAAGCAAAATACTGCAGATGCTGGAAATCTGAAATAAAAACAAGAAATGTTGGAAACACTCAGGTCTGGCAGCATCTGTGGAGAGAGAAGCAGAGTTAACATTTCAGGTCAGTGACCCTTCTTCAGAACTGGCAAATATTAGAAATGTAAAAGGTTATAAGCAAGTAAAGTGGGGGTGGGGCAAGAGATAACAAAGGAGAAGGTGTAGATAGGATAAGGTCACAGAATAGCTGACCGGAAGGTCATAGAGCAAAGATATGTTAATGGTGTGTTGAAAGACAAAACATTAGTACAGAAAGGGTGTTAATGGACTGAAAATTGAACAGGCACAAGTACAAACATGAAAAAAAAACAGTGGGTAAGCAAACTGAACAAACTATGAAATAAAACAAAAAATATATAGAAGAAAAACTAAAACTAAAAATAAAATGGTCTGAAATGATTGAACTTAATGTTCAGTCTGGCAGGCTGTAATGTACCTAATTAGTAAATGAGATGCTGTTCCTCAAGCTTGTGTTGATGTTCACTGAACCACTGCAGCAATCCCAGGAGAGAGATGTGAGCATGAGAACAGTGGGGGAAGTGGGGGGGAGAAAGAGGGAGAAGGGAGGGAAAAAAAAAAAAAAAAAAAAAAAAGTGTTGAAATGGTAAGCAACCAGAAGCTCAGGGTGTAGTGCAAATTGGTCACCCAGTCTGCACTTGGTCTCCTAGGTTGTAGGTCAGGTGTTATGGTAGAGGACCTGACTGGCATCAATTGATGAAACTCCTATACTGAATTCAAGTGAGTAAGAAGCCACCATTACTTGATGCAGGAACCCAATCAGGATCAAGGTAATGCTTAAACTTTGTAATAGTGTAGGGTGGAAAAGTTAGAGGAGATTCATAAAGCTCTAGTTAGATCACGTTTAGGAAACTGGATTAAGTTCTGGGCACTGCATCACAAGAACATGATAAAATTTGACCTAGGCCATTCAGCAGGTGTAGTCAGGAAGAACTTCAAAAAAAAAAGGTAGTGGAAATTTAGAACTACCTCTCCAAAGAGCTGTTGAAGATGGGGTGGGTGGAGTCAGTTGAAAATTTCATACTGAACACAATCTATCCATTCAGGGTATGGGGCTAAGGTGGATAGATTGAATTGAAGTACACCTGCTCCCTCCACATGTAATAACTTAGTGCCCTTCCATCCAATAATTTCACGTCAACTTGTAGAGGCAGTTCTCAAAAAAAGGCATAAACTTCAGGTAGTATATTTGAAGCAATTCTCACATGCAAGTTAATATATAGAGGAAGTATAGTTACAAGTGAACATATGACATGGAATTCAAAATAAATTGCCGAACTGGACCTTTTTAATTATTTTAAATTTACAGGAGTACAAAGATCTTCCATTATTGGATGTACTTCAAATTTCCTCTTCATCATCTTCATCTGCAGTAGTATCTGCACCAACCTCTTCATAATCTTTCTCCAAGGCTGCCATGTCTTCACGGGCCTCCGAGAACTCCCCTTCCTCCATCCCCTCACCCACATACCAATGCACAAAGGCACGCTTGGCATACATCAGATCAAACTTGTGATCGAGGCGAGCCCAGGCTTCAGCGATAGCTGTGGTGTTGCTCAGCATACACACAGCACGCTGCACCTTGGCCAGGTCCCCACCAGGTACCACAGTGGGAGGCTGGTAGTTGATGCCAACCTTGAAACCAGTTGGGCACCAGTCAACAAAATGAATGGTACGCCTGGTCTTGATGGTTGCAATGGCAGCATTGACATCTTTTGGCACCACATCACCCCGATACAGTAAGCAACAAGCCATGTATTTACCACGGCGAGGGTCACACTTGACCATCTGGTTGCCTGGCTCAAAGCAAGAGTTGGTGATCTCGGCCACTGACAATTGCTCGTGGTAAGCTCTCTCAGCTGAGATCACAGGAGCGTACGTCACCAGAGGGAAATGGATACGAGGATACGGCACCAAGTTTGTTTGGAATTCTGCCAAGTCTACATTCAATGCTCCATCAAAACGGAGAGATGCTGTGATTGACGACACAATTTGGCCAATCAGCCTGTTTAGGTTGATGTAGCCTGGACTCTCAACACCCAGATTCTTCTGGCAGATGTCATAGATGGCTTCATTGTCTACCATGAAAGCACAATCCGTATGTTCCAGTGTGGTGTGAGTGGTCAGAATGGAATTGTAGGGTTCGACCACAGCTGTAGAGATCCTTGGAGCCGGGTAGATGGAAAATTCCAGTTTGGACTTCTTGCCGTAGTCGAGAGAGAGACGTTCCATCAACAGGGAGGTGAATCCGGAACCAGTGCCACCTCCAAAGCTATGAAACACCAGGAAGCCTTGAAGTCCTGTGCACTGGTCACTCTGGGAAGATGAAAACCAAAAGTTACTCCCAAACATAAAAACATCACCTCCATTATCTGGAGGAGTTTTTCATCCTTCCAAGTGTGGGTTTCATCCCCTTGGGTTGATCTGACCTTATTGAAAGATGCATCATTCATACTACATCCTTGAATTTAAATGGGATGTCCACAGGGCAGTATTGACATACATGCCCAGCAGGGGCTTAGATCCCAGGCATTTATCCTACACCAGGAATGTGGGCATCTCAATAACAGTATGAGGCCATTTGGCCCATGCACTGTACTAGAGATCAGTCCAGTCAGCAGGAAAATCAAACCTGGGCCCTGCCTGGCATTTATTGCCAAGTGTATACTCTAAGATAACCTCAAAACAGTTTGCAAGGCATCAAGACTTACTACAGTAGTGAGGTGGGGTGTGGGGAGAAAAGGAAATGCTTTGATGTGATGGACCAATATTTAAAGTAGCTTGAGTGCATGGAATTGATGACCTGTGGCTGGACCTTTCAAACTGCTGTGCATCAGCAGAATGCAGAGCAGACATGGAGAGGTTACACTGTATATCTGTCCCACCACCAAGCATTTATACAAAACCTTTAACCTAGTCAAAGCATCCCAGGGGGCATTAAAATGTGACTGAGGTACACAAGACAAATCATACTGGTGACAAAATTTGGCAAAAGAGGTAGGTTTTAAGAGTCTCGAGCAGAGGCAGAGCTTAGGGCCCAGGCAGCTGAAGGTACAGCCACTAATAGTGGAGTGATTAAAGTCAAGGATGCACACGAGACCAGAATTGGAGGAGTGCAGAGATTTCAGATGGTTGTAGGGCTGGAGGAGGTTACAGAGATAGGGATGGCAAGAACATAACTAAAAGGAACATTGCTTTCAGTCAACTTATTACACTGATAAGCAGCTTGGCACATTAACCCACTGGGAAAAACATTAGACAATTTGTTTTGAGATTACTGTGCCTCACAATTGTTATTCATATGCTCTTTCATGGCTCCATCAATCACTCCTTTCTCAAAGCAAGGGTCTCAAACAATATTCATACCAATTTGCAAATTCTGTCCAACACGGAGTCAATCAGCTCCTTGCCGATGGTGTAGTGCCCACGGGCGTAGTTGTTGGCAGCATCTTCTTTCCCAGTGATGAGCTGCTCGGGGTGGAACAGCTGGCGATAGGTACCAGTACGGATCTCACCTTTTGTAGAAAAAAAAAGTACAAGAAGTTTGAGACATTAGGTTTATAATGATCACTAGTCTAGTAACTCTAACATTGCAAATTGGCTGAAGTAAATACATTCACTGATATGAAAGTCTAGGTACACTAAAGAGTTCTTAAGCTCAACCCTAAAACAAGTCCATGACTGGTCTTTAATCTCAATGTACCAGAGGAACAGGAGGAGGCCATTCAGCCCCTCCAGCTTGTCTCACTATTCAATTAGATCATGGCTGATCTGTATCTCAATTCAATTTACCCAGCTGATATATATTCAATACTCTTGCCTAATATAAAAAAAAAACTAGCAATCCCAGTTTTGAAATTTTCTATTGACCCCCATCCTCAACAGGTTTTTAATGAAAGAGTTGAGGATTTCCATTACTTTGTATGACATGCTTCCTGACAACAACCCTGAACAGCTCAACTAATTTTAAAGGTTCTGGACTGCCACAGATAATAGTTTATCTATCCCATCAATTCCTTTAATAATCTTAAATTTCTCAATTAGCTCATCCCTCAATCTTCTATACTCAAGGGAGTACAAGCCTCACCTGACTTGAATAATTTAACCCTTTCAGCCTCAATATTTTGACTGCATCCCCTCCAAAACGCCAATATATCCTTGATGTAGGTACTGGTAGAAAGATTCAGTAGTTCAGAATTTAGTTAATACACTGGTATGGTTCAGATCTACTAATGTTTCCAAAAAGGAAAGCATTAGTTTCAAATAGATATTCCTAAATGAGTAAAAGGCTTGCATTTATAGTGTTTTAAATGACCACTAGATGTCTCAAAACACTATATCCAATGAAGTACTTTTGAAGTCCAGTCACTGTTGTAATATAGGAAATACAGCAGCCAATTTGCACACAGCAAGCTCCCACAAACGTGATAATGACAAGATAATCTGTTTTTTTGTGGTGTTGATTGAGGGATAAATATTGACCAGGCCACACAATAACTCCTCTGCTCTTAAAAAGTACCATGGGATCTTTTTCATCCGCCCGAGCTGTCTGCTGGGGCCTCAGTTTAACGTCTCATCCGAAAGATGGTACCTCCAGTGTCAGCCAAGATTTTTGTGCTTAGTCCTGGAGTGGGACTTGAATCTAGAACCTTGTAACTCAGAGGCAAGAGTGCTACCAACTGAACCACAGCTGGTAGGGTTACAAATAGGGGAGGCGGTGGTGTAGTGGTAATGTCACTGGACTAGTAATCCAGAGGCCCAGGCTAATGCTCTGGGGACATGGGTTCGAATCCCACCACAGCAGATGGTAAAATTTGAATTCAATTCAAATCTGGAATTTAAAAAGAAAATCTAATGGTGACCATGAAACCATTGTCAATTGTTGTAAAAACCCATCTGGTTCACTAATGTCCTTTAGGGAAGGAAATCTGCTGTCCTTACCTGGTCTGGCCTACAAGTGATTCCAGACCCACAGCAATGTGGTTGACTCTTAAGTGCCCTCTGAAATGGCCTAGCAAGCCACTCAGTTTCTCAAGGGCAATTCAGGATGGGCATTAAATGCTAACCTAGCCAGCGACGCCCACATCCCATGAACAAATATTTTTTTTAAAAAAAACAAACAGTTGAGAGGAGCGATTTCATTCAAGGTATAAGACTAGCAAGAGCCCTGCTAAAATCCAAGTAGTTTAAGATATCAAGATACAAATTAAATAATTGCAGTGCCTCAATTACCAATCACAGATGGTTCCAAGTCCACAAAGATTGCCCTGGGCACATGTTTCCCACTTCCTGTTTCACAGAAGAAGGTGTCGAAGGAGTCGTCTGCCCCTCCAATACTTCTGTCATCAGATTTGTGTCCATCAGGCTGGATGCCATGCTCCAGACAGTACAGCTCCCAACAGGCATTGCCCATCTGGACACCAGCCTGGCCAACATGGATGGAGATACACTCACGCTGCCAAGAGAAGTGAACGATTAGAAGAGTGTTTGAGGAATTAGCATAGAGATGCTAATATACTCAATCTTATTGCATAGAACAAACAGGTCATGAGGCTTCACAGGAACCTCTTCCCACCACTTAACATGTCTTTCTATTCTTTTTGCCCTCATGTGATTTCTATTTTTCCATTAAATGCATCTTTGCCATTTGTCTTAACTCCCTGTGGTAGTGAATTCCACATTCCCTCTGGGTAAAGAAGTTTCTCCTGAATTTTACTCACTCCATTATCAGCATTTTAATTGACAGCCTCAAGTTTTAGTCTGCACAAATGGAAACATTTTCTTGGTCTACTCTATCAAACACCTCAATAATTTACAAACTCTCATTCTATCCCATCAATCTTTTCTCTGGACAAAAAGAGCCCAAACGTGTTCAATCCTTTCTGATAGTAGAAGAGGGGTTTTAAAGTACAAGAGGGGTGCTCGGACAAGTGGTTCAGTAACCAGTTAGATTTAAAATAATTGGCAAATACAGACAGGAAGTAAGGATTTTCCCCCAAATACAAAAAGGATCTGAAAAGATGGTGGAATTATACAGGAACTTCAAAGGGCAGTTGGACATACTCAAAGGGTTAATTTGAAGGGCTTAAAAAGAACATTGCTATTAACATATTAGACAATTATAAATTCAGCTGCTTGTTTATCAGGACAAGTAAAGGCCACAGATGCTATCTCACTTATAATTAGGTGCAATGACCAACCTGATTTAGAGACAGTTAGCAATTTATATAAGAAACTGCTAACATCTAACTTTAGCATTGATGGGTTGTAGTTTAGTTTAGATATTTGCTTTCAGTTACATTTTAATACTTTAATGCAAGTTGGAAAATTACAGTTTGAATCACCACACCTGGAAATGGAGGATTTGCAGCTGTTAGATTGGAAGGTATACAGTACACATGGAAAATTGCATTCATTAAAAGTCTGCAGCTTTATTTTATTGTATGGGGGTTGGGGCAGGAAGGAAGCTTAATTCTCAATGCACACAAGGGGTTTTTGACAGGTAGGAAATGGAACACTCCAGGAGAGGGGGCAACAGGAACAGTCATTTGGTATATTTAGCCCCAGAGACAGAGTAAAGTCAGCTCCTCATTTTCCCTCAATAAAATTCCCTCTTCTCTAAGGAATAATTTACAAGATTTTTTTTTGGGGGGGGGGGCGGGGAACACTTCCCCATTAGCCCCTCTGCTCACTTTTTATTTTAACCCCCAGTTCACTGCTCCCAATAAGACAGACTCCACCTCCCCTACAAGCAATCCATCTCCTCTAATCAGGGCAGATTGCTCAAACTGAACAGAAGATACACTCAAATCCACATCTTTAGATTAAAAGAAAATAAAAATGCTCTTCCAGTTTCAACAGTTTAAAGGCTTGAGCCACACTGGCCACTTTCAGCTCACTCACCATTTTAAATGTCCTTTTATTTTCTTATTCTCTCTGCCGGCTAAGAGAGACTATACAAGGGCCCAACACCTTAAACCAGAAACATACCCAAGCAGAATCAATAGTAAACAGGTACCTCTGGAGCCTATTTATCCAACTGTTCACAACACATGATGGGGGGATTGGTTAAAATAAATTATTGTAATTAATGGAATTGTTGCCTTAATAAAATAGTCAGAAAGCACCATCCCCACTGCAGAAAACACACAACTGGAGAGACAGTAACATGCACATTGTGCATAATTTTTAAAACAGTATATTTAAAGGGGCCATCATTTGGTTAGAAAATGGGGGTCTACCTGAGGGGGGGGGTGGCTGCTCCTCCTCAATTTCTGGCTGCAATTCAGGCCCAGTTTATGATCTTTAGAAACTTGGTGTGGAGGGGAAGGGGAGGGAAGATAGGGGAAGGGGATAGGAGTAGAGGGAGGGGAGAGGAGGAGGGGGAGTGAGGGGAGGAGGTGAGGGGAGGAGGAGGAGGGGGAGGAGGAAGGGGAGGGGGAGGAGGAAGGGGAGGAGGAGGAGGGGGAGGAGGAAGGGGGAAGGAAGGGCAGATAGGGGGAAGGGAGGGCAGATAGGGGGATGGGAGGGGAAGGTAGGGGAAGGAAGAGGGGGGAGGGGAGGGGAGATAGGGGAAGGTGAAAGGGGAGGGGAGGGGAGGGAAGGTCCGGGAAGGGGAAGGTAGGGGAAGGAGAGAAGGTTGGGGAACGGGGGAAGGTGGGGGAAGGTAGGGGAAGGGGAAGGAGGGGAGGGGAAGGTAGGGAAGTGGGGGAAAGAGGAAGGAATGTGTGGGAGGGAAGGTAGGGGAAGGAGGGAAGGTAGGGAAAGGAGGGAAGATAGGGGAACGGGGGAAGGGGAGGGAAGGTAGGGGAAGGTAGGAAGGTAGGGGAAGGGGGGAAGGGAGGGGAAGGAAGAGGGGGGAAGGGGAGGGAAGGTAGGGGAAGGGGAGGGAAGGTAGGGGAATGGGAGGTAAGATGGGGGAAAGGGGAGGGAAGATAGGGGAAGGGGAATGGTAGGGGAAGGGGAGGGGTGATGGGGAAAGGTCAGAAGACTTCCTCGTGGATCACCAGAGTGATCCCTGGGATGGTGGGATTGTCCTATGAGAAGAGAGTGAGAAGACTGGGTCTGTATTCTCTGGCATTTAGAAAAATGACAGCTGATCTCATTCAAACATACAAAATTCTCACAGGGCTCGACAGGGTTGGCGCAGGAAGGATGTTTCCCCTGGCAGGGGCATTCTAGAACTGGGAGACATAGTCTCAGAATAAGGGGTAGGCCATTTAGGACTGAGATGAGGAGAAATTTCTTCACTCAGAGGGTGGTGAATCTTTGGAATTCTCTACCCCAGAAAGCTGTGGAGGCTCAGTCATTGAGTATGTTTAAGACTGAGATCGATAGATTTCTAAATATTAAAGATGTCAAGGAATATGGGAATAGTGCAAGAAAATGGTGTTGAGGTAGAAGATTGGCCACAATCGAGCTGAATGGTGGAGCAGGCTCGAGGGGCCGAATGGCCTATTCCTGCTCCTATTTCCTATGTTCCTATGACTTCTTTTCTCCTCAAGTCTCATACCGCTGCCTCCTCCATTCTTATTTCCAATATAAGATGCAAAGGACTCATGGATTTCTTCATCTGTAATATTGAGACTCTCTGTTCACATGTTCACTTCCTGCTATCTCCACTACCTCTCTCCCTGCTCTCCACCTCCATCCTGTCTCTCACTGACTCTATTTCTGATTTCCCCCCATCGCTTATTTTCTCCTTGCCCTCTCCCCATGCTCCCTAATTTTATCTCTTTTATACCCCCACTCGCTCCTTTTCTCACTTAACTATCCCTCCTGTTAAATCAGTGGCCTTTGCACTGTTTTGCACCTGTTTTGTATGTCAATCACACATGGCAATTTGTAGCCCATGGTGTTCTCCTTTAAGGCCAGGCTAACACAACTGGGTCAACATCAGTCATCTCCAAACCACCAGTGTTTGCTCAAACTCTGAGCCATGCTGGTAGCACTCTTAGCTCTGAGTTAGAAGGTTGTGGGTTCAAAGCTCACTTCAGAGACTTATGCACAAAGATCTAGGCTTGCACTCCAGTACGGGACATTAAGCTGAGTCCTTGTCTGCCCTTTTCGGGGGACATAAAAGATCCCTTGCTGTTATTTTGTCCTGGCCGATATTTATCCCTCAATCTACATCATAAAACAGATTATCAGGTCATTATCTGGGAGCTTGCTGTGCACAAATTGGCTGTTGTGTTTCCTACATTACAACAGCGACTACACTTCAAAAGCACTTCATTGACTGTAATGCACTTTAAGATGTCTGGTGGTTGTGAAAGGCACTATGTAAATGCAAGTCTTTCTTTTCTCAGAGGCCATTCTTACTGCATTGGGGGTGCTTGTTACTGGTGGGTGAACTACATGAAGAAAACCTGAGATACCAATATAGTTCTGATGAAAGGTGACAGACCTGAAACATTAACTCTGTTTCTGTCTCCACAGATGCTGCCAGACCTGCTGTGTATTTCCAGCACTTTCTGCTTTTATACCAATATAGGGATTTAGATAAAAATGTGTTCAATGTTTTTCTTCACCCCCACCCCTGCCAAAACAGAAATCTTTAAATCTGCTGAAGATATCTGAACTGAATGTCCCATAGCTCAGTCTTTCCATATCGTTTACACAGCAGCAGTTGGGAATCCGACACCTGCTGGATAAATGCTGTGGATGTTGCCAAAATAAATAATGGGCCAGTTTTGCTGAATAAATAACTGTGTCTTAATGACACACCCTGTTATAACAATGCAAATCACCGAGCAACTTCTAGCAAGCAAGAGATAGCCCATGAACTTTTTTTCTTACTTTTCCTTTCTGTCCCTTTTTCTCTCACTCTCTTAATCCAATCTTTCTTCCCCTCCCTTTATTTCTCTTTCTGAACCTGATTTGACTTTAATTCACTTTCCTTCTTAGCCCCTTCTTCTGTTTACTTCTCAATCCTTTAATCTCACTGGTTAAGAGGACAGACTATCGGTCCTGTTGTTCATTGAGGTTCCAGCTGACCTTTTGCTCCGACTGTGCCATTATCAGCTCACAAGTCCAGCAACAATTTGTGAGCAAGAATTTTAAGAGCTATATGTGCAGAAACAATTCTAACTAACAGCGCATACCACAAGATGCTCCACTTCAGCAAAATCTGGGCCATGGCCTTTGCAGCACAGAATCAGCCCTTTCAGCCCAACCAGCCTATGCCAGTGTTTGTGCTCTGTGCGAATCTCCTCACACCCCACTTCATCGAACCCATCCTATGATTCATTTTCCCTTAAATGCATCTCAGAGTCACAGAAGGAGGCCATTCAGCCCATCAAGTCCATGCTGGCTCTCTGTAGAGCAATCCAATCAGTCCTATTCTCACGCTTTATCCCTGCAGCCCTGCAAGTTTATTTTCCTCAAGTGCCCATCCCATTTCTTTTTGAAATCATGCATCGTCTCTGCTTCCACCACCCTCGAAGGCAGCGAGTTCCAGGTCATTACCACTCGCTGAATAAAATAGTTCTTCTTCACGTCCACTCTGCATTTCTTGCCCAAAACCTTAAATCTGTGTCTCCTAGCCTTTGTACCGTCAGCTAATGCTAAAATCCCTCATCCCTGGAACCATTCTGGTAAATCTCCTCTGCACACTCTCAATGACCTTCCTAAAGTGTGGTGACCAGAACTGGATGCAATATTCGAGTTATGGCCTAACCAGAGCTTTATAAAGGTTCAGCTTAACATCCCTGCTTTTATACTTAATACCTCTATTTATGAAGCTCAGGATCCCATATGCTTTGCTAATTACTCTCTCAATGTATCCTGCCACCTTCAAAGATCAATGCACACGAACCCCCGGGTTCCTCTGACCCTGCACACACTTTAAAACTATACCATTTAGTCTATATTGCCTCTCCCTATCCCTTCTGCTAAAATGCATCATTTCACACTTCTCTGTATTAAATTCCATCTGACATTTGTCTGCTCATTCTGCTACCTGTTGCAGTTAATTGGTATCATCCTCAGTTTGCCATTCCTCCAAGTTTGGTATCATTGGCAAATTTTGAAATTTTACTCTGAACTCCAATAATCAAGTCATTTATATATATCAAAAAAGCAGTGGTCCCAGCACTGAACACCATTGTCTACCATCCTCCAGTCTGAAAAACAATGATTTACCATGACTCACTGTTTTCTGTCCTTAAGCCATTTTTATCTAAGCTGACACTGACCCTCCTATTCCATGAGCCTCAATTTTGTTAATCACCCTTTTATGTGGTACTTTGTCGAACGCTTTCTTAAAATCCATATAGACAACATCCATTGCATTCCCTCCATCAACCTTCTCTGTTACTTCATCAAAAAATTCAATTAGGTTAGTCAAACAAAATCTGTCCTTTACAAATCTGTGCCGATTATCCTTAATTAATTGAAACTCCAAACGCCTGTGGATCTTTTCCTGATTATTGTTTCTAAAACCTTACGCACCACTGATGTTAAACTAACTGGCATGTAGTTACTAGGAATGTCCTGACACACTTTCTTGAATAGGGGTGTCATATTTTCCACTTTCCAATTCTTTGGCGCCTCCCCGCTATCTAGGGAAGATTGGAAGATTATGACAAACTATCTTCTCCATCCCCACTTCCTTTAGCAGCCTGCCATGCAAGCCATCCAGACCAGGTGACTTATCCACTCTAAGCATAGCCAGCCTTTCCAGTACATCCTACCTTTCAATTTTCACCCATCCATTACCTCTACCATCTCCGCTTCGACCGATATTTTGTCAGCATCCTCTTCCTTAGCAAATCCCAATATAAAGTACTCATTTAGTATTCTAGCCTTGCCCTGTGCCTCTAAACATATATCACAGTGGCGCAGTGGTTAGCACCACAGCCTCACAGCTCCAGCGACCCGGGTCCAATTCTGGGTACTGCCTGTGTGGAGTTTGCAAGTTCTCCCTGTGTCTGCGTGGGTTTCCTCTGGGTGCTCCGGTTTCCTCCCACATGCCAAAGACTTGCAGGTTGATAGGTAAATTGGCCATTATAAATTGCCCCTAGTATAGGTAGGTGGTAGGGAAAATATAGGGACAGGTGGGGATGTGGTAGGAATATGGAATTAGTGTAGGATTAGTATAAATGGGTGGTTGTTGGTCGGCACAGACTCGGTGGGCCGAAGGGCCTGTTTCAGTGCTGTATCTCTAAACTAAACTAAACTAAACCCTCTTTGTCCCTAATAGACCCAGCCCACCTCTTACAACCTGCTTACTAATTGCATGCCGGTAGAAGATTTTTGGGTTCTCTTTTATGTTGACTGCCATTCTATTCTCATATTCTCTCTTTGCCAGTCTTATTTCCCTCTTCACTTCCCCTCTCAACTTATTGTACTTGGCCTGGTTCTTGCTTGAAGAATTCACCTGACATGCATCATACACCCTCTTTTTTTGTTTCATCATATTGTCTATCTCCCTTGTCATCCAAGGAGTGCTGGCTTTGGTTCCCTTACCTTTCGCCCTTATTGGAATGTTCCTCACCTGTACCTGAGGCTTCTCCTCCTTAAAAATAACCTGTTGTTCCATTATAACTTTTCCTGTCAGTCTTTGATTTCATTTTACCTTGGCTAGATCCTATTGAAGAAAGCCCTCTTCCAATTTAGAAGTACTATTTTAGATTGTTCCTTGCTCTTCTCCATTACTAATCTAAACTTTATGACACAATGATCACTCTTACACAGGTGTTCCCCTGTTACAACCAAGGTGGGTGTAATGCACTGTTAATTCAGTCCCACTACTCCACAGGTCATAGCATATTAGTAACGTTTCCCACCTACCGGAAAATAGCCAAATTAAACACTCTGACACCCAGAATAAAGTACATCAAAACAGGTTTCTTGAAACAACAACAAAATTAACTATTTATTATTAAACTAAGTCTTAAACAATAATGAGATAACACGATATGTGAAAGGATCCTTTTCAAACTTCTTATTCTTTCTAACCCTCATGCACACATACTGCCATTAAAAATAAAGTTAACCAGTTATAAAAGGATGTTTTGGATTACATCAGTTTCTTAGGAATAATGAAATAACTGCATTGTAATGTTCTGGTAGGATATTTTGAGGTCAGTGAGGTGTCTCAGAGTCGAATATTCGGATGCCACTCGAAGTCTGTCCAGGTGAAGTTGATGAACAGTCTGTGATTGGTAGGCGATCATGTCACTTCATCTGCAGTAGGCGTCATGCAGATCTTTCAGCAAAGGATATAGCAACAGGTCTATTTGGGTTTTGAAATAGCAGTCTAGCAATAGAAGTTTTCTTGAGCTTTCAGGATCGGACGGGGTATTGAGCACAAGAGTTGGCAGGTCATGTTACAGTTGTATAGGACTTTGGTTCGGACACATTTGGAGTACTGCGTGCAGTTCTGGTCGCCACATTACCAAAAGGATGTGGATGCTTTGGAGAGGGTGCAGAGGAGGTTCACCAGGATGTTGCCTGGTATGGAGGGCGCTAGCTATGAAGAGAGGTTGAGTAGATTAGGATTATTTTCATTAGAAAGACGGAGGTTGAGGGGGGACCTGATTGAGGTGTACAAAATCATGAGAGGTATAGACAGGGTGGATAGCAAGAAGCTTTTTCCCAGAGTGGGGGATTCAATTACAAGGGGACACGAGTTCAAAGTGAAAGGGGAAAGGTTTAGGGGGGGATATGCATGGAAAGTTCTTTACGCAGAGGGTGGTGGGTGCATGGAACGCATTACCAGCGGAGGTGGTAGACACGGGCACGATAGCGTCTTTTAAGATGCATCTAGACAGATACATGAATGGGCAGGAAGTAAAGAGATACAGACCCTTAGAAAATGGGCGACAGGTTTAGATAGAGGATTTGGATCGGCGTAGGCTTGGAGGGCCGAAGGGCCTGTTCCTGTGCTGTAATTTTCTTTGTTCTTTGTTCTTTGTTGATCTTCCAAAATATAAGAGGCAACAGGAATCACTCCGGAGGTAGAGATTTTTCAGAGACTGCAGGGCTTCCTCTCAGCAAAGGAGCCTTTCTCCACAGAGAGCATCAACTCCTCTTTTCCTGGATCTTTTCCTCTCCAGGGGTCTTTTTCTCTCTCCAGGCAAACCACAGCCACCACCTCAAATGTAAAATTTCTTTTTACAAGAGAGGCAAGCCTTCTTTTTCAGGGAGAGGTCTTTTTTCTGGTTTACAAAAAACAAGTCCCAGCCAGTTTGTTCTGCTTCCTGCCTGTACAGCTTACTGGTCTCCAGAATGCAAAAATGAAACTGAAACACTAACAATCAAGTCATGTGACCTGTCATTTCTCTTGCTGTTGGTTGGAACAGGCGTCTTGCAGTCTGTCGCACTCAGTTCAAACAGCAAGTTTCAGCATTCAGTGTTCACAGAGGAAAATCCTTTTTCTCAAGTTTTCAAAGCACGCAGATCTCCAAGCTTTCAAATAAAAAGACAAAACTCTTGTGACGCCCCACAGACACTTGCTCCACTTGGTCCACCTCATTTCCCAGCATCAGATCTGGCAATACCTCCTTCCTAGTTGGACTGAGACATACTGGTCAAGGAAGTTTTCCTGATCACATTTCAGAAATTCCTTTCTCTCCTTACCCTTCATTTTAACATTATCCCAGTTAATATTAGGGTAATTAAAGTCCCCTAATATCACCACTCTTAATTCTTGCACATCTCTATGATTTTCCTGCAGATTTGTTTCTCTAGCTCTCTCTCCTATTTAGAGACCAACAGAATACCCCCAGTAGTTTGATCATACCCTTTTTGCTTCTCAACTCGAACCAAATGGATTCTGTCTTTGCCTCCTCAAGGACATCCTCCCTTTCCAACACTACAATGTCTTCCCTAATCAGTACTGACACCCCACCTCCCTTTTTTCCTTCTCTACCTTTTCTGAACACTTTGTATCCTGAAATATTAAGTGCCCAGTCCTCACAATTTTAAGCTCCTTCCTTTTGGCCTCCTTGTCTTGAGAGACAATGGGTAAGTGCCTAGAGGTGGTCAGTGGTTTGTGGAGCAGCGCCTGGAGTGGCTATAAGGGCCAATTGTAGAGTGGCAGACTCTTCCACAGGTACTGCAGGTGAAGTTGGTTGTCGGGGCTGTTACACAGTTGGCTCTCCCCTTGCACTTCTGTCTCTTTTCCTGCCAACTCCTGAGTCTCTTCGACTCGCCTCTCTTTAGCCCCGCCTTTATGGCTGTCCACCAGCTCTGGCGATCGCTGGCAACTGACTCCCACGACTTGTGATCAATGTCACAGGACTTCATGTCGCGTTTGCAGACGTCTTTAAAGCGGAGACATGGACGGCCGGTGGGTCTGATACCAGTGACGAGCTTGCTGTACAATGTGTCTTTGGGGATCCTGCCATCTTCCATGCGGCTCACATGGACAAGCCATCTCAAGCACCGCTGACTCAGTAGGGTGTATATGCTGGGGATGTTGGCGATGTTGGCTGCCTTGAGGACTTCTGCGGTGGAGATACGGTCCTGCCACCTGATGCCAAGGATTCTCCGGAGACAGCGATGATGGCATGCGTTGAGATGTCGCTTTTGGCTGACATACACTGTCCAGGCCTCGCTGCCGTAGAGTAAGGTATTGAGGACACAGGCTTGAAACACTTTTGTGTTCCGTGTCAATGCGCCATTTTCCCACACCCTCTTGGCCAGTCTGGACATAGCAGCAGCCGCCTTTCCCATGAGCTTGTTGATTTCTGCATCGAGAGACAGGTTACTGGTGATGGTTGAGCCTAGGTAGGTGAACTCTTGAACCACTTCCAGAGCGTGGTCACTGATATTGATGGATGGAGCATTTCTGTCGTCCTGTCCCATGATGTTCCTTTTCTTGAAACTGATGGTTAGGCCAAATTCGTTGCAGGCAGCTGCAAGCCTGCCCATGAGACTCTGCAGACACACTTCTGTGTGGGATGTTAATGCAGCATCATCAGCAAAGAGGAGTTCCCTGATGAGGACTTTCCGTACTTTGGTCTTTGCTCTAAGATGGGCAAGGCTGAACAACCTGCCATCTGATCTTGTGTGGAGGAATATTCCTTCTTCTGAAGATAAACGCATGTGAGATCAGCAGTGAGAAGAAGATCCCAAACAGTGTAGGTGCAAGAACACAGCCCTGTTTCACACCACTCAGGATAGGAAAGGGGTCTGATGAGGCACCGCTATGCTGAATTGTACATTTCATATTATCATGGAATGAGGTGATGATACTTAGTAGCTTTGGTGGACATCCGATCTTTGCTAGTAGTCTGAAGAGACCACATCTGCTGAAGAGGTCAAAGGTTTTGGTGAGATCTATGAAGACAACGTAGAGGGGCATCCGTTATTCGTGACATTTCTCCTGTAGCTGGCGAAGGGAGAACAGCATGTCAATAGTGGATCTCTCTGCTCGAAAGCCACACTGTGCCTCAGGGTAGACACGCTCAGCCAGCTTCTGGAGTCTGTTTAAAACGACTCAAGTGAAGACTTTCCCCACTGTGTTGAGCAGGGAGATTCCACGGTAGCTGTTGCAGTCACCGCAGACACCCTTGTTCTTATAGAGGGTGATGACATTGGCATCGCGCATGTCCTGAGGTACTGCTCCCTCGTCCCAGCACAGATAAAGCAGTTCATGGAGTGCTGAGAGTATAACAGGGCTTGGCACACTTGATTATTTCAGGGTAATGCCGTCCTTTCCAGGGGCTTTTCTGCGAGCTAGAGAATCAATGACATTACTGAGCTCCGATTTTGTTGGCTGTTCGTCCAGCTTGTCCAAGACTGGCAGAAACTGGGCTGCATTGAGGGCGGTATCAATGACAACATTTTCCCTGGAGTACAGTTCTAGGTAGTGCTCTACACAGCGGTCCATTTGCTTGTGTTGGTCTGTGATCGTTTCCCCTGATTTAGACTTGAGGGGGGGCGATCTTCCAGATGGTTGGTCCAAAAGCTCTCTCAATGCCATCATACATTCCTGTGATGTTTCCGGTGTCGGAGCCCAGCTGAATATGACTGCATAGGTGTTGCCAGTAGTCATTTGCACAGCGCTTTTAAGATTTTAAGCTACGTTTCTGTTATTGCCACTACATCATATTCACACAGCTCTTTCTGTGTGTAGCTCACCAACCTTATTCACCACACTTTGTGCATTTACATACATGCTTTGTAAACCTGTCTTTGCATTCTTTGTAGTCCTTCTTAGTCTGTAACTATATAATCTGGTACTGCTTCCTTCTCTAGTACTATTCAACACTCTCACTCCTTTATGCACTTATTCCTCTTTTATACTTCGATATGCTGGTGCCCATCCCCCTGCCAATTTAGTTTGAACCTCTCCAACCACACTAATGAACTTCCCTGGGATGACATTGGTCCCTGTCCTAATGAGGTGTAACCCATCCCTTTTGAATAGATGTCTCCTGCCCCAGAACCGGTCCCAATGTCTCAAGAATCTAAAGCCCTCCCTCCTGCAACATGCCTCAAATCATGCACTGATACTCCCTATCTTCCTATTTCTACTCTTGCTAGTGCATGGCACTGGGAATGATACAGAGATTACTACCTTTGAGGTCCTACTTTTTAACTTCCTCCCTAGCTCCTGAAAATCTGACCATAGGACCTCAGTACCTGCTTTCCTGTGGTACCAATGTGGACCACAACCTCTGGCTCACTCCCGTCCTGCAGAATATTCTGCACACTCTCTGTGATGTACTTTACCCTGGCAACAGGGAGGGAACACCATGTAGGACTCACAATGACGCTTACAGAAATGGCTGTCTGTTCCCCTAACTATGGAATCTCCTCTAAAGACTGCATTTCTATTCGTTTCTATTCCATCCTGTGCCATTGGTGCCACGGTCTGACCTGCATTTCTTCAAGGTGTCGTCACTTCCAGCAGTTTCCAAAGATGAGGACCAGTTTGAGAGTGGCACACACCCTGAAGACTCCTGCACCTCCTGCCTCTTTGTACTCTTCTGGATGGCCACCCATCTATTATCCTGCACTCTCACTGCCTGTGGAGTTACCACCTCCTGGAACATACAACCCAGGAAATTCTCATCCTCCCCGATACTCCGCAGTGACTCCAGCTGCCCCTCACGTTTGGAAATCCTGAGCTCGAGCTCAAGCAGCTGGAGACTCTTCCTGCACACATGGTCCCCCAAGACACATGAAGTGTCCTGACGTTCTCACGTGGTGCAGGAATTGCAAGCAATAGGTCCCAGCTGCCCATCCATGATCTAAGAAAAAACCTCTCTTCCCTCCTTTCAGATCTAGTTAACACCTTGTATAAACTATGAATTTTAATTAATGCCTCTAAACCTGCTCTGTGCGAATAATCTTAATACTAATTCCCTTACTGATATACTCACTCTGAATAAAGTTTTATTAATTAGTTTAAGTAGTTAAGCTATAAATTTAATACAGTACTTTATAGTTTCCCGGTCCTAGTTAAAGCAGTACCCTAGTTTTAAATAAAACCAAATACTCACCAACTACCCAGCTACCTGCTGTCCTCTGACGTCACTCCTTGTTTTTTTGGAAATACTCTGATCAGGTTCATGCTATTCCCATGCGCTCCCTCTCTCTTTTATTTCCTGCTGCCACTGCTGGTGAATCTGATCAGGTCCGTACTATTCGCCCTAGTACGTGAATCACAAAAGGTTAGTCTGCAGGTACAGCACGTAATTAGGAAAGCTAATCAAATGTTATCATTTATTGTGAGGGGAATTGAATACAAAAGTAGGGAGGTTATGCTTCAGCTATACAGGGCATTGGTGAGACCACATCCGGAGTACTGTGTACAGTACTGGTCTCCTTATTTAAGGAAGGATGTAAATGTGTTGGAAGCAGTTCAGAGAAGATTTATTAGTCTAATGCCTGGAATGGGCAGGTTGTCTTACGGGGAAAGGTCGGACAGGTTAGGCTTGTATCTGCTGGAGTTTAGAAGAGTAAGAGGAGACTTGATTGAAACACATAAGATCCTGAGGGCTCTTGATAGGGTGGTTGTGAAAAGGATAATTCCCCTCGTGGGAGAATCTAGAACGAGGGGTCAATGTTTAAAAATAAGGGGTCACCCATTTAAGACAGAGTTGAGGAGAATTTTTTCTCTCAGAGGGTTGTGAGTCTTTGGAACTCTCTTCCTCAAAAGGTGGTGGAAGCAGAGTCTTTGAATATTTTTAAGGCAAGGGGGTGAAAGGTTATCGGGGGGGCAGGCGGGAATGTGGAGTTGAGGTTACAGTCAGATCAGCCATTATCTTGTTGAATGCGAAGCAGGCTCGAGGGGTCGAGGGGTCAAGAGGCCTACTCCTGCTCCTAATTCGTATGTTCGTATCTTTGTATTTGCCTCAACTGCTCACCCAACCTCAACAATGAACAGAACTGGTTTACCCAGAGAGTGGTGAGAATGTGGAACTCACTACCACAAGGAGTAGTTGAGGCGAATGGTATAGATACATTTAAGGGGAAGCTGGATAAACACATGAGGGAGAAAAGAATAGGAGGATGTGCTAATAGGGTTAGATGAAGTCAAGTGGGAGGGAGCTTGTGTAAAGCATAAACACTGGTATGGACCAGTTGGGCCAAATGGCCTGTTTCTGTGCTGTAACTTTTATGTAAATCTATGTAAGACCTTACCACATCTTCTAATATTTATATTTAATTTGTTGTAAATTTTAAATTGTTGTACTTTTCATTGCCCCCAGCGTTAATCTTGGCCCTACTGGTATCCCCAGTGAGATTCCCCCCAACACATCCGAGGCAGTTTTGAACTCAAAGAAGACCACTAACAATAACTTGAATTTATATAGCACCTTTAGTGTAGTAAAAAACCTGAAGGCGCTTCTTTTGGTTGGCATCCTTCCATCTACGAAAGATGACGGACACGCAGCAAACAATCCATTGAGGTGGGGGTGTCTTCTCTTGGTGCACCTTTGCTGATGGCTGTGAAGGCCAATCCTTGAGAGGCAGGTTCTGCCACAAGTGCCGCACGTGAAGCTGCAAAGTGATGTTCTGAGTTTTGTTTTTGACGTTGGCAACTGTTGCCAAGCTGCTGTAGCCACTGGTCATCGTGGTAGTGCACACCAGTCCACATGTATCACCATTTCCCTCTTTCACCAACTAGTGACTCCCAAGTGCAATGGTCAACAATTAGGGCCTTCATATCATGCTTGCAAGCATCCTTGAAATGCAGCTTTGGACGCCCCATTGGTCATCTGACTGAAGGCACTTCACAGAAACAACTGTCCAAAAAAGAAAAGTGACACCGAGCCATATATGGTGATATTAGAACAGGTGACAAAAAGCTTGGTCCGAGAAAAGTTTTAAAGGGCATCTTAAAAGAAAGAGTAAGAGGAGGAGAGGCTGAGAGATTTAAGGAGGGAATTTCAGAGCTAAGGACTGAAGCAGCTGAAGGCCAGTGGTGGAGGTGGGGGTGTACAAGAGGACAGAATTTGATGAGTGCAGAGATCTCGGAGGGTTGTAGGGCCGATAGAGTTTACAGAGATAGGGAGGGGCGAAGCCTTAGAGGTATCCGAAAACAAGAATTAGAATTTTTAAGAAGAGGCATTGTTGGACTGGGAGCCAATGCAGGTCAGCAGACACCTTCATTTATCCGAGCTGGATATGTCCATTCTCTCCTTACCCGCTCCTCCATGACTGCTCCAACTGGTTAGCTCAGACCTGCTTTCAGACCCCGCATTCTAACAATCTGTCGTTTGAGGCCCGATCTCGGGGAGGCACTCGTTGCTTCAGAGTTAAAACTGTTTGCGTTATAAAGTGGGTGTTTGAGAGATGACTTTGTATAATAAAGGGGGCCCAGTTCCTGTCTTTATCAAAGAAAACATGCCCACTGAAATCACTAAAGAGAGCTAAAGACTGGAGAGCTGCAGCTTAGTTCATGTGGAAAGACAGCTGTGAGGCGTTGGGAGTTGGGAATTGCATGTGAGATGTTAGTCGTAGAGGTTCTTTGTATTCTTCCAGGGAAGAATAAGTTAGGTAGTGATTTTTCCGTTCAGCCAGTTACATAGTAACATAGGAGCATCGGAACAGGAGGAGACCGCCCAGTCCCTGAAAGCTGTTCCGCCATTCAGTCGGATCATGATGATCTGTATCCCAACTCCATTTACTTGCCTTTACTCCATTACCATCAATACCCATTCCCAACACAAATCTCAGTCTTGAAAGTACGCAGCAGGTCACCAAACAGTTGGCCTCCAGCTTCCCACAGTGGTGGGGGCCAGTTTAGGGCTTATGTGCCTGCCGGTTGGCACCTGGCAGCTAGCGGGGTGGGGGGCAGGCCTAGAGGCTCTCCCTGCCTGACTGAGTGTAGGAGCAGCATCAGGCTGCCCTGAAGAGGGGTTACCGCCCCACCCCCCACTCCCCCAACCCCACACAGTGGTGGCCTGGCTGCTGAATCCATTTTTTAATTACAGATTTTAAAAAGTTGGAGAGAGGGTACCTCCATTTTGAAGCACTCTCTCTCTTACTTACTTTCCATTACAACCTGCTGCTCCTCTCAAGCTGGAAGGCCTCTGATTGGCCCTCCAATTTCTAGAGCCCGCCCACAATCCTTAGTTGGATGCAGAACCTGTCTCCATGCCAATGAAGGGGTTTCGCCCCTGGGGACAGGTTCGGGACCCAGAAACGTTCCGGACCACTATTCCCCGCCCCCGAGAGAAAACTCCAGCCCCCAGTTTTAGACTCTCCCCACAAGTGGAAACATCTTCGCTACATCTAGAAACCTACTCTTTGACCAAGCCTCTGGTTACCTGTCCTAATATCTCTTTATGTGGCTCCCTTGTCTTAAAGTCCCTGATTTTAATCGCTCCACCATTGGTAGCTGTGCCTTCAGCTGCCTGGACCCTAAGCTCTTGAATTCCCTCGCTCTCTACTTCTCTTTCCAACACTTCTTAAAACTTATCACTTTGACCAAGCTTTTGATCATTTGACCTCCTATCACTTCTTGTGGCTCAGTGTCATATTCTGTTTGATTATGCTCCTGTGAATAGCCTTTGAATGTTTTTCTGTAGTAAAGACGCTATGTAAATGCAAGTACTTGATGCTTTTACACTGATTTGATGTGATTGTACCAGCAGTGTGAATAATAGCCCTGAAAATGACGTGTGGCGTTGTTACGACCAGGTGAGAAAGAGGTCTAGTGTTCCCTTTCAGCCTTCACCTGGTCTTACTGTAACAGGGTTTAATTTTAAACACACTGTGTTTTTAGCTCCACCCTTGGTGATATTATAAGGTAAAGAAACCAGCACAAACAGGCTTTCTTAGGTTTAAAGAAGAAAGGTGAAAGTTTATTAAACTGAAACTTAAACTCTAATTCGGTTGATGCCTACGGATACATGACATGCCCACGCTAGCATGATACACACATGCAAATAGAGACTGAAAAGAGCAGAATAAATCAAGTGGAAAAGTTTGAGGCAATGTCTGAAGAGTTTTTGTTATGGTTCTTCAAGCTCACAGCAGAGTCCTTGATTGTAGGTAGATCTTGCTTTTCATTGGGGCCAGTATTCTTCTTAAACCTTGTTTGCTGTAGGAGACTTATCTCTCTTGGGGTACATATGTCTTCAGTGGATTCAGTTGTGTGAGAAAGAGATGGGAGCAGACAGGAGAGGTCTTTTCAATCCAGCAGCAAACAGCTTTCTGCTGGCTCTCAGTTCAAAACTCTACAATTCAGAAAACCCCAGGTTGCCAAGCAGGTTAGTCATGTGACTAACTGGTCTGACCATGTTTAGTTTAGAGATACAGCACTGAAACAGGCCCTTTGGCCCACTGAGTCTGTGCTGACCATCAACCACCCATTTATACTAATCCTATATTAATCCCATATTCCTACCACATCCCCACCAATTCCCCTACTTATACTAGGGGCAATTTATAATGGCCAATTTACCTATCAACCTGCAAGTCTTTGGCTGTGGGAGGAAACCGGAGCACACGGCGAAAACCCACGCGGTCACAGGGAGAACTTGCAAACTCCGTACAGGCAGTGCCCAGAATCGAACCTGGGTCGCTGGAGCTGTGAGGTTGCGGTGCTAACCACTGCATCACTGTGCCGCCCCCATGGCTTTGTATATTGTGTGTGTCAGGGAATGGTCCTTTGTCTGCAAACACTGTCTGGAAATATGCAAAAATGTATTTCCAACCAGGGCCCTGGCAACCCCTTATCACAGGCCTTCTCATCTTCCCAGCAACAATTTGAAATTTAATGTCTATGTGGCGAAATTAATGTGCCTCATTCTTGGCAGGTGGGGGCCTGCATACAGGCCTCGAGTGACGTATCCTGAACAGACGAAAGATAACACAAAATATATCGAATCAGAGACTGGCAACTGTACAGAAGGAGGCCATTCAGCCCATCGTGCCCATGCCATCTCTCTGCAAGAGCAACTCAGTTAGTCCCACTCCCCGGCCCTTTCCCTGCAGCTCTGCAAACTTTTTTCTCTTCAGATAATTATCCAGTCCCGTTTTGAAAGCCACGATTGAATCAGCCTCCACCATCCTCTCAGGCAGTGCATTCCAGATCCTAACAGCCCACTGCACCTCCATCAGTCAGGAGGATGGGACATTCAGAATTAATCATGATCACTGCTGATGCTAAGTGTCCTCACCCAACATCCACAAGTACTCCTTCCAACAGGATTCATGCCATAATTATTTTCCTCCTTCGTGACACTCCTTAAAATCTACCTCTTTGACCAAGCATAGGTCATCTGACTATATACCTTATGTGTCAAACGTTGCTTGATAATTGCTCCAGTGAAGCACCTTGGGACAATTTACTATGTTAAAGGTACTGTAAAATGCAATTAGTTGTTGTTGTATTGTGGTGCAATGAGCGCTGACTTCCAGCAGGTGGCACCAGGTTGCACACATGAGCCATGCTGGAAAGGGGAGCACCGAGTAGCAGTTCCTATTCCTTATTGAGCAATGGGGAATGAACAGGGGATTGGGACTAACTGGATAGATCTTCCAAAGAGCCAGCACAGGAATGAAGGGTTGAATTACCTCTGTTTCTACTGTATGATTCTATGGTCATAGAAGACACAAAAAACATTCTGGAAATAGTGGGGAACCCAAGGGATCAGCAAGAATGAGGAACTTAAAGAAATCAGTATTAGTAAAGAAAGAGAACTGGAGAAATTAATGGAGCCAAATATGGCCCACACCCTAGGGTTTTAAAAGAGGTGGCAGCAGAGATAGTGGATGCGTTGGTTTTGATCTTCCAGAATTCCCTACATTCTAGAATGGTCCCCATGTATTGGAAGTTAACAAATGTAAACTCCCTATTCAAGAAAGGAGGGAGAGATAAAACAGGAAACTGTAGGCCAGTTAGCCTGCCCTCAGTATTAGGGACATGGTAATAAAGCACTTTAGAAAATCATGGCCAGGATTTTATGCCTCTGAAACCGGCAACAACTAGACTGATTCCTGGGATGGCGGGACTGACGTAGGAGGAAAGATTGAGTCAGTTAGGATTATATTTGCTGGAGTTCAGAAGAGTGAGGGGGGATCTCATAGAAACCTATAAAATTCTAACAGGACTTGATGGGATAGATGCAGGAAGGATGTTCCCGATGGTGGGGAAGTCCAGAACCAGGGGTCATAGTCTAAGGATACGGGGTAAACCTTTCAGGACTAAGATGAGGAGAAATTTCTTCACCCAGAGAGTGGTGAGCCTGTGGAATTCACTACCACAGAAAGCAGTTGAGGCGAAAACATTGTAAGTTTTCAAAAAGGAGTTAGATATAGCTCTTGGGTCTAAAGGGATCAAAGGGTACAGGGCGAAAGCCGGAACAGGTTACTGAGTTGGATGATCAGTCATCATCATAACGAATGGTGGAGCAGGCTTGAAGGGCCGAATGGCCTACTCCTGCTCCTATTTTTTATGTTTCTAAAGGTGAGGGGGAGGGGCTGTAAAATTGTGTAGGGTGGGATCAGGTTGGCTCTCCGATGCCAGGACCACCTTTTACAAGTGGTGGATGGAGAGCCATGTGGCAACGCCACTCGTGTTTTCAAAATGAAAAATTGACAGCAATTTAAGATGAACGAGGCAACAGACCACAATTTTACAGACCCCTACAGATTTAAGGGAAGTGCATGAGGGACAAGGGGGATTGGAGCTTTCGGAGGTTTTAGAGCGCGGTACCAGGCAGCAGCTGTTGTCATTGCTGCATTTGGCAGCCATGGAGTGAGGCATGTTTTCATTCATAGTGAGGAGTTGGGAAGCCATCGATCTGGGCTCGAATCCCCCCTCGATGCCATTGTGGTCCTGGCAGGGGTATTACTTAAGAGGGACCTGAGAGGGGGTGGGGTGGGCCATGTTGCAGTTGCAGCAACTACTGGGAGGGTGACTCAGTCGGACTCACAGTGCCCAAGTGACATGGATAGCGTTCATTCAGGAGGAGGGTATTCCAGCGAGGAGGAGAACCAGAGAGGGAGGAAGTTCTGGATTTCCTCCGAAGATGCTGGAAGGTTCAGTGTTCAGAGGATGATGGAGGGTTCAGTGTTCGGAGGATGATCAAGATGTTCAATGTTAGCAGGATGATGGAGGGTTCAGTGTTTGGAGGATGATGAAGGTGTTCAGTGTTGGGAGGATGATGGAAGTGTTCAGTGTTTGGAGGATGATGAAGGTGTTCAGTGTTTGGAGGATGATGGAGGTGTTCAGTGTTTGGAGGATGATGGAGGTGTTCAGTGTTTGGAAGATGCTGGAGAAGTTCAGTGTTTGGAGGATGATGAAAGTGTTCAGTGTTTGGAGGATGATGGAGGTGTTCAGTGTTTGGAGGATGATGAAGGTGTTCAGTGTTTGGAGGATGATGAAGCTGTTCAGTGTTTGGAGGATGATGGAGGTGTTCAGTGTTTGGAAGATGCTGGAGAAGTTCAGTGTTTGGAGGATGATGAAAGTGTTCAGTGTTTGGAGGATGATGGAGGTGTTCAGTGTTTGGAGGATGATGAAGGTGTTCAGTGTTTGGAGGATGATGGAGGTGTTCAGTGTTTGGAGGATGATGGAAGTGTTCAGTGTTTGGAGGATGGATGTGTTCAGTGTTTGGAGGATGATGAAGGTGTTCAGGGTTTGGAGGATGATGGATGTGTTCAGTGTTTGGAGGATGATGAAGGTGTTCAGGGTTTGGAGGAAGGATGTGTTCAGTGTTTGGAGGATGATGGAGGTGTTCAGTGTTTGGAGGATGATGGAAGTGTTCAGTGTTTGGAGGATGATGACGGTGTTCAGTGTTTGGAGGATGATGGATGTGTTCAGTGTTTGGAGGATGATGGAGGTGTTCAGTGTTTGGAGGATGATGGAAGTGTTCAGTGTTTGGAGGATGATGAAGGTGTTCAGGGTTTGGAGGATGATGGAGGTGTTCAGTGTTTGGAGGATGATGGAAGTGTTCAGTGTTTGGAGGATGATGAAGGTGTTCAGTGTTTGGAGGATGATGAAGGTGTTCAGTGTTTGGAGGATGATGGAGGTGTTCAGTGTTTGGAGGATGCTGGAGGTGTTCAGTGTTTGGAGGATGATGGAGGGTACAGTGTTTGGAGGATGATGAAGGTGTTCAGTGTTTGGAGGATGATGGAAGTGTTCAGTGTTTGGAGGATGATGAAGGTGTTCAGTGTTTGGAGGATGATGAAGGTGTTCAGTGTTTGGAGGATGATGAAGGTGTTCAGTGTTTGGAGGATGATGGAGGTGTTCAGTGTTTGGAGGATGATGGAGGTGTTCAGTGTTTGGAGGATGATGGAGGGTTCAGTGTTTGGAGGATGATGGAGGTGTTCAGTGTTTGGAGGATGATGGAGGTGTTCAGTGTTTGGAGGATGATGGAAGTGTTCAGTGTTTGGAGGATGATGAAGGTGTTCAGTGTTTGGAAGATGATGAAGGTGTTCAGTGTTTGGAGGATGATGGAGGTGTTCAGTGTTTGGAGGATGATGGAGGTGTTCAGTGTTTGGAGGATGATGGAGGTGTTCAGTGTTTGGAGGATGATGGAGGTGTTCAGTGTTTGGAAGATGATGGAGGTGTTCAGTGTTTGGAGGATGATGGAGGTGTTCAGTGTTTGGAGGATGATGAAGGTGTTCAGTGTTTGGAAGATGATGAAGGTGTTCAGTGTTTGGAGGATGATGAAGGTGTTCAGTGTTTGGAGGATGATGGAGGTGTTCAGTGTTTGGAGGATGATGGAGGTGTTCAGTGTTTGGAGGATGATGGAGGGTTCAGTGTTTGGAGGATGATGGAGGTGTTCAGTGTTTGGAGGATGATGGAGGTGTTCAGTGTTTGGAGGATGATGGAAGTGTTCAGTGTTTGGAGGATGATGAAGGTGTTCAGTGTTTGGAAGATGATGAAGGTGTTCAGTGCTTGGAGGATGATGGAGGTGTTCAGTGTTTGGAGGATGATGGAGGTGTTCAGTGTTTGGAGGATGATGGAGGTGTTCAGTGTTTGGAGGATGATGGAGGTGTTCAGTGTTTGGAAGATGATGAAGGTGTTCAGTGTTTGGAGGATGATGGAGGTGTTCAGTGTTTGGAGGATGATGAAGGAGTTCAGTGTTTGGAGGATGATGAAGGTGTTCAGTGTTTGGAGGATGATGGAGGTGTTCAGTGTTTGGAGGATGATGGAGGTGTTCAGTGTTTGGAGGATGATGGAGGGTTTAGTGTTTGGAGGATGATGGAGGTGTTCAGTGTTTGGAGGATGATGGAGGTGTTCAGTGTTTGGAGGATGATGGAAGTGTTCAGTGTTTGGAGGATGATGAAGGTGTTCAGTGTTTGGAAGATGATGAAGGTGTTCAGTGTTTGGAGGATGATGGAGGTGTTCAGTGTTTGGAGGATGATGGAGGTGTTCAGTGTTTGGAAGATGATGAAGGTGTTCAGTGTTTGGAGGATGATGAAGGTGTTCAGTGTTTGGAGGATGATGAAGGTGTTCAGTGTTTGGAGGATGATGAAGGTGTTCAGTGTTTGGAGGATGATGAAGGTGTTCAGTGTTTGGAGGATGATGAAGGTGTTCAGTGTTTGGAGGATGATGGAGGTGTTCAGTGTTTGGAGGATGATGAAGGTGTTCAGTGTTTGGAGGATGATGAAGGTGTTCAGTGTTTGGAGGATGATGAAGGTGTTCAGTGTTTGGAGGATGATGGAGGTGTTCAGTGTTTGGAGGATGATGAAGGTGTTCAGTGTTTGGAAGATGATGGAGGTGTTCAGTGTTTGGAGGATGATGAAGGTGTTCAGTGTTTGGAGGATGATGGAAGTGTTCAGTGTTTGGAGGATGATGGAAGTGTTCAGTGTTTGGAGGATGATGAAGGTGTTCAGTGTTTGGAGGATGATGGAAGTGTTCAGCGTTTGGAGGATGATGAAGGTGTTCAGTGTTTGGAGGATGATGAAGGTGTTCAGTGTTTGGAGGATGATGGAAGTGTTCAGTGTTTGGAGGATGATGGAGGTGTTCAGTGTTTGGAGGATGATGAAGGTGTTCAGTGTTTAGAAGATGATGGAGGTGTTCAGTGTTTGGAAGATGATGAAGGTGTTCAGTGTCTGGAAGATGATGAAGGTGTTCAGTGTTTGGAGGATGATGGAAGTGTTCAGTGTTGGAGGATGATGAAGGTGTTCAGTGTTTGGAGGATGATGGAAGTGTTCAGTGTTTGGAGGATGATGGAAGTGTTCAGTGTTTGGAGGATGATGGAGGTGTTCAGTGTTTGGAGGATGATGGAAGTGTTCAGTGTTTGGAGGATGATGAAGGTGTTCAGTGTTTGGAGGATGATGAAGGTGTTCAGTGTTTGGAGGATGATGGAAGTGTTCAGTGTTTGGAGGATGATGAAGGTGTTCAGTGTTTGGAGGATGATGAAGGTGTTCACTGTTTGGAGGATGATGGAGGTGTTCAGTGTTTGGAGGATGATGGAGTTGTTCAGTGTTTGGAGGATAATGAAGGTGTTCAGTGTTTGGAAGATGATGGAGGTGTTCAGTGTTTGGAGGATGATGAAGGTGTTCAGTGTTTGGAGGATGATGGAAGTGTTCAGTGTTTGGAGGATGATGGAAGTGTTCAGTGTTTGGAGGATGATGAAGGTGTTCAGTGTTTGGAGGATGATGGAAGTGTTCAGTGTTTGGAGGATGATGAAGGTGTTCAGTGTTTGGAGGATGATGAAGGTGTTCAGTGTTTGGAGGATGATGGAAGTGTTCAGTGTTTGGAGGATGATGGAGGTGTTCAGTGTTTGGAGGATGATGGAAGTGTTCAGTGTTTGGAGGATGATGGAGGTGTTCAGTGTTTGGAGGATGATGGAAGTGTTCAGTGTTTGGAGGATGATGAAGGTGTTCAGTGTTTGGAGGATGATGAAGGTGTTCAGTGTTTAGAAGATGATGGAGGTGTTCAGTGTTTGGAAGATGATGAAGGTGTTCAGTGTCTGGAAGATGATGAAGGTGTTCAGTGTTTGGAGGATGATGGAAGTGTTCAGTGTTTGGAGGATGATGAAGGTGTTCAGTGTTTGGAAGATGATGAAGGTGTTCAGTGTTTGGAGGATGATGGAAGTGTTCAGTGTTTGGAGGATGATGGAAGTGTTCAGTGTTTGGAGGATGATGGAAGTGTTCAGTGTTTGGAGGATGATGGAGGTGTTCAGTGTTTGGAGGATGATGGAAGTGTTCAGTGTTTGGAGGATGATGAAGGTGTTCAGTGTTTGGAGGATGATGAAGGTGTTCAGTGTTTGGAGGATGATGGAAGTGTTCAGTGTTTGGAGGATGATGAAGGTGTTCAGTGTTTGGAGGATGATGAAGGTGTTCAGTGTTTGGAGGATGATGGAGGTGTTCAGTGTTTGGAGGATGATGGAAGTGTTCAGTGTTTGGAGGATGATGGAAGTGTTCAGTGTTTGGAGGATGATGAAGGTGTTCAGTGTTTGGAAGATGATGAAGGTGTTCAGTGTTTGGAGGATGATGAAGGTGTTCAGTGTTTGGAGGATGATGGAAGTGTTCAGTGTTTGGAGGATGATGAAGGTGTTCAGTGTTTGGAGGATGATGGAAGTGTTCAGTGTTTGGAGGATGATGAAGGTGTTCAGTGTTTGGAGGATGATGGAAGTGTTCAGTGTTTGGAGGATGATGAAGGTGTTCAGTGTTTGGAGGATGATGAAGGTGTTCAGTGTTTGGAGGATGATGAAGGTGTTCAGTGTTTGGAGGATGATGAAGGTGTTCAGTGTTTGGAGGATGATGGAGGTGTTCAGTGTTTGGAAGATGATGAAGGTGTTCAGTGTTTGGAGGATGATGGAGGTGTTCAGTGTTTGGAGGATGATGGAGGTGTTCAGTGTTTGGAAGATGATGAAGGTGTTCAGTGTTTGGAGGATGATGGAGGTGTTCAGTGTTTGGAAGATGATGAAGGTGTTCAGTGTTTGGAGGATGATGAAGGTGTTCAGTGTTTGGAGGATGATGAAGGTGTTCAGTGTTTGGAGGATGATGGAAGTGTTCAGTGTTTGGAGGATGATGGAGGTGTTCAGTGTTTGGAGGATGATGAAGGTGTTCAGTGTTTGGAGGATGATGAAGGTGTTCAGTGTTTGGAGGATGATGAAGGTGTTCAGTGTTTGGAGGATGATGGAGGTGTTCAGTGTCTGGAGGATGATGAAGGTGTTCAGTGTTTGGAAGATGATGGAGGTGTTCAGTGTTTGGAGGATGATGAAGGTGTTCAGTGTTTGGAGGATGATGGAAGTGTTCAGTGTTTGGAGGATGATGGAAGTGTTCAGTGTTTGGAGGATGATGAAGGTGTTCAGTGTTTGGAGGATGATGGAAGTGTTCAGTGTTTGGAGGATGATGAAGGTGTTCAGTGTTTGGAGGATGATGAAGGTGTTCAGTGTTTGGAGGATGATGGAAGTGTTCAGTGTTTGGAGGATGATGGAGGTGTTCAGTGTTTGGAGGATGATGAAGGTGTTCAGTGTTTAGAAGATGATGGAGGTGTTCAGTGTTTGGAAGATGATGAAGGTGTTCAGTGTCTGGAAGATGATGAAGGTGTTCAGTGTTTGGAGGATGATGGAAGTGTTCAGTGTTTGGAGGATGATGAAGGTGTTCAGTGTTTGGAGGATGATGGAAGTGTTCAGTGTTTGGAGGATGATGGAGGTGTTCAGTGATTGGAGGATGATGGAGGGTTTAGTGTTTGGAGGATGATGAAGGTGTTCAGTGTTTGGAGGATGATGGAAGTGTTCAGTGTTTGGAGGATGATGAAGGTGTTCAGTGTTTGGAGGATGATGGAAGTGTTCAGTGTTTGGAGGATGATGAAGGTGTTCAGTGTTTGGAGGATGATGAAGGTGTTCAGTGTTTGGAGGATGATGGAAGTGTTCAGTGTTTGGAGGATGATGGAGGTGTTCAGTGTTTGGAGGATGATGAAGGTGTTCAGTGTTTAGAAGATGATGGAGGTGTTCAGTGTTTGGAAGATGATGAAGGTGTTCAGTGTCTGGAAGATGATGAAGGTGTTCAGTGTTTGGAGGATGATGGAAGTGTTCAGTGTTGGAGGATGATGAAGGTGTTCAGTGTTTGGAGGATGATGGAAGTGTTCAGTGTTTGGAGGATGATGGAAGTGTTCAGTGTTTGGAGGATGATGGAAGTGTTCAGTGTTTGGAGGATGATGGAGGTGTTCAGTGTTTGGAGGATGATGGAAGTGTTCAGTGTTTGGAGGATGATGAAGGTGTTCAGTGTTTGGAGGATGATGAAGGTGTTCAGTGTTTGGAGGATGATGGAAGTGTTCAGTGTTTGGAGGATGATGAAGGTGTTCAGTGTTTGGAGGATGATGAAGGTGTTCACTGTTTGGAGGATGATGGAGGTGTTCAGTGTTTGGAGGATGATGGAGTTGTTCAGTGTTTGGAGGATGATGAAGGTGTTCAGTGTTTGGAAGATGATGGAGGTGTTCAGTGTTTGGAGGATGATGAAGGTGTTCAGTGTTTGGAGGATGATGGAAGTGTTCAGTGTTTGGAGGATGATGGAAGTGTTCAGTGTTTGGAGGATGATGAAGGTGTTCAGTGTTTGGAGGATGATGGAAGTGTTCAGTGTTTGGAGGATGATGAAGGTGTTCAGTGTTTGGAGGATGATGAAGGTGTTCAGTGTTTGGAGGATGATGGAAGTGTTCAGTGTTTGGAGGATGATGGAGGTGTTCAGTGTTTGGAGGATGATGGAAGTGTTCAGTGTTTGGAGGATGATGGAGGTGTTCAGTGTTTGGAGGATGATGGAAGTGTTCAGTGTTTGGAGGATGATGAAGGTGTTCAGTGTTTGGAGGATGATGAAGGTGTTCAGTGTTTAGAAGATGATGGAGGTGTTCAGTGTTTGGAAGATGATGAAGGTGTTCAGTGTCTGGAAGATGATGAAGGTGTTCAGTGTTTGGAGGATGATGGAAGTGTTCAGTGTTTGGAGGATGATGAAGGTGTTCAGTGTTTGGAAGATGATGAAGGTGTTCAGTGTTTGGAGGATGATGGAAGTGTTCAGTGTTTGGAGGATGATGGAAGTGTTCAGTGTTTGGAGGATGATGGAAGTGTTCAGTGTTTGGAGGATGATGGAGGTGTTCAGTGTTTGGAGGATGATGGAAGTGTTCAGTGTTTGGAGGATGATGAAGGTGTTCAGTGTTTGGAGGATGATGAAGGTGTTCAGTGTTTGGAGGATGATGGAAGTGTTCAGTGTTTGGAGGATGATGAAGGTGTTCAGTGTTTGGAGGATGATGAAGGTGTTCAGTGTTTGGAGGATGATGGAGGTGTTCAGTGTTTGGAGGATGATGGAAGTGTTCAGTGTTTGGAGGATGATGGAAGTGTTCAGTGTTTGGAGGATGATGAAGGTGTTCAGTGTTTGGAAGATGATGAAGGTGTTCAGTGTTTGGAGGATGATGAAGGTGTTCAGTGTTTGGAGGATGATGGAAGTGTTCAGTGTTTGGAGGATGATGAAGGTGTTCAGTGTTTGGAGGATGATGGAAGTGTTCAGTGTTTGGAGGATGATGAAGGTGTTCAGTGTTTGGAGGATGATGGAAGTGTTCAGTGTTTGGAGGATGATGAAGGTGTTCAGTGTTTGGAGGATGATGAAGGTGTTCAGTGTTTGGAGGATGATGAAGGTGTTCAGTGTTTGGAGGATGATGAAGGTGTTCAGTGTTTGGAGGATGATGGAGGTGTTCAGTGTTTGGAAGATGATGAAGGTGTTCAGTGTTTGGAGGATGATGGAGGTGTTCAGTGTTTGGAGGATGATGGAGGTGTTCAGTGTTTGGAAGATGATGAAGGTGTTCAGTGTTTGGAGGATGATGGAGGTGTTCAGTGTTTGGAAGATGATGAAGGTGTTCAGTGTTTGGAGGATGATGAAGGTGTTCAGTGTTTGGAGGATGATGAAGGTGTTCAGTGTTTGGAGGATGATGGAAGTGTTCAGTGTTTGGAGGATGATGGAGGTGTTCAGTGTTTGGAGGATGATGAAGGTGTTCAGTGTTTGGAGGATGATGAAGGTGTTCAGTGTTTGGAGGATGATGAAGGTGTTCAGTGTTTGGAGGATGATGGAGGTGTTCAGTGTCTGGAGGATGATGAAGGTGTTCAGTGTTTGGAAGATGATGGAGGTGTTCAGTGTTTGGAGGATGATGAAGGTGTTCAGTGTTTGGAGGATGATGGAAGTGTTCAGTGTTTGGAGGATGATGGAAGTGTTCAGTGTTTGGAGGATGATGAAGGTGTTCAGTGTTTGGAGGATGATGGAAGTGTTCAGTGTTTGGAGGATGATGAAGGTGTTCAGTGTTTGGAGGATGATGAAGGTGTTCAGTGTTTGGAGGATGATGGAAGTGTTCAGTGTTTGGAGGATGATGGAGGTGTTCAGTGTTTGGAGGATGATGAAGGTGTTCAGTGTTTAGAAGATGATGGAGGTGTTCAGTGTTTGGAAGATGATGAAGGTGTTCAGTGTCTGGAAGATGATGAAGGTGTTCAGTGTTTGGAGGATGATGGAAGTGTTCAGTGTTTGGAGGATGATGAAGGTGTTCAGTGTTTGGAGGATGATGGAAGTGTTCAGTGTTTGGAGGATGATGGAGGTGTTCAGTGATTGGAGGATGATGGAGGGTTTAGTGTTTGGAGGATGATGAAGGTGTTCAGTGTTTGGAGGATGATGGAAGTGTTCAGTGTTTGGAGGATGATGAAGGTGTTCAGTGTTTGGAGGATGATGGAAGTGTTCAGTGTTTGGAGGATGATGAAGGTGTTCAGTGTTTGGAGGATGATGAAGGTGTTCAGTGTTTGGAGGATGATGGAAGTGTTCAGTGTTTGAAGGATGATGAAGGTGTTCAGTGTTTGGAGGATGATGAAGGTGTTCAGTGTTTGGAGGATGATGGAGGTGTTCAGTGTTTGGAGGATGATGAAGGTGTTCAGTGTTTGGAGGATGATGAAGGTGTTCAGTGTTTGGAGGATGATGGAGGTGTTCATTGTTTGGAGGATGATGAAGGTGTTCAGTGTTTGGAAGATGATGAAGGTGTTCAGTGTTTGGAGGATGATGAAGGTGTTCAGTGTTTGGAGGATGATGGAGGTGTTCAGTGTTTGGAGGATGATGGAGGTGTTCAGTGTTTGGAGGATGATGGAGGGTTCAGTGTTTGGAGGATGATGGAGGTGTTCAGTGTTTGGAGGATGATGGAGGTGTTCAGTGTTTGGAGGATGATGGAAGTGTTCAGTGTTTGGAGGATGATGAAGGTGTTCAGTGTTTGGAAGATGATGAAGGTGTTCAGTGTTTGGAGGATGATGGAGGTGTTCAGTGTTTGGAGGATGATGGAGGTGTTCAGTGTTTGGAGGATGATGGAGGTGTTCAGTGTTTGGAGGATGATGGAGGTGTTCAGTGTTTGGAAGATGATGAAGGTGTTCAGTGTTTGGAGGATGATGGAGGTGTTCAGTGTTTGGAGGATGATGAAGGAGTTCAGTGTTTGGAGGATGATGAAGGTGTTCAGTGTTTGGAGGATGATGGAGGTGTTCAGTGTTTGGAGGATGATGGAGGTGTTCAGTGTTTGGAGGATGATGGAGGGTTTAGTGTTTGGAGGATGATGGAGGTGTTCAGTGTTTGGAGGATGATGGAGGTGTTCAGTGTTTGGAGGATGATGGAAGTGTTCAGTGTTTGGAGGATGATGAAGGTGTTCAGTGTTTGGAAGATGATGAAGGTGTTCAGTGTTTGGAGGATGATGGAGGTGTTCAGTGTTTGGAGGATGATGGAGGTGTTCAGTGTTTGGAAGATGATGAAGGTGTTCAGTGTTTGGAGGATGATGAAGGTGTTCAGTGTTTGGAGGATGATGAAGGTGTTCAGTGTTTGGAGGATGATGAAGGTGTTCAGTGTTTGGAGGATGATGAAGGTGTTCAGTGTTTGGAGGATGATGAAGGTGTTCAGTGTTTGGAGGATGATGAAGGTGTTCAGTGTTTGGAGGATGATGGAGGTGTTCAGTGTTTGGAAGATGATGAAGGTGTTCAGTGTTTGGAGGATGATGGAGGTGTTCAGTGTTTGGAGGATGATGGAGGTGTTCAGTGTTTGGAAGATGATGAAGGTGTTCAGTGTTTGGAGGATGATGAAGGTGTTCAGTGTTTGGAGGATGATGGAGGTGTTCAGTGTTTGGAAGATGATGAAGGTGTTCAGTGTTTGGAGGATGATGAAGGTGTTCAGTGTTTGGAGGATGATGAAGGTGTTCAGTGTTTGGAGGATGATGAAGGTGTTCAGTGTTTGGAGGATGATGGAGGAGTTCAGTGTTTGGAAGATGATGAAGGTGTTCAGTGTTTGGAGGATGATGGAGGTGTTCAGTGTTTGGAGGATGATGGAGGTGTTCAGTATTTGGAAGATGATGAAGGTGTTCAGTGTTTGGAGGATGATGAAGGTGTTCAGTGTTTGGAGGATGATGAAGGTGTTCAGTGTTTGGAGGATGATGAAGGTGTTCAGTGTATGGAGGATGATGGAAGTGTTCAGTGTTTGGAGGATGATGGAGGTGTTCAGTGTTTGGAGGATGATGAAGGTGTTCAGTGTTTGGAGGATGATGAAGGTGTTCAGTGTTTGGAGGATGATGGAGGTGTTCAGTGTTTGGAGGATGATGAAGGTGTTCAGTGTTTGGAAGATGATGGAGGTGTTCAGTGTTTGGAGGATGATGAAGGTGTTCAGTGTTTGGAGGATGATGGAAGTGTTCAGTGTTTGGAGGATGATGGAAGTGTTCAGTGTTTGGAGGATGATGGAGGTGTTCAGTGTTTGGAGGATGATGGAAGTGTTCAGTGTTTGGAGGATGATGAAGGTGTTCAGTGTTTGGAGGATGATGAAGGTGTTCAGTGTTTGGAGGATGATGGAAGTGTTCAGTGTTTGGAGGATGATGAAGGTGTTCAGTGTTTGGAGGATGATGAAGGTGTTCAGTGTTTGGAGGATGATGGAGGTGTTCAGTGTTTGGAGGATGATGGAAGTGTTCAGTGTTTGGAGGATGATGGAAGTGTTCAGTGTTTGGAGGATGATGAAGGTGTTCAGTGTTTGGAAGATGATGAAGGTGTTCAGTGTTTGGAGGATGATGAAGGTGTTCAGTGTTTGGAGGATGATGGAAGTGTTCAGTGTTTGGAGGATGATGAAGGTGTTCAGTGTTTGGAGGATGATGGAAGTGTTCAGTGTTTGGAGGATGATGAAGGTGTTCAGTGTTTGGAGGATGATGGAAGTGTTCAGTGTTTGGAGGATGATGAAGGTGTTCAGTGTTTGGAGGATGATGGAAGTGTTCAGTGTTTAGAGGATGATGAAGGTGTTCAGTGTTTGGAGGATGATGGAGGTGTTCAGTGTTTGGAGGATGATGGAGGTGTTCAGTGTTTGGAGGATGATGAAGGTGTTCAGTGTTTGGAGGATGATGAAGGTGTTCAGTGTTTGGAAGATGATGAAGGTGTTCAGTGTTTGGAGGATGATGGAGGTGTTCAGGGTTTGAAGGATGATGAAGGTGTTCAGTGTTTGGAAGATGATGAAGGTGTTCAGTGTTTGGAGGATGATGGAGGTGTTCAGTGTTTGGAGGATGATGGAGGGTTTAGTGTTTGGAGGATGATGAAGGTGTTCAGTGTTTGGAGGATGATGGAAGTGTTCAGTGTTTGGAGGATGATGAAGGTGTTCAGTGTTTGGAGGATGATGGAAGTGTTCAGTGTTTGGAGGATGATGAAGGTGTTCAGTGTTTGGAGGATGATGAAGGTGTTCAGTGTTTGGAGGATGATGGAAGTGTTCAGTGTTTGAAGGATGATGAAGGTGTTCAGTGTTTGGAGGATGATGAAGGTGTTCACTGTTTGGAGGATGATGGAGGTGTTCAGTGTTTGGAGGATGATGAAGGTGTTCAGTGTTTGGAGGATGATGAAGGTGTTCAGTGTTTGGAAGATGATGAAGGTGTTCAGTGTTTGGAGGATGATGAAGGTGTTCAGTGTTTGGAAGATGATGAAGGTGTTCAGTGTTTGGAGGATGATGAAGGTGTTCAGTGTTTGGAGGATGATGGAGGTGTTCAGTGTTTGGAGGATGTTGAAGGTGTTCAGTGTTTGGAGGATGATGAAGGTGTTCAGTGTTTGGAGGATGATGAAGGTGTTCAGTGTTTGGAGGATGATGAAGGTGTTCAGTGTTTGGAGGATGATGGAGGTGTTCAGTGTTCCGAGGATGATGGAGGTGTTCAATGTTTGGAGGATGATGAAGGTGTTCAGTGTTTGGAGGATGATGGAGGTGTTCAGTGTTTGGAGGATGATGAAGGTGTTCAGTGTTTGGAGGATGATGGAGGTTTCAGTGTTTGGAGGATGATGAAGGTGTTCAGTGTTTGGAGGATGATGGAGGTGTTCAGTGTTTGGAGGATGTTGAAGGTGTTCAGTGTTTGGAGGATGATGAAGGTGTTCAGTGTTTGGAGGATGATGAAGGTGTTCAGTGTTTGGAGGATGATGAAGGTGTTCAGTGTTTGGAGGATGATGAAGGTGTTCAGTGTTTGGAGGCTGATGGAGGTTTCAGTGTTTGGAGGATGATGAAGGTGTTCAGTGTTTGGAGGATGATGAAGGTGTTCAGTGTTTGGAGGCTGATGGAGGTGTTCAGTGTTTGGAGGATGATGAAGGTGTTCAGTGTTTGGAGGATGATGAAGGTGTTCAGTGTTTGGAGGATGATGGAGGTGTTCAGTGTTTGGAGGATGATGGAGGTGTTCAGTGTTTGGAGGATGATGGAGGGTTCAGTGTTTGGAGGATGATGGAGGTGGTCAGTGTTTGGAGGATGATGGAGGTGTTCAGTGTTTGGAGGATGATGGAAGTGTTCAGTGTTTGGAGGATGATGAAGGTGTTCAGTGTTTGGAAGATGATGAAGGTGTTCAGTGTTTGGAGGATGATGGAGGTGTTCAGTGTTTGGAGGATGATGGAGGTGTTCAGTGTTTGGAGGATGATGGAGGTGTTCAGTGTTTGGAGGATGATGGAGGTGTTCAGTGTTTGGAAGATGATGGAGGTGTTCAGTGTTTGGAGGATGATGGAGGTGTTCAGTGTTTGGAGGATGATGAAGGTGTTCAGTGTTTGGAAGATGATGAAGGTGTTCAGTGTTTGGAGGATGATGAAGGTGTTCAGTGTTTGGAGGATGATGGAGGTGTTCAGTGTTTGGAGGATGATGGAGGTGTTCAGTGTTTGGAGGATGATGGAGGGTTCAGTGTTTGGAGGATGATGGAGGTGTTCAGTGTTTGGAGGATGATGGAGGTGTTCAGTGTTTGGAGGATGATGGAAGTGTTCAGTGTTTGGAGGATGATGAAGGAGTTCAGTGTTTGGAAGATGATGAAGGTGTTCAGTGTTTGGAGGATGATGGAGGTGTTCAGTGTTTGGAGGATGATGGAGGTGTTCAGTGTTTGGAGGATGATGGAGGTGTTCAGTGTTTGGAAGATGATGAAGGTGTTCAGTGTTTGGAGGATGATGGAGGTGTTCAGTGTTTGGAGGATGATGAAGGTGTTCAGTGTTTGGAAGATGATGAAGGTGTTCAGTGTTTGGAGGATGATGGAGGTGTTCAGTGTTTCGAGGATGATGAAGGTGTTCAGTGTTTGGAAGATGATGAAGGTGTTCAGTGTTTGGAGGATGATGGAGGTGTTCAGTGTTTGGAGGATGATGGAGGTGTTCAGTGTTTGGAGGATGATGGCGGTGTTCAGTGTTTGGAGGATGATGGAGGTGTTCAGTGTTTGGAGGATGATGGAAGTGTTCAGTGTTTGGAGGATGATGAAGGTGTTCAGTGTTTGGAAGATGATGAAGGTGTTCATTGTTTGGAGGATGATGGAGGCGTTCAGTGTTTGGAAGATGATGAAGGTGTTCAGTGTTTGGAGGATGATGAAGGTGTTCAGTGTTTGGAGGATGATGAAGGTGTTCAGTGTTTGGAGGATGATGAAGGTGTTCAGTGTTTGGAGGATGATGAAGGTGTTCAGTGTTTGGAGGATGATGAAGGTGTTCAGTGTTTGGAAGATGATGAAGGTGTTCAGTGTTTGGAGGATGATGAAGGTGTTCAGTGTTTGGAGGATGATGAAGGTGTTCAGTGTTTAGAAGATGATGGAGTTGTTCAGTGTTTGCAAGATGATGAAGGTGTTCAGTGTCTGGAAGATGATGAAGGTGTTCAGTGTTTGGAGGATGATGGAAGTGTTCAGTGTTTGGAGGATGATGAAGGTGTTCAGTGTTTGGAGGTTGATGGAAGTGTTCAGTGCTTGGAGGATGATGAAGGTGTTCAGTGTTTGGAGGATGATGGAAGTGTTCAGTGTTTGGAGGATGATGGAGGTGTTCAGTGTTTGGAGGATGATGAAGGTGTTCAGTGTTTGGAGGATGATGGAAGTGTTCAGTGTTTGGAGGATGATGGAAGTGTTCAGTGTTTGGAGGATGATGAAGGTGTTCAGTGTTTGGAGGATGATGGAAGTGTTCAGTGTTTGGAGGATGATGAAGGTGTTCAGTGTTTGGAGGATGATGAAGGTGTTGAGTGTTTGGAGGATGATGGAAGTGTTCAGTGTTTGGAGGATGATGGAGGTGTTCAGTGTTTGGAGGATGATGAAGGTGTTCAGTGTTTAGAAGATGATGGAGGTGTTCAGTGTTTGCAAGATGATGAAGGTGTTCAGTGTCTGGAAGATGATGAAGGTGTTCATTGTTTGGAGGATGATGGAAGTGTTCAGTGTTTGGAGGATGATGAAGGTGTTCAGTGTTTGGAGGATGATGGAAGTGTTCAGTGTTTGGAGGATGATGAAGGTGTTCAGTGTTTGGAAGATGATGAAGGTGTTCAGTGTTTGGAGGATGATGGAAGTGTTCAGTGTTTGGAGGATGATGGAAGTGTTCAGTGTTTGGAGGATGATGGAAGTGTTCAGTGTTTGGAGGATGATGGAGGTGTTCAGTGTTTGGAGGATGATGGAAGTGTTCAGTGTTTGGAGGATGATGAAGGTGTTCAGTGTTTGGAGGATGATGAAGGTGTTCAGTGTTTGGAGGATGATGGAAGTGTTCAGTGTTTGGAGGATGATGAAGGTGTTCAGTGTTTGGAGGATGATGAAGGTGTTCAGTGTTTGGAGGATGATGGAGGTGTTCAGTGTTTGGAGGATGATGGAAGTGTTCAGTGTTTGGAGGATGATGAAGGTGTTCAGTGTTTGGAGGATGATGAAGGTGTTCAGTGTTTGGAGGATGATGGAGGTGTTCAGTGTTTGGAGGATGATGGAAGTGTTCAGTGTTTGGAGGATGATGAAGGTGTTCAGTGTTTGGAAGATGATGAAGGTGTTCAGTGTTTGGAGGATGATGAAGGTGTTCAGTGTTTGGAGGATGATGGAAGTGTTCAGTGTTTGGAGGATGATGAAGGTGTTCAGTGTTTGGAGGAAGATGGAAGTGTTCAGTGTTTGGAGGATGATGAAGGTGTTCAGTGTTTGGAGGATGATGGAAGTGTTCAGTGTTTGGAGGATGATGAAGGTGTTCAGTGTTTGGAGGATGATGGAAGTGTTCAGTGTTTAGAGGATGATGAAGGTGTTCAGTGTTTGGAGGATGATGGAGGTGTTCAGTGTTTGGAGGATGATGGAGGTGTTCAGTGTTTGGAGGATGATGAAGGTGTTCAGTGTTTGGAGGATGATGAAGGTGTTCAGTGTTTGGAAGATGATGAAGGTGTTCAGTGTTTGGAGGATGATGGAGGTGTTCAGGGTTTGTAGGATGATGAAGGTGTTCAGTGTTTGGAAGATGATGAAGGTGTTCAGTGTTTGGAGGATGATGGAGGTGTTCAGTGTTTGGAGGATGATGGAGGGTTTAGTGTTTGGAGGATGATGAAGGTGTTCAGTGTTTGGAGGATGATGGAAGTGTTCAGTGTTTGGAGGATGATGAAGGTGTTCAGTGTTTGGAGGATGATGGAAGTGTTCAGTGTTTGGAGGATGATGAAGGTGTTCAGTGTTTGGAGGATGATGAAGGTGTTCAGTGTTTGGAGGATGATGGAAGTGTTCAGTGTTTGGAGGATGATGAAGGTGTTCAGTGTTTGGAAGATGATGAAGGTGTTCAGTGTTTGGAGGATGATGGAGGTGTTCAGTGTTTGGAGGATGATGGAGGTGTTCAGTGTTTGGAGGATGATGGAGGTGTTCAGTGTTTGGAGGATGATGGAGGTGTTCAGTGTTTGGAAGATGATGGAGGTGTTCAGTGTTTGGAGGATGATGGAGGTGTTCAGTGTTTGGAGGATGATGAAGGTGTTCAGTGTTTGGAAGATGATGAAGGTGTTCAGTGTTTGGAGGATGATGAAGGTGTTCAGTGTTTGGAGGATGATGGAGGTGTTCAGTGTTTGGAGGATGATGGAGGTGTTCAGTGTTTGGAGGATGATGGAGGGTTCAGTGTTTGGAGGATGATGGAGGTGTTCAGTGTTTGGAGGATGATGGAGGTGTTCAGTGTTTGGAGGATGATGGAAGTGTTCAGTGTTTGGAGGATGATGAAGGAGTTCAGTTTTTGGAAGATGATGAAGGTGTTCAGTGTTTGGAGGATGATGGAGGTGTTCAGTGTTTGGAGGATGATGGAGGTGTTCAGTGTTTGGAGGATGATGGAGGTGTTCAGTGTTTGGAGGATGATGGAGGTGTTCAGTGTTTGGAAGATGATGAAGGTGTTCAGTGTCTGGAAGATGATGAAGGTGTTCAGTGTTTGGAGGATGATGGAGGTGTTCAGTGTTTGGAGGATGATGAAGGTGTTCAGTGTTTGGAAGATGATGAAGGTGTTCAGTGTTTGGAGGATGATGGAGGTGTTCAGTGTTTGGAGGATGATGGAGGTGTTCAGTGTTTGGAGGATGATGGAGGTGTTCAGTGTTTGGAGGATGATGGAGGTGTTCAGTGTTTGGAGGATGATGGAAGTGTTCAGTGTTTGGAGGATGATGAAGGTGTTCAGTGTTTGGAAGATGATGAAGGTGTTCAGTGTTTGGAGGATGGTGAAGGTGTTCAGTGTTTGGGGGATGATGAAGGTGTTCACTGTTTGGAAGATGATGAAGGTGTTCAGTGTTTGGAGGATGATGAAGGTGTTCACTGTTTGGAGGATGATGAAGGTGTTCAGTGTTTGGAGGATGATGAAGGTGTTCAGTGTTTGGAGGATGATGGAGGTGTTCAGTGTTTGGAGGATGATGAAGGTGTTCAGTGTTTGGAAGATGATGGAGGTGTTCAGTGTTTGGAGGATGATGAAGGTGTTCAGTGTTTGGAGGATGATGGAAGTGTTCAGTGTTTGGAGGATGATGGAAGTGTTCAGTGTTTGGAGGATGATGAAGGTGTTCAGTGTTTGGAGGATGATGGAAGTGTTCAGTGTTTGGAGGATGATGAAGGTGTTCAGTGTTTGGAGGATGATGAAGGTGTTGAGTGTTTGGAGGATGATGGAAGTGTTCAGTGTTTGGAGGATGATGGAGGTGTTCAGTGTTTGGAGGATGATGAAGGTGTTCAGTGTTTAGAAGATGATGGAGGTGTTCAGTGTTTGCAAGATGATGAAGGTGTTCAGTGTCTGGAAGATGATGAAGGTGTTCAGTGTTTGGAGGATGATGGAAGTGTTCAGTGTTTGGAGGATGATGAAGGTGTTCAGTGTTTGGAGGATGATGGAAGTGTTCAGTGTTTGGAGGATGATGAAGGTGTTCAGTGTTTGGAAGATGATGAAGGTGTTCAGTGTTTGGAGGATGATGGAAGTGTTCAGTGTTTGGAGGATGATGGAAGTGTTCAGTGTTTGGAGGATGATGGAAGTGTTCAGTGTTTGGAGGATGATGGAGGTGTTCAGTGTTTGGAGGATGATGGAAGTGTTCAGTGTTTGGAGGATGATGAAGGTGTTCAGTGTTTGGAGGATGATGAAGGTGTTCAGTGTTTGGAGGATGATGGAAGTGTTCAGTGTTTGGAGGATGATGAAGGTGTTCAGTGTTTGGAGGATGATGAAGGTGTTCAGTGTTTGGAGGATGATGGAGGTGTTCAGTGTTTGGAGGATGATGGAAGTGTTCAGTGTTTGGAGGATGATGGAAGTGTTCAGAGTTTGGAGGATGATGAAGGTGTTCAGTGTTTGGAAGATGATGAAGGTGTTCAGTGTTTGGAGGATGATGAAGGTGTTCAGTGTTTGGAGGATGATGGAAGTGTTCAGTGTTTGGAGGATGATGAAGGTGTTCAGTGTTTGGAGGATGATGGAAGTGTTCAGTGTTTGGAGGATGATGAAGGTGTTCAGTGTTTGGAGGATGATGGAAGTGTTCAGTGTTTGGAGGATGATGAAGGTGTTCAGTGTTTGGAGGATGATGGAAGTGTTCAGTGTTTAGAGGATGATGAAGGTGTTCAGTGTTTGGAGGATGATGGAGGTGTTCAGTGTTTGGAGGATGATGGAGGTGTTCAGTGTTTGGAGGATGATGAAGGTGTTCAGTGTTTGGAGGATGATGAAGGTGTTCAGTGTTTGGAAGATGATGAAGGTGTTCAGTGTTTGGAGGATGATGGAGGTGTTCAGGGTTTGAAGGATGATGAAGGTGTTCAGTGTTTGGAAGATGATGAAGGTGTTCAGTGTTTGGAGGATGATGGAGGTGTTCAGTGTTTGGAGGATGATGGAGGGTTTAGTGTTTGGAGGATGATAAAGGTGTTCAGTGTTTGGAGGATGATGGAAGTGTTCAGTGTTTGGAGGATGATGAAGGTGTTCAGTGTTTGGAGGATGATGGAAGTGTTCAGTGTTTGGAGGATGATGAAGGTGTTCAGTGTTTGGAGGATGATGAAGGTGTTCAGTGTTTGGAAGATGATGGAAGTGTTCAGTGTTTGAAGGATGATGAAGGTGTTCAGTGTTTGGAGGATGATGAAGGTGTTCAGTGTTTGGAGGATGATGGAGGTGATCAGTGTTTGGAGGATGATGAAGGTGTTCAGTGTTTGGAGGATGATGAAGGTGTTCAGTGTTTGGAGGATGATGGAGGTGTTCATTGTTTGGAGGATGATGAAGGTGTTCAGTGTTTGGAAGATGATGAAGGTGTTCAGTGTTTGGAGGATGATGAAGGTGTTCAGTGTTTGGAAGATGATGAAGGTGTTCAGTGTTTGGAGGATGATGAAGGTGTTCAGTGTTTGGAGGATGATGGAGGTGTTCAGTGTTTGGAGGATGTTGAAGGTGTTCAGTGTTTGGAGGATGATGAAGGTGTTCAGTGTTTGGAGGATGATGAAGGTGTTCAGTGTTTGGAGGATGATGAAGGTGTTCAGTGTTTGGAGGATGATGGAGGTGTTCAGTGTTCCGAGGATGATGGAGGTGTTCAGTGTTTGGAGGATGATGAAGGTGTTCAGTGTTTGGAGGATGATGGAGGTGTTCAGTGTTTGGAGGATGATGAAGGTGTTCAGTGTTTTGAGGATGATGGAGGTTTCAGTGTTTGGAGGATGATGAAGGTGTTCAGTGTTTGGAGGATGATGGAGGTGTTCAGTGTTTGGAGGATGTTGAAGGTGTTCAGTGTTTGGAGGATGATGAAGGTGTTCAGTGTTTGGAGGATGATGAAGGTGTTCAGTGTTTGGAGGATGATGAAGGTGTTCAGTGTTTGGAGGATGATGAAGGTGTTCAGTGTTTGGAGGCTGATGGAGGTTTCAGTGTTTGGAGGATGATGGAGGTGTTCAGTGTTTGGAGGATGATGGAGGTGTTCAGTGTTTGGAGGATGATGAAGGTGTTCAGTGTTTGGAGGATGATGGAGGTGTTCAGTGTTTGGAGGATGATGGAGGTGTTCAGTGTTTGGAGGATGATGGAGGTGTTCAGTGTTTGGAGGATGATGAAGGTGTTCAGTGTTTGGAGGATGATGAAGGTGTTCAGTGTTTGGAGGATGATGGAGGTGTTCAGTGTTTGGAGGATGATGGAGGTGTTCAGTGTTTGGAGGATGATGGAGGTGTTCAGTGTTTGGAGGATGATGAAGGTGTTCAGTGTTTGGAGGATGATGGAGGTGTTCAGTGTTTGGAGGATGATGAAGGTGTTCAGTGTTTGGAGGATGATGGAGATGTTCAGTGTTTGGAGGATGATGGAGGTTTCAGTGTTTGGAGGATGATGGAGATGTTCAGTGTTTGGAGGATGATGGAGGTTTCAGTGTTTGGAGGATGATGGAGGTGTTCAGTGTTTGGAGGATGATGGAGATGTTCAGTGTTTGGAGGATGATGGAGGTTTCAGTGTTTGGAGGATGATGGAGGGTTCAATGTTTGGAGGATGATGGAGGTGTTCAGTTTTCCGAGGATGATGGAGGGTTCAATGTTTGGAGGATGATGGAGGTGTTCAGTGTTCCGAGGATGATGGAGGTGTTCAGTGTTTGGAGGATGATGAAGGTGTTCAGTGTTTGGAGGATGATGAAGGTGTTCAGTGTTTGGAGGCTGATGGCGGTGTTCAGTGTTTGGAGGATGATGAAGGTGTTCAGTGTTTGGAGGATGATGGAGGTGGTCAGTGTTTGGAGGATGATGAAGGTGTTCAGTGTTTGGAGGATGATGGAGGTGTTCAGTGTTTGGAGGATGATGGAGATGTTCAGTGTTTGGAGGATGATGGAGGTTTCAGTGTTTGGAGGATGATGGAGGTTTCAGTGTTTGGAGGATGATGGAGGGTTTAGTGTTTGGAGGATGATGAAGGTGTTCAGTGTTTGGAGGATGATGGAAGTGTTCAGTGTTTGGAGGATGATGAAGGTGTTCAGTGTTTGGAGGATGATGGAAGTGTTCAGTGTTTGGAGGATGATGAAGGTGTTCAGTGTTTGGAGGATGATGAAGGTGTTCAGTGTTTGGAGGATGATGGAAGTGTTCAGTGTTTGGAGGATGATGAAGGTGTTCAGTGTTTGGAAGATGATGAAGGTGTTCAGTGTTTGGAGGATGATGGAGGTGTTCAGTGTTTGGAGGATGATGGAGGTGTTCAGTGTTTGGAGGATGATGGAGGTGTTCAGTGTTTGGAGGATGATGGAGGTGTTCAGTGTTTGGAAGATGATGGAGGTGTTCAGTGTTTGGAGGATGATGGAGGTGTTCAGTGTTTGGAGGATGATGAAGGTGTTCAGTGTTTGGAAGATGATGAAGGTGTTCAGTGTTTGGAGGATGATGAAGGTGTTCAGTGTTTGGAGGATGATGGAGGTGTTCAGTGTTTGGAGGATGATGGAGGTGTTCAGTGTTTGGAGGATGATGGAGGGTTCAGTGTTTGGAGGATGATGGAGGTGTTCAGTGTTTGGAGGATGATGGAGGTGTTCAGTGTTTGGAGGATGATGGAAGTGTTCAGTGTTTGGAGGATGATGAAGGAGTTCAGTTTTTGGAAGATGATGAAGGTGTTCAGTGTTTGGAGGATGATGGAGGTGTTCAGTGTTTGGAGGATGATGGAGGTGTTCAGTGTTTGGAGGATGATGGAGGTGTTCAGTGTTTGGAGGATGATGGAGGTGTTCAGTGTTTGGAAGATGATGAAGGTGTTCAGTGTCTGGAAGATGATGAAGGTGTTCAGTGTTTGGAGGATGATGGAGGTGTTCAGTGTTTGGAGGATGATGAAGGTGTTCAGTGTTTGGAAGATGATGAAGGTGTTCAGTGTTTGGAGGATGATGGAGGTGTTCAGTGTTTGGAGGATGATGGAGGTGTTCAGTGTTTGGAGGATGATGGAGGTGTTCAGTGTTTGGAGGATGATGGAGGTGTTCAGTGTTTGGAGGATGATGGAAGTGTTCAGTGTTTGGAGGATGATGAAGGTGTTCAGTGTTTGGAAGATGATGAAGGTGTTCAGTGTTTGGAGGATGGTGAAGGTGTTCAGTGTTTGGGGGATGATGAAGGTGTTCACTGTTTGGAAGATGATGAAGGTGTTCAGTGTTTGGAGGATGATGAAGGTGTTCACTGTTTGGAGGATGATGAAGGTGTTCAGTGTTTGGAGGATGATGAAGGTGTTCAGTGTTTGGAGGATGATGGAGGTGTTCAGTGTTTGGAGGATGATGAAGGTGTTCAGTGTTTGGAAGATGATGGAGGTGTTCAGTGTTTGGAGGATGATGAAGGTGTTCAGTGTTTGGAGGATGATGGAAGTGTTCAGTGTTTGGAGGATGATGGAAGTGTTCAGTGTTTGGAGGATGATGAAGGTGTTCAGTGTTTGGAGGATGATGGAAGTGTTCAGTGTTTGGAGGATGATGAAGGTGTTCAGTGTTTGGAGGATGATGAAGGTGTTGAGTGTTTGGAGGATGATGGAAGTGTTCAGTGTTTGGAGGATGATGGAGGTGTTCAGTGTTTGGAGGATGATGAAGGTGTTCAGTGTTTAGAAGATGATGGAGGTGTTCAGTGTTTGCAAGATGATGAAGGTGTTCAGTGTCTGGAAGATGATGAAGGTGTTCAGTGTTTGGAGGATGATGGAAGTGTTCAGTGTTTGGAGGATGATGAAGGTGTTCAGTGTTTGGAGGATGATGGAAGTGTTCAGTGTTTGGAGGATGATGAAGGTGTTCAGTGTTTGGAAGATGATGAAGGTGTTCAGTGTTTGGAGGATGATGGAAGTGTTCAGTGTTTGGAGGATGATGGAAGTGTTCAGTGTTTGGAGGATGATGGAAGTGTTCAGTGTTTGGAGGATGATGGAGGTGTTCAGTGTTTGGAGGATGATGGAAGTGTTCAGTGTTTGGAGGATGATGAAGGTGTTCAGTGTTTGGAGGATGATGAAGGTGTTCAGTGTTTGGAGGATGATGGAAGTGTTCAGTGTTTGGAGGATGATGAAGGTGTTCAGTGTTTGGAGGATGATGAAGGTGTTCAGTGTTTGGAGGATGATGGAGGTGTTCAGTGTTTGGAGGATGATGGAAGTGTTCAGTGTTTGGAGGATGATGGAAGTGTTCAGAGTTTGGAGGATGATGAAGGTGTTCAGTGTTTGGAAGATGATGAAGGTGTTCAGTGTTTGGAGGATGATGAAGGTGTTCAGTGTTTGGAGGATGATGGAAGTGTTCAGTGTTTGGAGGATGATGAAGGTGTTCAGTGTTTGGAGGATGATGGAAGTGTTCAGTGTTTGGAGGATGATGAAGGTGTTCAGTGTTTGGAGGATGATGGAAGTGTTCAGTGTTTGGAGGATGATGAAGGTGTTCAGTGTTTGGAGGATGATGGAAGTGTTCAGTGTTTAGAGGATGATGAAGGTGTTCAGTGTTTGGAGGATGATGGAGGTGTTCAGTGTTTGGAGGATGATGGAGGTGTTCAGTGTTTGGAGGATGATGAAGGTGTTCAGTGTTTGGAGGATGATGAAGGTGTTCAGTGTTTGGAAGATGATGAAGGTGTTCAGTGTTTGGAGGATGATGGAGGTGTTCAGGGTTTGAAGGATGATGAAGGTGTTCAGTGTTTGGAAGATGATGAAGGTGTTCAGTGTTTGGAGGATGATGGAGGTGTTCAGTGTTTGGAGGATGATGGAGGGTTTAGTGTTTGGAGGATGATAAAGGTGTTCAGTGTTTGGAGGATGATGGAAGTGTTCAGTGTTTGGAGGATGATGAAGGTGTTCAGTGTTTGGAGGATGATGGAAGTGTTCAGTGTTTGGAGGATGATGAAGGTGTTCAGTGTTTGGAGGATGATGAAGGTGTTCAGTGTTTGGAAGATGATGGAAGTGTTCAGTGTTTGAAGGATGATGAAGGTGTTCAGTGTTTGGAGGATGATGAAGGTGTTCAGTGTTTGGAGGATGATGGAGGTGATCAGTGTTTGGAGGATGATGAAGGTGTTCAGTGTTTGGAGGATGATGAAGGTGTTCAGTGTTTGGAGGATGATGGAGGTGTTCATTGTTTGGAGGATGATGAAGGTGTTCAGTGTTTGGAAGATGATGAAGGTGTTCAGTGTTTGGAGGATGATGAAGGTGTTCAGTGTTTGGAAGATGATGAAGGTGTTCAGTGTTTGGAGGATGATGAAGGTGTTCAGTGTTTGGAGGATGATGGAGGTGTTCAGTGTTTGGAGGATGTTGAAGGTGTTCAGTGTTTGGAGGATGATGAAGGTGTTCAGTGTTTGGAGGATGATGAAGGTGTTCAGTGTTTGGAGGATGATGAAGGTGTTCAGTGTTTGGAGGATGATGGAGGTGTTCAGTGTTCCGAGGATGATGGAGGTGTTCAGTGTTTGGAGGATGATGAAGGTGTTCAGTGTTTGGAGGATGATGGAGGTGTTCAGTGTTTGGAGGATGATGAAGGTGTTCAGTGTTTTGAGGATGATGGAGGTTTCAGTGTTTGGAGGATGATGAAGGTGTTCAGTGTTTGGAGGATGATGGAGGTGTTCAGTGTTTGGAGGATGTTGAAGGTGTTCAGTGTTTGGAGGATGATGAAGGTGTTCAGTGTTTGGAGGATGATGAAGGTGTTCAGTGTTTGGAGGATGATGAAGGTGTTCAGTGTTTGGAGGATGATGAAGGTGTTCAGTGTTTGGAGGCTGATGGAGGTTTCAGTGTTTGGAGGATGATGGAGGTGTTCAGTGTTTGGAGGATGATGGAGGTGTTCAGTGTTTGGAGGATGATGAAGGTGTTCAGTGTTTGGAGGATGATGGAGGTGTTCAGTGTTTGGAGGATGATGGAGGTGTTCAGTGTTTGGAGGATGATGGAGGTGTTCAGTGTTTGGAGGATGATGAAGGTGTTCAGTGTTTGGAGGATGATGAAGGTGTTCAGTGTTTGGAGGATGATGGAGGTGTTCAGTGTTTGGAGGATGATGGAGGTGTTCAGTGTTTGGAGGATGATGGAGGTGTTCAGTGTTTGGAGGATGATGAAGGTGTTCAGTGTTTGGAGGATGATGGAGGTGTTCAGTGTTTGGAGGATGATGAAGGTGTTCAGTGTTTGGAGGATGATGGAGATGTTCAGTGTTTGGAGGATGATGGAGGTTTCAGTGTTTGGAGGATGATGGAGATGTTCAGTGTTTGGAGGATGATGGAGGTTTCAGTTTTTGGAGGATGATGGAGGTGTTCAGTGTTTGGAGGATGATGGAGATGTTCAGTGTTTGGAGGATGATGGAGGTTTCAGTGTTTGGAGGATGATGGAGGGTTCAATGTTTGGAGGATGATGGAGGTGTTCAGTTTTCCGAGGATGATGGAGGGTTCAATGTTTGGAGGATGATGGAGGTGTTCAGTGTTCCGAGGATGATGGAGGTGTTCAGTGTTTGGAGGATGATGAAGGTGTTCAGTGTTTGGAGGATGATGAAGGTGTTCAGTGTTTGGAGGCTGATGGCGGTGTTCAGTGTTTGGAGGATGATGAAGGTGTTCAGTGTTTGGAGGATGATGGAGGTGTTCAGTGTTTGGAGGATGATGAAGGTGTTCAGTGTTTGGAGGATGATGGAGGTGTTCAGTGTTTGGAGGATGATGGAGATGTTCAGTGTTTGGAGGATGATGGAGGTTTCAGTGTTTGGAGGATGATGGAGGTGTTCAGTGTTTGGAGGATGATGGAGATGTTCAGTGTTTGGAGGATGATGGAGGTTTCAGTGTTTGGAGGATGATGGAGGGTTCAATGTTTGGAGGATGATGGAGGTGTTCAGTTTTCCGAGGATGATGGAGGGTTCAATGTTTGGAGGATGATGGAGGTGTTCAGTGTTCCGAGGATGATGGAGGTGTTCAGTGTTTGGAGGATGATGAAGGTGTTCAGTGTTTGGAGGATGATGGAGGTGTTCAGTGTTTGGAGGATGATGAAGGTGTTCAGTGTTTGGAGGCTGATGGCGGTGTTCAGTGTTTGGAGGATGATGGAGGTGTTCAGTGTTTGGAGGATGATGGAGGTGTTCAGTGTTTGGAGGATGATGGAGGTTTCAGTGTTTGGAGGATGATGGAGGGTTCAATGTTTGGAGGATGATGGAGGTGTTCAGTGTTCCGAGGATGATGAAGGTGTTCAGTGTTTGGAGGATGATGAAGGTGTTCAGTGTTTGGAGGATGATGAAGGTGTTCAGTGTTTGGAGGATGATGAAGGTGTTCATTGTTTGGAGGATGATGAAGGTGTTCAGTGTTTGGAGGATGATGAAGGTGTTCAGTGTTTGGAGGATGTTGAAGGTGTTTAGTGTTTGGAGGATGATGAAGGTGTTCAGTGTTTGGAGGATGTTGAAGGTGTTTAGTGTTTGGAGGATGATGGAGGTGTTCAGTGTTTGGAGGATGGTGAAGGTGTTTAGTGTTTGGAGGATGATGGAGGTGTTCAGTGTTTGGAGGATGGTGAAGGTGTTTAGTGTTTGGAGGATGATGGAGGTGTTCAGTGTTTGGAGGATGATGAAGGTGTTCAGTGTTTGGAGGATGATGGAGGTGTTCAGTGTTTGGAGGATGATGGAGGTGTTCAGTGTTTGGAGGATGATGGAGATGTTCAGTGTTTGGAGGATGATGGAGGTTTCAGTGTTTGGAGGATGATGAAGGTGTTCAGTGTTTGGAGGCTGATGGCGGTGTTTAGTGTTTGGAGGATGATGGAGGTGTTCAGTGTTTGGAGGATGATGGAGATGTTCAGTGTTTGGAGGATGATGGAGGTTTCAGTGTTTGGAGGATGATGGAGGGTTCAATGTTTGGAGGATGATGGAGGTGTTCAGTTTTCCGAGGATGATGGAGGGTTCAATGTTTGGAGGATGATGGAGGTGTTCAGTGTTCCGAGGATGATGGAGGTGTTCAGTGTTTGGAGGATGATGAAGGTGTTCAGTGTTTGGAGGATGATGGAGGTGTTCAGTGTTTGGAGGATGATTGAGGTGTTCAGTGTTTGGAGGATGATGGAGGTGTTCAGTGTTTGGAGGATGATGGAGATGTTCAGTTTTTGGAGGATGATGGAGGTTTCAGTGTTTGGAGGATGATGAAGGTGTTCAGTGTTTGGAGGATGATGGAGGTGTTCAGTGTTTGGAGGATGATGGAGGGTTCAGTGATTGGAGGATGATGAAGGTGTTCAGTGTTTGGAGGATGATGGAGGTGTTCAGTCTTTGGAGGATGATGGAGGTGTTCAGTGTTTGGAGGATGATGGAGGTGTTTAGTGTTTGGAGGATGATGGAGGTGTTCAGTGTTTGGAGGATGATGGAGGTGTTCAGTGTTTGGAGGATGATGAAGGTGTTCAGTGTTTGGAGGCTGATGGCGGTGTTCAGTGTTTGGAGGATGATGGAGGTGTTCAGTGTTTGGAGGATGATGGAGGTGTTCAGTGTTTGGAGGATGATGGAGGTTTCAGTGTTTGGAGGATGATGGAGGGTTCAATGTTTGGAGGATGATGGAGGTGTTCAGTGTTCCGAGGATGATGAAGGTGTTCAGTGTTTGGAGGATGATGGAGGTGTTCAGTGTTCCGAGGATGATGGAGGTGTTCAGTTTTTGGAGGATGATGGAGGTGTTCAGTGTTTGGAGGATGATGGAAGTGTTCAGTGTTTGGAGGATGATGGAGGGTTCAATGTTTGGAGGATGATGGAGGTGTTCAGTGTTTGGAGGATGATGAAGGTGTTCAGTGTTTGGAGGCTGATGGCGGTGTTCAGTGTTTGGAGGATGATGGAGGTGTTCAGTGTTTGGAGGATGATGGAGGTGTTCAGTGTTTGGAGGATGATGGAGGTTTCAGTGTTTGGAGGATGATGGAGGGTTCGATGTTTGGAGGATGATGGAGGTGTTCAGTGTTCCGAGGATGATGAAGGTGTTCAGTGTTTGGAGGATGATGAAGGTGTTCAGTGTTTGGAGGATGATGGAGGTGTTCAGTTTTCCGAGGATGATGGAGGGTTCAATGTTTGGAGGATGATGGAGGTGTTCAGTGTTCCGAGGATGATGGAGGTGTTCAGTGTTTGGAGGATGATGAAGGTGTTCAGTGTTTGGAGGATGATGGAGGTGTTCAGTGTTTGGAGGATGATGGAGGTGTTCAGTGTTTGGAGGATGATGGAGGTGTTCAGTGTTTGGAGGATGATGGAGATGTTCAGCTTTTGGAGGATGATGGAGGTTTCAGTGTTTGGAGGATGATGAAGGTGTTCAGTGTTTGGAGGATGATGGAGGTGTTCAGTGTTTGGAGGATGATGGAGGTGATCAGTGTTTGGAGGATGATGAAGGTGTTCAGTGTTTGGAGGATGATGGAGGGTTCAGTGATTGGAGGATGATGAAGGTGTTCAGTGTTTGGAGGATGATGGAGGTGATCAGTGTTTGGAGGATGATGAAGGTGTTCAGTGTTTGGAGGATGATGAAGGTGTTCAGTGTTTGGAGGATGATGGAGGTGTTCATTGTTTGGAGGATGATGAAGGTGTTCAGTGTTTGGAAGATGATGAAGGTGTTCAGTGTTTGGAGGATGATGAAGGTGTTCAGTGTTTGGAAGATGATGAAGGTGTTCAGTGTTTGGAGGATGATGGAGGTGTTCAGTGTTTGGAGGATGTTGAAGGTGTTCAGTGTTTGGAGGATGATGAAGGTGTTCAGTGTTTGGAGGATGATGAAGGTGTTCAGTGTTTGGAGGATGATGAAGGTGTTCAGTGTTTGGAGGATGATGGATGTGTTCAGTGTTCCGAGGATGATGGAGGTGTTCAGTGTTTGGAGGATGATGAAGGTGTTCAGTGTTTGGAGGATGATGGAGGTGTTCAGTGTTTGGAGGATGATGAAGGTGTTCAGTGTTTGGAGGATGATGGAGGTGTTCAGTGTTTGGAGGATGATGAAGGTGTTCAGTGTTTGGAGGATGATGGAAGTGTTCAGTGTTTGGAGGATGATGGAGGTGTTCAGTGTTTGGAGGATGATGAAGGTGTTCAGTGTTTAGAAGATGATGGAGGTGTTCAGTGTTTGGAAGATGATGAAGGTGTTCAGTGTCTGGAAGATGATGAAGGTGTTCAGTGTTTGGAGGATGATGGAACTGTTCAGTGTTTGGAGGATGATGAAGGTGTTCAGTGTTTGGAGGATGATGGAAGTGTTCAGTGTTTGGAGGATGATGGAAGTGTTCAGTGTTTGGAGGATGATGGAAGTGTTCAGTGTTTGGAGGATGATGAAGGTGTTCAGTGTTTGGAGGATGATGGAAGTGTTCAGTGTTTGGAGGATGATGAAGGTGTTCAGTGTTTGGAGGATGATGGAGGTGTTCAGTGTTTGGAGGATGATGGAGGGTTCAGTGATTGGAGGATGATGAAGGTGTTCAGTGTTTGGAGGATGATGGAGGTGTTCAGTCTTTGGAGGATGATGGAGGTGTTCAGTGTTTGGAGGATGATGGAGGTGTTTAGTGTTTGGAGCATGATGGAGGTGTTCAGTGTTTGGAGGATGATGGAGGTGTTCAGTGTTTGGAGGATGATGAAGGTGTTCAGTGTTTGGAGGCTGATGGCGGTCTTCAGTGTTTGGAGGATGATGGAGGTGTTCAATGTTTGGAGGATGATGGAGGTGTTCAGTGTTTGGAGGATGATGGAGGTTTCAGTGTTTGGAGGATGATGGAGGTGTTCAGTGTTTGGAGGATGTTGAAGGTGTTCAGTGTTTGGAGGATGATGAAGGTGTTCAGTGTTTGGAGGATGATGAAGGTGTTCAGTGTTTGGAGGATGATGAAGGTGTTCAGTGTTTGGAGGATGATGGAGGTGTTCAGTGTTCCGAGGATGATGGAGGTGTTCAGTGTTTGGAGGATGATGAAGGTGTTCAGTGTTTGGAGGATGATGGAGGTGTTCAGTGTTTGGAGGATGATGAAGGTGTTCAGTGTTTGGAGGATGATGGAGGTGTTCAGTGTTTGGAGGATGATGAAGGTGTTCAGTGTTTGGAGGATGATGGAAGTGTTCAGTGTTTGGAGGATGATGGAGGTGTTCAGTGTTTGGAGGATGATGAAGGTGTTCAGTGTTTAGAAGATGATGGAGGTGTTCAGTGTTTGGAAGATGATGAAGGTGTTCAGTGTCTGGAAGATGATGAAGGTGTTCAGTGTTTGGAGGATGATGGAACTGTTCAGTGTTTGGAGGATGATGAAGGTGTTCAGTGTTTGGAGGATGATGGAAGTGTTCAGTGTTTGGAGGATGATGGAAGTGTTCAGTGTTTGGAGGATGATGGAAGTGTTCAGTGTTTGGAGGATGATGAAGGTGTTCAGTGTTTGGAGGATGATGGAAGTGTTCAGTGTTTGGAGGATGATGAAGGTGTTCAGTGTTTGGAGGATGATGGAGGTGTTCAGTGTTTGGAGGATGATGGAGGGTTCAGTGATTGGAGGATGATGAAGGTGTTCAGTGTTTGGAGGATGATGGAGGTGTTCAGTCTTTGGAGGATGATGGAGGTGTTCAGTGTTTGGAGGATGATGGAGGTGTTTAGTGTTTGGAGCATGATGGAGGTGTTCAGTGTTTGGAGGATGATGGAGGTGTTCAGTGTTTGGAGGATGATGAAGGTGTTCAGTGTTTGGAGGCTGATGGCGGTGTTCAGTGTTTGGAGGATGATGGAGGTGTTCAATGTTTGGAGGATGATGGAGGTGTTCAGTGTTTGGAGGATGATGGAGGTTTCAGTGTTTGGAGGATGATGGAGGGTTCAATGTTTGGAGGATGATGGAGGTGTTCAGTGTTCCGAGGATGATGAAGGTGTTCAGTGTTTGGAGGATGATGGAGGTGTTCAGTGTTCCGAGGATGATGGAGGTGTTCAGTTTTTGGAGGATGATGGAGGTGTTCAGTGTTTGGAGGATGATGGAGGTTTCAGTGTTTGGAGGATGATGGAGGGTTCAATGTTTGGAGGATGATGGAGGTGTTCAGTGTTCCGAGGATGATGGAAGTGTTCAGTGTTTGGAGGATGATGAAGGTGTTCAGTGTTTGGAGGATGATGAAGGTGTTCAGTGTTTGGAGGATGATGAAGGTGTTCAGTGTTTGGAGGATGATGGAGGGTTCAATGTTTGGAGGATGATGGAGGTGTTCAGTGTTTGGAGGATGATGAAGGTGTTCAGTGTTTGGAGGCTGATGGCGGTGTTCAGTGTTTGGAGGATGATGGAGGTGTTCAGTGTTTGGAGGATGATGGAGGTGTTCAGTGTTTGGAGGATGATGGAGGTTTCAGTGTTTGGAGGATGATGGAGGGTTCAATGTTTGGAGGATGATGGAGGTGTTCAGTGTTCCTAGGATGATGAAGGTGTTCAGTGTTTGGAGGATGATGAAGGTGTTCAGTGTTTGGAGGATGATGGAGGTGTTCAGTTTTCCGAGGATGATGGAGGGTTCAATGTTTGGAGGATGATGGAGGTGTTCAGTGTTCCGAGGATGATGGAGGTGTTCAGTGTTTGGAGGATGATGAAGGTGTTCAGTGTTTGGAGGATGCTGGAGGTGTTCAGTGTTTGGAGGATGATGGAGGTGTTCAGTGTTTGGAGGATGATGGAGGTGTTCAGTGTTTGGAGGATGATGGAGATGTTCAGTTTTTGGAGGATGATGGAGGTTTCAGTGTTTGGAGGATGATGAAGGTGTTCAGTGTTTGGAGGATGATGGAGGTGTTCAGTGTTTGGAGGATGATGGAGGTGATCAGTGTTTGGAGGATGATGAAGGTGTTCAGTGTTTGGAGGATGATGGAGGGTTCAGTGATTGGAGGATGATGAAGGTGTTCAGTGTTTGGAGGATGATGGAGGTGATCAGTGTTTGGAGGATGATGAAGGTGTTCAGTGTTTGGAGGATGATGAAGGTGTTCAGTGTTTGGAGGATGATGGAGGTGTTCATTGTTTGGAGGATGATGAAGGTGTTCAGTGTTTGGAAGATGATGAAGGTGTTCAGTTTTTGGAGGATGATGAAGGTGTTCAGTGTTTGGAAGATGATGAAGGTGTTCAGTGTTTGGAGGATGATGAAGGTGTTCAGTGTTTGGAGGATGATGGAGGTGTTCAGTGTTTGGAGGATGTTGAAGGTGTTCAGTGTTTGGAGGATGATGAAGGTGTTCAGTGTTTGGAGGATGATGAAGGTGTTCAGTGTTTGGAGGATGATGAAGGTGTTCAGTGTTTGGAGGATGATGGAGGTGTTCAGTGTTCCGAGGATGATGGAGGTGTTCAGTGTTTGGAGGATGATGAAGGTGTTCAGTGTTTGGAGGATGATGGAGGTGTTCAGTGTTTGGAGGATGATGAAGGTGTTCAGTGTTTGGAGGATGATGGAGGTGTTCAGTGTTTGGAGGATGATGAAGGTGTTCAGTGTTTGGAGGATGATGGAAGTGTTCAGTGTTTGGAGGATGATGGAGGTGTTCAGTGTTTGGAGGATGATGAAGGTGTTCAGTGTTTAGAAGATGATGGAGGTGTTCAGTGTTTGGAAGATGATGAAGTTGTTCAGTGTCTGGAAGATGATGAAGGTGTTCAGTGTTTGGAGGATGATGGAAGTGTTCAGTGTTTGGAGGATGATGAAGGTGTTCAGTGTTTGGAGGATGATGGAAGTGTTCAGTGTTTGGAGGATGATGGAAGTGTTCAGTGTTTGGAGGATGATGGAAGTGTTCAGTGTTTGGAGGATGATGAAGGTGTTCAGTGTTTGGAGGATGATGGAAGTGTTCAGTGTTTGGAGGATGATGAAGGTGTTCAGTGTTTGGAGGATGATGGAAGTGTTCAGTGTTTGGAGGATGATGGAAGTGTTCAGTGTTTGGAGGATGATGAAGGTGTTCAGTGTTTGGAGGATGATGGAGGTGTTCAGTGTTTGGAGGATGATGGAAGTGTTCAGTGTTTGGAGGATGATGAAGGTGTTCAGTGTTTGGAGGATGATGAAGGTGTTCAGTGTTTGGAGGATGATGGAAGTGTTCAGTGTTTGGAGGATGATGAAGGTGTTCAGTGTTTGGAGGATGATGAAGGTGTTCAGTGTTTGGAGGATGATGGAAGTGTTCAGTGTTTGGAGGATGATGGAGGTGTTCAGTGTTTGGAGGATGATGAAGGTGTTCAGTGTTTAGAAGATGATGGAGGTGTTCAGTGTTTGGAAGATGATGAAGGTGTTCTGTGTCTGGAAGATGATGAAGGTGTTCAGTGTTTGGAGGATGATGGAAGTGTTCAGTGTTTGGAGGATGATGAAGGTGTTCAGTGTTTGGAAGATGATGAAGGTGTTCAGTGTTTGGAGGATGATGGAAGTGTTCAGTGTTTGGAGGATGATGGAAGTGTTCAGTGTTTGGAGGATGATGGAAGTGTTCAGTGTTTGGAGGATGATGAAGGTGTTCAGTGTTTGGAGGATGATGGAGGTGTTCAGTGTTTGGAGGATGATGGAGGTGTTCAGTGTTTGGAGGATGATGGAGGTGTTCAGTGTTTGGAGGATGATGGAGGTGTTCAGTGTTTGGAGGATGATGGAAGTGTTCAGTGTTTGGAGGATGATGAAGGTGTTCAGTGTTTGGAGGATGATGAAGGTGTTCAGTGTTTGGAGGATGATGGAAGTGTTCAGTGTTTGGAGGATGATGAAGGTGTTCAGTGTTTGGAGGATGATGAAGGTGTTCAGTGTTTGGAGGATGATGGAGGTGTTCAGTGTTTGGAGGATGATGGAGGTGTTCAGTGTTTGGAGGATGATGGAGGTGTTCAGTGTTTGGAGGATGATGGAAGTGTTCAGTGTTTGGAGGATGATGGAAGTGTTCAGTGTTTGGAAGATGATGAAGGTGTTCAGTGTTTGGAGGATGATGAAGGTGTTCATTGTTTGGAGGATGATGGAAGTGTTCAGTGTTTGGAGGATGATGAAGGTGTTCAGTGTTTGGAGGATGATGGAAGTGTTCAGTGTTTGGAGGATGATGAAGGTGTTCAGTGTTTGGAGGATGATGGAAGTGTTCAGTGTTTGGAGGATGATGAAGGTGTTCAGTGTTTGGAGGATGATGGAAGTGTTCAGTGTTTAGAGGATGATGAAGGTGTTCAGTGTTTGGAGGATGATGGAGGTGTTCAGTGTTTGGAGGATGATGGAGGTGTTCAGTGTTTGGAGGATGATGAAGGTGTTCAGTGTTTGGGGGATGATGAAGGTGTTCAGTGTTTGGAAGATGATGAAGGTGTTCAGTGTTTGGAGGATGATGGAGGTGTTCAGGGTTTGAAGGATGATGAAGGTGTTCAGTGTTTGGAAGATGATGAAGGTGTTCAGTGTTTGGAGGATGATGGAGGTGTTCAGTGTTTGGAGGATGATGGAGGGTTTAGTGTTTGGAGGATGATGAAGGTGTTCAGTGTTTGGAGGATGATGGAAGTGTTCAGTGTTTGGAGGATGATGAAGGTGTTCAGTGTTTGGAGGATGATGGAAGTGTTCAGTGTTTGGAGGATGATGAAGGTGTTCAGTGTTTGGAGGATGATGAAGGTGTTCAGTGTTTGGAGGATGATGGAAGTGTTCAGTGTTTGAAGGATGATGAAGGTGTTCAGTGTTTGGAGGATGATGAAGGTGTTCAGTGTTTGGAGGATGATGGAGGTGTTCAGTGTTTGGAGGATGATGAAGGTGTTCAGTGTTTGGAGGATGATGAAGGTGTTCAGTGTTTGGAGGATGATGGAGGTGTTCATTGTTTGGAGGATGATGAAGGTGTTCAGTGTTTGGAAGATGATGAAGGTGTTCAGTGTTTGGAGGATGATGAAGGTGTTCAGTGTTTGGAAGATGATGAAGGTGTTCAGTGTTTGGAGGATGATGAAGGTGTTCAGTGTTTGGAGGATGATGGAGGTGTTCAGTGTTTGGAGGATGATGGAGGTGTTCAGTGTTTGGAGGATGATGGAGGTGTTCAGTGTTTGGAGGATGATGGAGGTGTTCAGTGTTTGGAGGATGATGAAGGTGTTCAGTGTTTGGAGGCTGATGGCGGTGTTCAGTGTTTGGAGGATGATGGAGGTGTTCAATGTTTGGAGGATGATGGAGGTGTTCAGTGTTTGGAGGATGATGGAGGTTTCAGTGTTTGGAGGATGATGGAGGGTTCAATGTTTGGAGGATGATGGAGGTGTTCAGTGTTCCGAGGATGATGAAGGTGTTCAGTGTTTGGAGGATGATGGAGGTGTTCAGTGTTCCGAGGATGATGGAGGTGTTCAGTTTTTGGAGGATGATGGAGGTGTTCAGTGTTTGGAGGATGATGGAGGTTTCAGTGTTTGGAGGATGATGGAGGGTTCAATGTTTGGAGGATGATGGAGGTGTTCAGTGTTCCGAGGATGATGGAAGTGTTCAGTGTTTGGAGGATGATGAAGGTGTTCAGTGTTTGGAGGATGATGAAGGTGTTCAGTGTTTGGAGGATGATGAAGGTGTTCAGTGTTTGGAGGATGATGGAGGGTTCAATGTTTGGAGGATGATGGAGGTGTTCAGTGTTTGGAGGATGATGAAGGTGTTCAGTGTTTGGAGGCTGATGGCGGTGTTCAGTGTTTGGAGGATGATGGAGGTGTTCAGTGTTTGGAGGATGATGGAGGTGTTCAGTGTTTGGAGGATGATGGAGGTTTCAGTGTTTGGAGGATGATGGAGGGTTCAATGTTTGGAGGATGATGGAGGTGTTCAGTGTTCCGAGGATGATGAAGGTGTTCAGTGTTTGGAGGATGATGAAGGTGTTCAGTGTTTGGAGGATGATGGAGGTGTTCAGTTTTCCGAGGATGATGGAGGGTTCAATGTTTGGAGGATGATGGAGGTGTTCAGTGTTCCGAGGATGATGGAGGTGTTCAGTGTTTGGAGGATGATGAAGGTGTTCAGTGTTTGGAGGATGCTGGAGGTGTTCAGTGTTTGGAGGATGATGGAGGTGTTCAGTGTTTGGAGGATGATGGAGGTGTTCAGTGTTTGGAGGATGATGGAGATGTTCAGTTTTTGGAGGATGATGGAGGTTTCAGTGTTTGGAGGATGATGAAGGTGTTCAGTGTTTGGAGGATGATGGAGGTGTTCAGTGTTTGGAGGATGATGGAGGTGATCAGTGTTTGGAGGATGATGAAGGTGTTCAGTGTTTGGAGGATGATGGAGGGTTCAGTGATTGGAGGATGATGAAGGTGTTCAGTGTTTGGAGGATGATGGAGGTGATCAGTGTTTGGAGGATGATGAAGGTGTTCAGTGTTTGGAGGATGATGAAGGTGTTCAGTGTTTGGAGGATGATGGAGGTGTTCATTGTTTGGAGGATGATGAAGGTGTTCAGTGTTTGGAAGATGATGAAGGTGTTCAGTTTTTGGAGGATGATGAAGGTGTTCAGTGTTTGGAAGATGATGAAGGTGTTCAGTGTTTGGAGGATGATGAAGGTGTTCAGTGTTTGGAGGATGATGGAGGTGTTCAGTGTTTGGAGGATGTTGAAGGTGTTCAGTGTTTGGAGGATGATGAAGGTGTTCAGTGTTTGGAGGATGATGAAGGTGTTCAGTGTTTGGAGGATGATGAAGGTGTTCAGTGTTTGGAGGATGATGGAGGTGTTCAGTGTTCCGAGGATGATGGAGGTGTTCAGTGTTTGGAGGATGATGAAGGTGTTCAGTGTTTGGAGGATGATGGAGGTGTTCAGTGTTTGGAGGATGATGAAGGTGTTCAGTGTTTGGAGGATGATGGAGGTGTTCAGTGTTTGGAGGATGATGAAGGTGTTCAGTGTTTGGAGGATGATCGAAGTGTTCAGTGTTTGGAGGATGATGGAGGTGTTCAGTGTTTGGAGGATGATGAAGGTGTTCAGTGTTTAGAAGATGATGGAGGTGTTCAGTGTTTGGAAGATGATGAAGGTGTTCAGTGTCTGGAAGATGATGAAGGTGTTCAGTGTTTGGAGGATGATGGAAGTGTTCAGTGTTTGGAGGATGATGAAGGTGTTCAGTGTTTGGAGGATGATGGAAGTGTTCAGTGTTTGGAGGATGATGGAAGTGTTCAGTGTTTGGAGGATGATGGAAGTGTTCAGTGTTTGGAGGATGATGAAGGTGTTCAGTGTTTGGAGGATGATGGAAGTGTTCAGTGTTTGGAGGATGATGAAGGTGTTCAGTGTTTGGAGGATGATGGAAGTGTTCAGTGTTTGGAGGATGATGGAAGTGTTCAGTGTTTGGAGGATGATGAAGGTGTTCAGTGTTTGGAGGATGATGGAGGTGTTCAGTGTTTGGAGGATGATGGAAGTGTTCAGTGTTTGGAGGATGATGAAGGTGTTCAGTGTTTGGAGGATGATGAAGGTGTTCAGTGTTTGGAGGATGATGGAAGTGTTCAGTGTTTGGAGGATGATGAAGGTGTTCAGTGTTTGGAGGATGATGAAGGTGTTCAGTGTTTGGAGGATGATGGAAGTGTTCAGTGTTTGGAGGATGATGGAGGTGTTCAGTGTTTGGAGGATGATGAAGGTGTTCAGTGTTTAGAAGATGATGGAGGTGTTCAGTGTTTGGAAGATGATGAAGGTGTTCTGTGTCTGGAAGATGATGAAGGTGTTCAGTGTTTGGAGGATGATGGAAGTGTTCAGTGTTTGGAGGATGATGAAGGTGTTCAGTGTTTGGAAGATGATGAAGGTGTTCAGTGTTTGGAGGATGATGGAAGTGTTCAGTGTTTGGAGGATGATGGAAGTGTTCAGTGTTTGGAGGATGATGGAAGTGTTCAGTGTTTGGAGGATGATGAAGGTGTTCAGTGTTTGGAGGATGATGGAGGTGTTCAGTGTTTGGAGGATGATGGAGGTGTTCAGTGTTTGGAGGATGATGGAGGTGTTCAGTGTTTGGAGGATGATGGAGGTGTTCAGTGTTTGGAGGATGATGGAAGTGTTCAGTGTTTGGAGGATGATGAAGGTGTTCAGTGTTTGGAGGATGATGAAGGTGTTCAGTGTTTGGAGGATGATGGAAGTGTTCAGTGTTTGGAGGATGATGAAGGTGTTCAGTGTTTGGAGGATGATGAAGGTGTTCAGTGTTTGGAGGATGATGGAGGTGTTCAGTGTTTGGAGGATGATGGAGGTGTTCAGTGTTTGGAGGATGATGGAGGTGTTCAGTGTTTGGAGGATGATGGAAGTGTTCAGTGTTTGGAGGATGATGGAAGTGTTCAGTGTTTGGAAGATGATGAAGGTGTTCAGTGTTTGGAGGATGATGAAGGTGTTCATTGTTTGGAGGATGATGGAAGTGTTCAGTGTTTGGAGGATGATGAAGGTGTTCAGTGTTTGGAGGATGATGGAAGTGTTCAGTGTTTGGAGGATGATGAAGGTGTTCAGTGTTTGGAGGATGATGGAAGTGTTCAGTGTTTGGAGGATGATGAAGGTGTTCAGTGTTTGGAGGATGATGGAAGTGTTCAGTGTTTAGAGGATGATGAAGGTGTTCAGTGTTTGGAGGATGATGGAGGTGTTCAGTGTTTGGAGGATGATGGAGGTGTTCAGTGTTTGGAGGATGATGAAGGTGTTCAGTGTTTGGGGGATGATGAAGGTGTTCAGTGTTTGGAAGATGATGAAGGTGTTCAGTGTTTGGAGGATGATGGAGGTGTTCAGGGTTTGAAGGATGATGAAGGTGTTCAGTGTTTGGAAGATGATGAAGGTGTTCAGTGTTTGGAGGATGATGGAGGTGTTCAGTGTTTGGAGGATGATGGAGGGTTTAGTGTTTGGAGGATGATGAAGGTGTTCAGTGTTTGGAGGATGATGGAAGTGTTCAGTGTTTGGAGGATGATGAAGGTGTTCAGTGTTTGGAGGATGATGGAAGTGTTCAGTGTTTGGAGGATGATGAAGGTGTTCAGTGTTTGGAGGATGATGAAGGTGTTCAGTGTTTGGAGGATGATGGAAGTGTTCAGTGTTTGAAGGATGATGAAGGTGTTCAGTGTTTGGAGGATGATGAAGGTGTTCAGTGTTTGGAGGATGATGGAGGTGTTCAGTGTTTGGAGGATGATGAAGGTGTTCAGTGTTTGGAGGATGATGAAGGTGTTCAGTGTTTGGAGGATGATGGAGGTGTTCATTGTTTGGAGGATGATGAAGGTGTTCAGTGTTTGGAAGATGATGAAGGTGTTCAGTGTTTGGAGGATGATGAAGGTGTTCAGTGTTTGGAAGATGATGAAGGTGTTCAGTGTTTGGAGGATGATGAAGGTGTTCAGTGTTTGGAGGATGATGGAGGTGTTCAGTGTTTGGAGGATGTTGAAGGTGTTCAGTGTTTGGAGGATGATGAAGGTGTTCAGTGTTTGGAGGATGATGAAGGTGTTCAGTGTTTGGAGGATGATGAAGGTGTTCAGTGTTTGGAGGATGATGGAGGTGTTCAGTGTTCCGAGGATGATGGAGGTGTTCAGTGTTTGGAGGATGATGAAGGTGTTCAGTGTTTGGAGGATGATGGAGGTGTTCAGTGTTTGGAGGATGATGAAGGTGTTCAGTGTTTGGAGGATGATGGAGGTTTCAGTGTTTGGAGGATGATGAAGGTGTTCAGTGTTTGGAGGATGATGGAGGTGTTCAGTGTTTGGAGGATGTTGAAGGTGTTCAGTGTTTGGAGGATGATGAAGGTGTTCAGTGTTTGGAGGATGATGAAGGTGTTCAGTGTTTGGAGGATGATGAAGGTGTTCAGTGTTTGGAGGATGATGAAGGTGTTCAGTGTTTGGAGGCTGATGGAGGTTTCAGTGTTTGGAGGATGATGGAGGTGTTCAGTGTTTGGAGGATGATGAAGGTGTTCAGTGTTTGGAGGATGATGAAGGTGTTCAGTGTTTGGAGGATGATGGAGGTGTTCAGTGTTTGGAGGATGATGGAGGTGTTCAGTGTTTGGAGGATGATGGAGGGTTCAGTGTTTGGAGGATGATGGAGGTGGTCAGTGTTTGGAGGATGATGGAGGTGTTCAGTGTTTGGAGGATGATGGAAGTGTTCAGTGTTTGGAGGATGATGGAAGTGTTCAGTGTTTGGAGGATGATGGAAGTGTTCAGTGTTTGGAGGATGATGAAGGTGTTCAGTGTTTGGAGGATGATGGAGGTGTTCAGTGTTTGGAGGATGATGGAGGTGTTCAGTGTTTGGAGGATGATGGAGGTGTTCAGTGTTTGGAGGATGATGGAGGTGTTCAGTGTTTGGAGGATGATGGAAGTGTTCAGTGTTTGGAGGATGATGAAGGTGTTCAGTGTTTGGAGGATGATGAAGGTGTTCAGTGTTTGGAGGATGATGGAAGTGTTCAGTGTTTGGAGGATGATGAAGGTGTTCAGTGTTTGGAGGATGATGGAGGTGTTCAGTGTTTGGAGGATGATGGAGGTGTTCAGTGTTTGGAGGATGATGGAGGTGTTCAGTGTTTGGAGGATGATGGAGGTGTTCAGTGTTTGGAGGATGATGGAAGTGTTCAGTGTTTGGAGGATGATGGAAGTGTTCAGTGTTTGGAAGATGATGAAGGTGTTCAGTGTTTGGAGGATGATGAAGGTGTTCATTGTTTGGAGGATGATGGAAGTGTTCAGTGTTTGGAGGATGATGAAGGTGTTCAGTGTTTGGAGGATGATGGAAGTGTTCAGTGTTTGGAGGATGATGAAGGTGTTCAGTGTTTGGAGGATGATGGAAGTGTTCAGTGTTTGGAGGATGATGAAGGTGTTCAGTGTTTGGAGGATGATGGAAGTGTTCAGTGTTTAGAGGATGATGAAGGTGTTCAGTGTTTGGAGGATGATGGAGGTGTTCAGTGTTTGGAGGATGATGGAGGTGTTCAGTGTTTGGAGGATGATGAAGGTGTTCAGTGTTTGGGGGATGATGAAGGTGTTCAGTGTTTGGAAGATGATGAAGGTGTTCAGTGTTTGGAGGATGATGGAGGTGTTCAGGGTTTGAAGGATGATGAAGGTGTTCAGTGTTTGGAAGATGATGAAGGTGTTCAGTGTTTGGAGGATGATGGAGGTGTTCAGTGTTTGGAGGATGATGGAGGGTTTAGTGTTTGGAGGATGATGAAGGTGTTCAGTGTTTGGAGGATGATGGAAGTGTTCAGTGTTTGGAGGATGATGAAGGTGTTCAGTGTTTGGAGGATGATGGAAGTGTTCAGTGTTTGGAGGATGATGAAGGTGTTCAGTGTTTGGAGGATGATGAAGGTGTTCAGTGTTTGGAGGATGATGGAAGTGTTCAGTGTTTGAAGGATGATGAAGGTGTTCAGTGTTTGGAGGATGATGAAGGTGTTCAGTGTTTGGAGGATGATGGAGGTGTTCAGTGTTTGGAGGATGATGAAGGTGTTCAGTGTTTGGAGGATGATGAAGGTGTTCAGTGTTTGGAGGATGATGGAGGTGTTCATTGTTTGGAGGATGATGAAGGTGTTCAGTGTTTGGAAGATGATGAAGGTGTTCAGTGTTTGGAGGATGATGAAGGTGTTCAGTGTTTGGAAGATGATGAAGGTGTTCAGTGTTTGGAGGATGATGAAGGTGTTCAGTGTTTGGAGGATGATGGAGGTGTTCAGTGTTTGGAGGATGTTGAAGGTGTTCAGTGTTTGGAGGATGATGAAGGTGTTCAGTGTTTGGAGGATGATGAAGGTGTTCAGTGTTTGGAGGATGATGAAGGTGTTCAGTGTTTGGAGGATGATGGAGGTGTTCAGTGTTCCGAGGATGATGGCAGTGTTCAGTGTTTGGAGGATGATGAAGGTGTTCAGTGTTTGGAGGATGATGGAGGTGTTCAGTGTTTGGAGGATGATGAAGGTGTTCAGTGTTTGGAGGATGATGGAGGTTTCAGTGTTTGGAGGATGATGAAGGTGTTCAGTGTTTGGAGGATGATGGAGGTGTTCAGTGTTTGGAGGATGTTGAAGGTGTTCAGTGTTTGGAGGATGATGAAGGTGTTCAGTGTTTGGAGGATGATGAAGGTGTTCAGTGTTTGGAGGATGATGAAGGTGTTCAGTGTTTGGAGGATGATGAAGGTGTTCAGTGTTTGGAGGCTGATGGAGGTTTCAGTGTTTGGAGGATGATGGAGGTGTTCAGTGTTTGGAGGATGATGAAGGTGTTCAGTGTTTGGAGGATGATGAAGGTGTTCAGTGTTTGGAGGATGATGGAGGTGTTCAGTGTTTGGAGGATGATGGAGGTGTTCAGTGTTTGGAGGATGATGGAGGGTTCAGTGTTTGGAGGATGATGGAGGTGGTCAGTGTTTGGAGGATGATGGAGGTGTTCAGTGTTTGGAGGATGATGGAAGTGTTCAGTGTTTGGAGGATGATGAAGGTGTTCAGTGTTTGGAAGATGATGAAGGTGTTCAGTGTTTGGAGGATGATGGAGGTGTTCAGTGTTTGGAGGATGATGGAGGTGTTCAGTGTTTGGAGGATGATGGAGGTGTTCAGTGTTTGGAGGATGATGGAGGTGTTCAGTGTTTGGAAGATGATGGAGGTGTTCAGTGTTTGGAGGATGATGGAGGTGTTCAGTGTTTGGAGGATGATGAAGGTGTTCAGTGTTTGGAAGATGATGAAGGTGTTCAGTGTTTGGAGGATGATGAAGGTGTTCAGTGTTTGGAGGATGATGGAGGTGTTCAGTGTTTGGAGGATGATGGAGGTGTTCAGTGTTTGGAGGATGATGGAGGGTTCAGTGTTTGGAGGATGATGGAGGTGTTCAGTGTTTGGAAGATGATGAAGGTGTTCAGTGTTTGGAGGATGATGGAGGTGTTCAGTGTTTGGAGGATGATGGAGGTGTTCAGTGTTTGGAGGATGATGGAGGTGTTCAGTGTTTGGAGGATGATGGAGGTGTTCAGTGTTTGGAGGATGATGGAGGTGTTCAGTGTTTGGAGGATGATGGAGGTGTTCAGTGTTTGGAAGATGATGAAGGTGTTCAGTGTCTGGAAGATGATGAAGGTGTTCAGTGTTTGGAGGATGATGGAGGTGTTCAGTGTTTGGAGGATGATGAAGGTGTTCAGTGTTTGGAAGATGATGAAGGTGTTCAGTGTTTGGAGGATGATGGAGGTGTTCAGTGTTTGGAGGATGATGGAGGTGTTCAGTGTTTGGAGGATGATGGAGGTGTTCAGTGTTTGGAGGATGATGGAGGTGTTCAGTGTTTGGAGGATGATGGAAGTGTTCAGTGTTTGGAGGATGATGAAGGTGTTCAGTGTTTGGAAGATGATGAAGGTGTTCAGTGTTTGGAGGATGATGGAGGTGTTCAGTGTTTGGAGGATGATGGAGGTGTTCAGTGTTTGGAAGATGATGAAGGTGTTCAGTGTTTGGAGGATGATGAAGGTGTTCAGTGTTTGGAGGATGATGAAGGTGTTCAGTGTTTGGAGGATGATGAAGGTGTTCAGTGTTTGGAGGATGATGAAGGTGTTCAGTGTTTGGAGGATGATGAAGGTGTTCAGTGTTTGGAAGATGATGAAGGTGTTCAGTGTTTGGAGGATGATGAAGGTGTTCAGTGTTTGGAGGATGATGAAGGTGTTCAGTGTTTGGAGGATGATGAAGGTGTTCAGTGTTTGGAGGATGATGGAGGTGTTCAGTGTTTGGAGGATGATGAAGGTGTTCAGTGTTTGGAAGATGATGGAGGTGTTCAGTGTTTGGAGGATGATGAAGGTGTTCAGTGTTTGGAGGATGATGGAAGTGTTCAGTGTTTGGAGGATGATGAAGGTGTTCAGTGTTTGGAGGATGATGGAAGTGTTCAGTGTTTGGAGGATGATGAAGGTGTTCAGTGTTTGGAGGATGATGGAAGTGTTCAGTGTTTGGAGGATGATGAAGGTGTTCAGTGTTTGGAGGATGATGAAGGTGTTGAGTGTTTGGAGGATGATGGAAGTGTTCAGTGTTTGGAGGATGATGGAGGTGTTCAGTGTTTAGAGGATGATGAAGGTGTTCAGTGTTTAGAAGATGATGGAGGTGTTCAGTGTTTGCAAGATGATGAAGGTGTTCAGTGTCTGGAAGATGATGAAGGTGTTCAGTGTTTGGAGGATGATGGAAGTGTTCAGTGTTTGGAGGATGATGAAGGTGTTCAGTGTTTGGAGGATGATGGAAGTGTTCAGTGTTTGGAGGATGATGAAGGTGTTCAGTGTTTGGAAGATGATGAAGGTGTTCAGTGTTTGGAGGATGATGGAAGTGTTCAGTGTTTGGAGGATGATGGAAGTGTTCAGTGTTTGGAGGATGATGGAAGTGTTCAGTGTTTGGAGGATGATGGAGGTGTTCAGTGTTTGGAGGATGATGGAAGTGTTCAGTGTTTGGAGGATGATGAAGGTGTTCAGTGTTTGGAGGATGATGAAGGTGTTCAGTGTTTGGAGGATGATGGAAGTGTTCAGTGTTTGGAGGATGATGAAGGTGTTCAGTGTTTGGAGGATGATGAAGGTGTTCAGTGTTTGGAGGATGATGGAGGTGTTCAGTGTTTGGAGGATGATGGAAGTGTTCAGTGTTTGGAGGATGATGGAAGTGTTCAGTGTTTGGAGGATGATGAAGGTGTTCAGTGTTTGGAAGATGATGAAGGTGTTCAGTGTTTGGAGGATGATGAAGGTGTTCAGTGTTTGGAGGATGATGGAAGTGTTCAGTGTTTGGAGGATGATGAAGGTGTTCAGTGTTTGGAGGATGATGGAAGTGTTCAGTGTTTGGAGGATGATGAAGGTGTTCAGTGTTTGGAGGATGATGGAAGTGTTCAGTGTTTGGAGGATGATGAAGGTGTTCAGTGTTTGGAGGATGATGGAAGTGTTCAGTGTTTAGAGGATGATGAAGGTGTTCAGTGTTTGGAGGATGATGGAGGTGTTCAGTGTTTGGAGGATGATGGAGGTGTTCAGTGTTTGGAGGATGATGAAGGTGTTCAGTGTTTGGAGGATGATGAATGTGTTCAGTGTTTGGAAGATGATGAAGGTGTTCAGTGTTTGGAGGATGATGGAGGTGTTCAGGGTTTGAAGGATGATGAAGGTGTTCAGTGTTTGGAAGATGATGAAGGTGTTCAGTGTTTGGAGGATGATGGAGGTGTTCAGTGTTTTGAGGATGATGGAGGGTTTAGTGTTTGGAGGATGATGAAGGTGTTCAGTGTTTGGAGGATGATGGAAGTGTTCAGTGTTTGGAGGATGATGAAGGTGTTCAGTGTTTGGAGGATGATGGAAGTGTTCAGTGTTTGGAGGATGATGAAGGTGTTCAGTGTTTGGAGGATGATGAAGGTGTTCAGTGTTTGGAGGATGATGGAAGTGTTCAGTGTTTGAAGGATGATGAAGGTGTTCAGTGTTTGGAGGATGATGAAGGTGTTCAGTGTTTGGAGGATGATGGAGGTGATCAGTGTTTGGAGGATGATGAAGGTGTTCAGTGTTTGGAGGATGATGAAGGTGTTCAGTGTTTGGAGGATGATGGAGGTGTTCATTGTTTGGAGGATGATGAAGGTGTTCAGTGTTTGGAAGATGATGAAATTGTTCAGTGTTTGGAGGATGATGAAGGTGTTCAGTGTTTGGAAGATGATGAAGGTGTTCAGTGTTTGGAGGATGATGAAGGTGTTCAGTGTTTGGAGGATGATGGAGGTGTTCAGTGTTTGGAGGATGTTGAAGGTGTTCAGTGTTTGGAGGATGATGAAGGTGTTCAGTGTTTGGAGGATGATGAAGGTGTTCAGTGTTTGGAGGATGATGAAGGTGTTCAGTGTTTGGAGGATGATGGAGGTGTTCAGTGTTCCGAGGATGATGGAGGTGTTCAGTGTTTGGAGGATGATGAAGGTGTTCAGTGTTTGGAGGATGATGGAGGTGTTCAGTGTTTGGAGGATGATGAAGGTGTTCAGTGTTTGGAGGATGATGGAGGTTTCAGTGTTTGGAGGATGATGAAGGTGTTCAGTGTTTGGAGGATGATGGAGGTGTTCAGTGTTTGGAGGATGTTGAAGGTGTTCAGTGTTTGGAGGATGATGAAGGTGTTCAGTGTTTGGAGGATGATGAAGGTGTTCAGTGTTTGGAGGATGATGAAGGTGTTCAGTGTTTGGAGGATGATGAAGGTGTTCAGTGTTTGGAGGCTGATGGAGGTTTCAGTGTTTGGAGGATGATGGAGGTGTTCAGTGTTTGGAGGATGATGGAGGTGTTCAGTGTTTGGAGGATGATGAAGGTGTTCAGTGTTTGGAGGATGATGGAGGTGTTCAGTGTTTGGAGGATGATGGAGGTGTTCAGTGTTTGGAGGATGATGGAGGTGTTCAGTGTTTGGAGGATGATGAAGGTGTTCAGTGTTTGGAGGATGATGAAGGTGTTCAGTGTTTGGAGGATGATGGAGGTGTTCAGTGTTTGGAGGATGATGGAGGTGTTCAGTGTTTGGAGGATGATGGAGGTGTTCAGTGTTTGGAGGATGATGAAGGTGTTCAGTGTTTGGAGGATGATGAAGGTGTTCAGTGTTTGGAGGATCATGAAGGTGTTCAGTGTTTGGAGGATGATGGAGGTGTTCAGTGTTTGGAGGATGATGGAGATGTTCAGTGTTTGGAGGATGATGGAGGTTTCAGTGTTTGGAGGATGATGAAGGTGTTCAGTGTTTGGAGGATGATGGAGGTGTTCAGTGTTTGGAGGATGATGGAGGTGTTCAGTGTTTGGAGGATGATGAAGGTGTTCAGTGTTTGGAGGATGATGGAGGTGTTCAGTGTTTGGAGGATGATGGAGGTGTTCAGTGTTTGGAGGATGATGGAGGTGTTCAGTGTTTGGAGGATGATGAAGGTGTTCAGTGTTTGGAGGATGATGGAGGTGTTCAGTGTTTGGAGGATGATGGAGGTGTTCAGTGTTTGGAGGATGATGGAGGTGTTCAGTGTTTGGAGGATGATGAAGGTGTTCAGTGTTTGGAGGATGATGAAGGTGTTCAGTGTTTGGAGGATGATGGAGGTGTTCAGTGTTTGGAGGATGATGGAGGTGTTCAGTGTTTGGAGGATGATGGAGGTGTTCAGTGTTTGGAGGATGATGAAGGTGTTCAGTGTTTGGAGGATGATGAAGGTGTTCAGTGTTTGGAGGATCATGAAGGTGTTCAGTGTTTGGAGGATGATGGAGGTGTTCAGTGTTTGGAGGATGATGGAGATGTTCAGTGTTTGGAGGATGATGGAGGTTTCAGTGTTTGGAGGATGATGGAGGTGTTCAGTGTTTGGAGGATGATGGAGATGTTCAGTGTTTGGAGGATGATGGAGGTTTCAGTGTTTGGAGGATGATGGAGGGTTCAATGTTTGGAGGATGATGGAGGTGTTCAGTTTTCCGAGGATGATGGAGGGTTCAATGTTTGGAGGATGATGGAGGTGTTCAGTGTTCCGAGGATGATGGAGGTGTTCAGTGTTTGGAGGATGATGAAGGTGTTCAGTGTTTGGAGGATGATGGAGGTGTTCAGTGTTTGGAGGATGATGAAGGTGTTCAGTGTTTGGAGGCTGATGGCGGTGTTCAGTGTTTGGAGGATGATGGAGGTGTTCAGTGTTTGGAGGATGATGGAGGTGTTCAGTGTTTGGAGGATGATGGAGGTTTCAGTGTTTGGAGGATGATGGAGGGTTCAATGTTTGGAGGATGATGGAGGTGTTCAGTGTTCCGAGGATGATGAAGGTGTTCAGTGTTTGGAGGATGATGAAGGTGTTCAGTGTTTGGAGGATGATGAAGGTGTTCAGTGTTTGGAGGATGATGAAGGTGTTCAGTGTTTGGAGGATGATGAAGGTGTTCAGTGTTTGGAGGATGATGAAGGTGTTCAGTGTTTGGAGGATGTTGAAGGTGTTTAGTGTTTGGAGGATGATGAAGGTGTTCAGTGTTTGGAGGATGTTGAAGGTGTTTAGTGTTTGGAGGATGATGGAGGTGTTCAGTGTTTGGAGGATGGTGAAGGTGTTTAGTGTTTGGAGGATGATGGAGGTGTTCAGTGTTTGGAGGATGGTGAAGGTGTTTAGTGTTTGGAGGATGATGGAGATGTTCAGTGTTTGGAGGATGATGGAGGATTCAGTGTTTGGAGGATGATGAAGGTGTTCAGTGTTTGGAGGCTGATGGCGGTGTTCAGTGTTTGGAGGATGATGGAGGTGTTCAGTGTTTGGAGGATGATGGAGATGTTCAGTGTTTGGAGGATGATGGAGGTTTCAGTGTTTGGAGGATGATGGAGGGTTCAATGTTTGGAGGATGATGGAGGTGTTCAGTTTTCCGAGGATGATGGAGGGTTCAATGTTTGGAGGATGATGGAGGTGTTCAGTGTTCCGAGGATGATGGAGGTGTTCAGTGTTTGGAGGATGATGGAGGTGTTCAGTGTTTGGAGGATGATGGAGGTGTTCAGTGTTTGGAGGATGATGGAGGTGTTCAGTGTTTGGAGGATGATGGAGATGTTCAGTTTTTGGAGGATGATGGAGGTTTCAGTGTTTGGAGGATGATGAAGGTGTTCAGTGTTTGGAGGATGATGGAGGTGTTCAGTGTTTGGAGGATGATGGAGGTGTTCAGTGTTTGGAGGATGATGGAGGTGTTCAGTGTTTGGAGGATGATGGAGGGTTCAGTGATTGGAGGGTGATGAAGGTGTTCAGTGTTTGGAGGATGATGGAGGTGTTCAGTCTTTGGAGGATGATGGAGGTGTTCAGTGTTTGGAGGATGATGGAGGTGTTTAGTGTTTGGAGGATGATGGAGGTGTTCAGTGATTGGAGGATGATGGAGGTGTTCAGTGTTTGGAGGATGATGAAGGTGTTCAGTGTTTGGAGGCTGATGGCGGTGTTCAGTGTTTGGAGGATGATGGAGGTGTTCAGTGTTTGGAGGATGATGGAGGTGTTCAGTGTTTGGAGGATGATGGAGGTTTCAGTGTTTGGAGGATGATGGAGGGTTCAATGTTTGGAGGATGATGGAGGTGTTCAGTGTTCCGAGGATGATGAAGGTGTTCAGTGTTTGGAGGATGATGAAGGTGTTCAGTGTTTGGAGGATGATGAAGGTGTTCAGTGTTTGGAGGATGATGAAGGTGTTCAGTGTTTGGAGGATGATGGAGGGTTCAATGTTTGGAGGATGATGGAGGTGTTCAGTGTTTGGAGGATGATGAAGGTGTTCAGTGTTTGGAGGCTGATGGCGGTGTTCAGTGTTTGGAGGATGATGGAGGTGTTCAGTGTTTGGAGGATGATGGAGGTGTTCAGTGTTTGGAGGATGATGGAGGTTTCAGTGTTTGGAGGATGATGGAGGGTTCAATGTTTGGAGGATGATGGAGGTGTTCAGTGTTCCGAGGATGATGAAGGTGTTCAGTGTTTGGAGGATGATGAAGGTGTTCAGTGTTTGGAGGATGATGAAGGTGTTCAGTGTTTGGAGGATGATGGAGGTGTTCAGTTTTCCGAGGATGATGGAGGGTTCAATGTTTGGAGGATGATGGAGGTGTTCAGTGTTCCGAGGATGATGGAGGTGTTCAGTGTTTGGAGGATGATGAAGGTGTTCAGTGTTTGGAGGATGATGGAGGTGTTCAGTGTTTGGAGGATGATGGAGGTGTTCAGTGTTTGGAGGATGATGGAGGTGTTCAGTGTTTGGAGGATGATGGAGATGTTCAGTTTTTGGAGGATGATGGAGGTTTCAGTGTTTGGAGGATGATGAAGGTGTTCAGTGTTTGGAGGATGATGGAGGTGTTCAGTGTTTGGAGGATGATGGAGGTGTTCAGTGTTTGGAGGATGATGGAGGTGTTCAGTGTTTGGAGGATGATGGAGGGTTCAGTGATTGGAGGATGATGAAGGTGTTCAGTGTTTGGAGGATGATGGAGGTGATCAGTGTTTGGAGGATGATGAAGGTGTTCAGTGTTTGGAGGATGATGAAGGTGTTCAGTGTTTGGAGGATGATGGAGGTGTTCATTGTTTGGAGGATGATGAAGGTGTTCAGTGTTTGGAAGATGATGAAGGTGTTCAGTGTTTGGAGGATGATGAAGGTGTTCAGTGTTTGGAAGATGATGAAGGTGTTCAGTGTTTGGAGGATGATGAAGGTGTTCAGTGTTTGGAGGATGATGGAGGTGTTCAGTGTTTGGAGGATGTTGAAGGTGTTCAGTGTTTGGAGGATGATGAAGGTGTTCAGTGTTTGGAGGATGATGAAGGTGTTCAGTGTTTGGAGGATGATGAAGGTGTTCAGTGTTTGGAGGATGATGGAGGTGTTCAGTGTTCCGAGGATGATGGAGGTGTTCAGTGTTTGGAGGATGATGAAGGTGTTCAGTGTTTGGAGGATGATGGAGGTTTCAGTGTTTGGAGGATGATGAAGGTGTTCAGTGTTTGGAGGATGATGGAGGTGTTCAGTGTTTGGAGGATGTTGAAGGTGTTCAGTGTTTGGAGGATGATGAAGGTGTTCAGTGTTTGGAGGATGATGGAGGTGTTCAGTGTTTGGAGGATGTTGAAGGTGTTCAGTGTTTGGAGGATGATGAAGGTGTTCAGTGTTTGGAGGATGATGAAGGTGTTCAGTGTTTGGAGGATGATGAAGGTGTTCAGTGTTTGGAGGATGATGAAGGTGTTCAGTGTTTGGAGGCTGATGGAGGTTTCAGTGTTTGGAGGATGATGGAGGTGTTCAGTGTTTGGAGGATGATGAAGGTGTTCAGTGTTTGGAGGATGATGGAGGTGTTCAGTGTTTGGAGGATGATGGAGGTGTTCAGTGTTTGGAGGATGATGGAGGTTTCAGTGTTTGGAGGATGATGGAGGGTTCAATGTTTGGAGGATGATGGAGGTGTTCAGTTTTCCGAGGATGATGGAGGGTTCAATGTTTGGAGGATGATGGAGGTGTTCAGTGTTCCGAGGATGATGGAGGTGTTCAGTGTTTGGAGGATGATGAAGGTGTTCAGTGTTTGGAGGATGATGGAGGTGTTCAGTGTTTGGAGGATGATGGAGGTGTTCAGTGTTTGGAGGATGATGGAGGTGTTCAGTGTTTGGAGGATGATGGAGATGTTCAGTTTTTGGAGGATGATGGAGGTTTCAGTGTTTGGAGGATGATGAAGGTGTTCAGTGTTTGGAGGATGATGGAGGTGTTCAGTGTTTGGAGGATGATGGAGGTGTTCAGTGTTTGGAGGATGATGGAGGTGTTCAGTGTTTGGAGGATGATGGAGGGTTCAGTGATTGGAGGGTGATGGAGGTGTTCAGTGTTTGGAGGATGTTGAAGGTGTTCAGTGTTTGGAGGATGATGAAGGTGTTCAGTGTTTGGAGGATGATGAAGGTGTTCAGTGTTTGGAGGATGATGAAGGTGTTCAGTCTTTGGAGGCTGATGGAGGTTTCAGTGTTTGGAGGATGATGGAGGTGTTCAGTGTTTGGAGGATGATGAAGGTGTTCAGTGTTTGGAGGATGATGGAGGTGTTCAGTGTTTGGAGGATGATGGAGGTGTTCAGTGTTTGGAGGATGATGGAGGTTTCAGTGTTTGGAGGATGATGGAGGGTTCAATGTTTGGAGGATGATGGAGGTGTTCAGTTTTCCGAGGATGATGGAGGGTTCAATGTTTGGAGGATGATGGAGGTGTTCAGTGTTCCGAGGATGATGGAGGTGTTCAGTGTTTGGAGGATGATGAAGGTGTTCAGTGTTTGGAGGATGATGGAGGTGTTCAGTGTTTGGAGGATGATGGAGGTGTTCAGTGTTTGGAGGATGATGGAGGTGTTCAGTGTTTGGAGGATGATGGAGATGTTCAGTTTTTGGAGGATGATGGAGGTTTCAGTGTTTGGAGGATGATGAAGGTGTTCAGTGTTTGGAGGATGATGGAGGTGTTCAGTGTTTGGAGGATGATGGAGGTGTTCAGTGTTTGGAGGATGATGGAGGTGTTCAGTGTTTGGAGGATGATGGAGGGTTCAGTGATTGGAGGGTGATGAAGGTGTTCAGTGTTTGGAGGATGATGGAGGTGTTCAGTCTTTGGAGGATGATGGAGGTGTTCAGTGTTTGGAGGATGATGGAGGTGTTTAGTGTTTGGAGGATGATGGAGGGTTCAGTGATTGGAGGGTGATGAAGGTGTTCAGTGTTTGGAGGATGATGGAGGTGTTCAGTCTTTGGAGGATGATGGAGGTGTTCAGTGTTTGGAGGATGATGGAGGTGTTCAGTGTTTGGAGGATGATGGAGGTTTCAGTGTTTGGAGGATGATGGAGGGTTCAATGTTTGGAGGATGATGGAGGTGTTCAGTGTTCCGAGGATGATGAAGGTGTTCAGTGTTTGGAGGATGATGAAGGTGTTCAGTGTTTGGAGGATGATGAAGGTGTTCAGTGTTTGGAGGATGATGAAGGTGTTCAGTGTTTGGAGGATGATGAAGGTGTTCAGTGTTTGGAGGATGATGAAGGTGTTCAGTGTTTGGAGGATGATGAAGGTGTTCAGTGTTTGGAGGATGTTGAAGGTGTTTAGTGTTTGGAGGATGATGAAGGTGTTCAGTGTTTGGAGGATGTTGAAGGTGTTTAGTGTTTGGAGGATGATGGAGGTGTTCAGTGTTTGGAGGATGGTGAAGGTGTTTAGTGTTTGGAGGATGATGGAGGTGTTCAGTGTTTGGAGGATGGTGAAGGTGTTTAGTGTTTGGAGGATGATGGAGATGTTCAGTGTTTGGAGGATGATGGAGGATTCAGTGTTTGGAGGATGATGAAGGTGTTCAGTGTTTGGAGGCTGATGGCGGTGTTCAGTGTTTGGAGGATGATGGAGGTGTTCAGTGTTTGGAGGATGATGGAGATGTTCAGTGTTTGGAGGATGATGGAGGTTTCAGTGTTTGGAGGATGATGGAGGGTTCAATGTTTGGAGGATGATGGAGGTGTTCAGTTTTCCGAGGATGATGGAGGGTTCAATGTTTGGAGGATGATGGAGGTGTTCAGTGTTCCGAGGATGATGGAGGTGTTCAGTGTTTGGAGGATGATGGAGGTGTTCAGTGTTTGGAGGATGATGGAGGTGTTCAGTGTTTGGAGGATGATGGAGGTGTTCAGTGTTTGGAGGATGATGGAGATGTTCAGTTTTTGGAGGATGATGGAGGTTTCAGTGTTTGGAGGATGATGAAGGTGTTCAGTGTTTGGAGGATGATGGAGGTGTTCAGTGTTTGGAGGATGATGGAGGTGTTCAGTGTTTGGAGGATGATGGAGGTGTTCAGTGTTTGGAGGATGATGGAGGGTTCAGTGATTGGAGGGTGATGAAGGTGTTCAGTGTTTGGAGGATGATGGAGGTGTTCAGTCTTTGGAGGATGATGGAGGTGTTCAGTGTTTGGAGGATGATGGAGGTGTTTAGTGTTTGGAGGATGATGGAGGTGTTCAGTGTTTGGAGGATGATGGAGGTGTTCAGTGTTTGGAGGATGATGAAGGTGTTCAGTGTTTGGAGGCTGATGGCGGTGTTCAGTGTTTGGAGGATGATGGAGGTGTTCAGTGTTTGGAGGATGATGGAGGTGTTCAGTGTTTGGAGGATGTTGGAGGTTTCAGTGTTTGGAGGATGATGGAGGGTTCAATGTTTGGAGGATGATGGAGGTGTTCAGTGTTCCGAGGATGATGAAGGTGTTCAGTGTTTGGAGGATGATGAAGGTGTTCAGTGTTTGGAGGATGATGAAGGTGTTCAGTGTTTGGAGGATGATGAAGGTGTTCAGTGTTTGGAGGATGATGGAGGGTTCAATGTTTGGAGGATGATGGAGGTGTTCAGTGTTTGGAGGATGATGAAGGTGTTCAGTGTTTGGAGGCTGATGGCGGTGTTCAGTGTTTGGAGGATGATGGAGGTGTTCAGTGTTTGGAGGATGATGGAGGTGTTCAGTGTTTGGAGGATGATGGAGGTTTCAGTGTTTGGAGGATGATGGAGGGTTCAATGTTTGGAGGATGATGGAGGTGTTCAGTGTTCCGAGGATGATGAAGGTGTTCAGTGTTTGGAGGATGATGAAGGTGTTCAGTGTTTGGAGGATGATGAAGGTGTTCAGTGTTTGGAGGATGATGGAGGTGTTCAGTTTTCCGAGGATGATGGAGGGTTCAATGTTTGGAGGATGATGGAGGTGTTCAGTGTTCCGAGGATGATGGAGGTGTTCAGTGTTTGGAGGATGATGAAGGTGTTCAGTGTTTGGAGGATGATGGAGGTGTTCAGTGTTTGGAGGATGATGGAGGTGTTCAGTGTTTGGAGGATGATGGAGGTGTTCAGTGTTTGGAGGATGATGGAGATGTTCAGTTTTTGGAGGATGATGGAGGTTTCAGTGTTTGGAGGATGATGAAGGTGTTCAGTGTTTGGAGGATGATGGAGGTGTTCAGTGTTTGGAGGATGATGGAGGTGTTCAGTGTTTGGAGGATGATGGAGGTGTTCAGTGTTTGGAGGATGATGGAGGGTTCAGTGATTGGAGGATGATGAAGGTGTTCAGTGTTTGGAGGATGATGGAGGTGATCAGTGTTTGGAGGATGATGAAGGTGTTCAGTGTTTGGAGGATGATGAAGGTGTTCAGTGTTTGGAGGATGATGGAGGTGTTCATTGTTTGGAGGATGATGAAGGTGTTCAGTGTTTGGAAGATGATGAAGGTGTTCAGTGTTTGGAGGATGATGAAGGTGTTCAGTGTTTGGAAGATGATGAAGGTGTTCAGTGTTTGGAGGATGATGAAGGTGTTCAGTGTTTGGAGGATGATGGAGGTGTTCAGTGTTTGGAGGATGTTGAAGGTGTTCAGTGTTTGGAGGATGATGAAGGTGTTCAGTGTTTGGAGGATGATGAAGGTGTTCAGTGTTTGGAGGATGATGAAGCTGTTCAGTGTTTGGAGGATGATGGAGGTGTTCAGTGTTCCGAGGATGATGGAGGTGTTCAGTGTTTGGAGGATGATGAAGGTGTTCAGTGTTTGGAGGATGATGGAGGTGTTCAGTGTTTGGAGGATGATGAAGGTGTTCAGTGTTTGGAGGATGATGGAGGTTTCAGTGTTTGGAGGATGATGAAGGTGTTCAGTGTTTGGAGGATGATGGAGGTGTTCAGTGTTTGGAGGATGTTGAAGGTGTTCAGTGTTTGGAGGATGATGAAGGTGTTCAGTGTTTGGAGGATGATGGAGGTGTTCAGTGTTTGGAGGATGTTGAAGGTGTTCAGTGTTTGGAGGATGATGAAGGTGTTCAGTGTTTGGAGGATGATGAAGGTGTTCAGTGTTTGGAGGATGATGAAGGTGTTCAGTGTTTGGAGGATGATGAAGGTGTTCAGTGTTTGGAGGCTGATGGAGGTTTCAGTGTTTGGAGGATGATGGAGGTGTTCAGTGTTTGGAGGATGATGAAGGTGTTCAGTGTTTGGAGGATGATGGAGGTGTTCAGTGTTTGGAGGATGATGGAGGTGTTCAGTGTTTGGAGGATGATGGAGGTTTCAGTGTTTGGAGGATGATGGAGGGTTCAATGTTTGGAGGATGATGGAGGTGTTCAGTTTTCCGAGGATGATGGAGGGTTCAATGTTTGGAGGATGATGGAGGTGTTCAGTGTTCCGAGGATGATGGAGGTGTTCAGTGTTTGGAGGATGATGAAGGTGTTCAGTGTTTGGAGGATGATGGAGGTGTTCAGTGTTTGGAGGATGATGGAGGTGTTCAGTGTTTGGAGGATGATGGAGGTGTTCAGTGTTTGGAGGATGATGGAGATGTTCAGTTTTTGGAGGATGATGGAGGTTTCAGTGTTTGGAGGATGATGAAGGTGTTCAGTGTTTGGAGGATGATGGAGGTGTTCAGTGTTTGGAGGATGATGGAGGTGTTCAGTGTTTGGAGGATGATGGAGGTGTTCAGTGTTTGGAGGATGATGGAGGGTTCAGTGATTGGAGGGTGATGGAGGTGTTCAGTGTTTGGAGGATGTTGAAGGTGTTCAGTGTTTGGAGGATGATGAAGGTGTTCAGTGTTTGGAGGATGATGAAGGTGTTCAGTGTTTGGAGGATGATGAAGGTGTTCAGTGTTTGGAGGATGATGAAGGTGTTCAGTGTTTGGAGGCTGATGGAGGTTTCAGTGTTTGGAGGATGATGGAGGTGTTCAGTGTTTGGAGGATGATGAAGGTGTTCAGTGTTTGGAGGATGATGGAGGTGTTCAGTGTTTGGAGGATGATGGAGGTGTTCAGTGTTTGGAGGATGATGGAGGTTTCAGTGTTTGGAGGATGATGGAGGGTTCAATGTTTGGAGGATGATGGAGGTGTTCAGTTTTCCGAGGATGATGGAGGGTTCAATGTTTGGAGGATGATGGAGGTGTTCAGTGTTCCGAGGATGATGGAGGTGTTCAGTGTTTGGAGGATGATGAAGGTGTTCAGTGTTTGGAGGATGATGGAGGTGTTCAGTGTTTGGAGGATGATGGAGGTGTTCAGTGTTTGGAGGATGATGGAGGTGTTCAGTGTTTGGAGGATGATGGAGATGTTCAGTTTTTGGAGGATGATGGAGGTTTCAGTGTTTGGAGGATGATGAAGGTGTTCAGTGTTTGGAGGATGATGGAGGTGTTCAGTGTTTGGAGGATGATGGAGGTGTTCAGTGTTTGGAGGATGATGGAGGTGTTCAGTGTTTGGAGGATGATGGAGGGTTCAGTGATTGGAGGGTGATGAAGGTGTTCAGTGTTTGGAGGATGATGGAGGTGTTCAGTCTTTGGAGGATGATGGAGGTGTTCAGTGTTTGGAGGATGATGGAGGTGTTTAGTGTTTGGAGGATGATGGAGGTGTTCAGTGTTTGGAGGATGATGGAGGTGTTCAGTGTTTGGAGGATGATGAAGGTGTTCAGTGTTTGGAGGCTGATGGCGGTGTTCAGTGTTTGGAGGATGATGGAGGTGTTCAGTGTTTGGAGGATGATGGAGGTGTTCAGTGTTTGGAGGATGATGGAGGTTTCAGTGTTTGGAGGATGATGGAGGGTTCAATGTTTGGAGGATGATGGAGGTGTTCAGTGTTCCGAGGATGATGAAGGTGTTCAGTGTTTGGAGGATGATGAAGGTGTTCAGTGTTTGGAGGATGATGAAGGTGTTCAGTGTTTGGAGGATGATGAAGGTGTTCAGTGTTTGGAGGATGATGGAGGGTTCAATGTTTGGAGGATGATGGAGGTGTTCAGTGTTTGGGAATGATGAAGGTGTTCAGTGTTTGGAGGCTGATGGCGGTGTTCAGTGTTTGGAGGATGATGGAGGTGTTCAGTGTTTGGAGGATGATGGAGGTGTTCAGTGTTTGGAGGATGATGGAGGTTTCAGTGTTTGGAGGATGATGGAGGGTTCAATGTTTGGAGGATGATGGAGGTGTTCAGTGTTCCGAGGATGATGAAGGTGTTCAGTGTTTGGAGGATGATGAAGGTGTTCAGTGTTTGGAGGATGATGAAGGTGTTCAGTGTTTGGAGGATGATGGAGGTGTTCAGTTTTCCGAGGATGATGGAGGGTTCAATGTTTGGAGGATGATGGAGGTGTTCAGTGTTCCGAGGATGATGGAGGTGTTCAGTGTTTGGAGGATGATGAAGGTGTTCAGTGTTTGGAGGATGATGGAGGTGTTCAGTGTTTGGAGGATGATGGAGGTGTTCAGTGTTTGGAGGATGATGGAGGTGTTCAGTGTTTGGAGGATGATGGAGATGTTCAGTTTTTGGAGGATGATGGAGGTTTCAGTGTTTGGAGGATGATGAAGGTGTTCAGTGTTTGGAGGATGATGGAGGTGTTCAGTGTTTGGAGGATGATGGAGGTGTTCAGTGTTTGGAGGATGATGGAGGTGTTCAGTGTTTGGAGGATGATGGAGGGTTCAGTGATTGGAGGATGATGAAGGTGTTCAGTGTTTGGAGGATGATGGAGGTGATCAGTGTTTGGAGGATGATGGAGGTGTTCAGTGTTTGGAGGATGTTGAAGGTGTTCAGTGTTTGGAGGATGATGAAGGTGTTCAGTGTTTGGAGGATGATGAAGGTGTTCAGTGTTTGGAGGATGATGAAGGTGTTCAGTGTTTGGAGGATGATGAAGGTGTTCAGTGTTCCGAGGATGATGGAGGTGTTCAGTGTTTGGAGGATGATGAAGGTGTTCAGTGTTTGGAGGATGATGGAGGTGTTCAGTGTTTGGAGGATGATGAAGGTGTTCAGTGTTTGGAGGATGATGGAGGTTTCAGTGTTTGGAGGATGATGAAGGTGTTCAGTGTTTGGAGGATGATGGAGGTGTTCAGTGTTTGGAGGATGTTGAAGGTGTTCAGTGTTTGGAGGATGATGAAGGTGTTCAGTGTTTGGAGGATGATGAAGGTGTTCAGTGTTTGGAGGATGATGAAGGTGTTCAGTGTTTGGAGGATGATGAAGGTGTTCAGTGTTTGGAGGCTGATGGAGGTTTCAGTGTTTGGAGGATGATGGAGGTGTTCAGTGTTTGGAGGATGATGGAGGTGTTCAGTGTTTGGAGGATGATGAAGGTGTTCAGTGTTTGGAGGATGATGGAGGTGTTCAGTGTTTGGAGGATGATGGAGGTGTTCAGTGTTTGGAGGATGATGGAGGTGTTCAGTGTTTGGAGGATGATGAAGGTGTTCAGTGTTTGGAGGATGATGAAGGTGTTCAGTGTTTGGAGGATGATGGAAGTGTTCAGTGTTTGGAGGATGATGGAGGTGTTCAGTGTTTGGAGGATGATGGAGGTGTTCAGTGTTTGGAGGATGATGAAGGTGTTCAGTGTTTGGAGGATGATGGAGGTGTTCAGTGTTTGGAGGATGATGAAGGTGTTCAGTGTTTGGAGGATGATGAAGGTGTTCAGTGTTTGGAGGATCATGAAGGTGTTCAGTGTTTGGAGGATGATGGAGGTGTTCAGTGTTTGGAGGATGATGGAGATGTTCAGTGTTTGGAGGATGATGGAGGTTTCAGTGTTTGGAGGATGATGGAGGTGTTCAGTGTTTGGAGGATGATGGAGATGTTCAGTGTTTGGAGGATGATGGAGGTTTCAGTGTTTGGAGGATGATGGAGGGTTCAATGTTTGGAGGATGATGGAGGTGTTCAGTTTTCCGAGGATGATGGAGGGTTCAATGTTTGGAGGATGATGGAGGTGTTCAGTGTTCCGAGGATGATGGAGGTGTTCAGTGTTTGGAGGATGATGAAGGTGTTCAGTGTTTGGAGGATGATGGAGGTGTTCAGTGTTTGGAGGATGATGAAGGTGTTCAGTGTTTGGAGGCTGATGGCGGTGTTCAGTGTTTGGAGGATGATGGAGGTGTTCAGTGTTTGGAGGATGATGGACGTGTTCAGTGTTTGGAGGATGATGGAGGTTTCAGTGTTTGGAGGATGATGGAGGGTTCAATGTTTGGAGGATGATGGAGGTGTTCAATGTTCCGAGGATGATGAAGGTGTTCAGTGTTTGGAGGATGATGAAGGTGTTCAGTGTTTGGAGGATGATGAAGGTGTTCAGTGTTTGGAGGATGATGAAGGTGTTCAGTGTTTGGAGGATGTTGAAGGTGTTTAGTGTTTGGAGGATGATGAAGGTGTTCAGTGTTTGGAGGATGTTGAAGGTGTTTAGTGTTTGGAGGATGATGGAGGTGTTCAGTGTTTGGAGGATGGTGAAGGTGTTTAGTGTTTGGAGGATGATGGAGGTGTTCAGTGTTTGGAGGATGTTGAAGGTGTTTAGTGTTTGGAGGATGATGGAGGTGTTCAGTGTTTGGAGGATGATGAAGGTGTTCAGTGTTTGGAGGATGATGGAGGTGTTCAGTGTTTGGAGGATGATGGAGGTGTTCAGTGTTTGGAGGATGATGGAGATGTTCAGTGTTTGGAGGATGATGGAGGTTTCAGTGTTTGGAGGCTGATGGCGGTGTTCAGTGTTTGGAGGATGATGGAGGTGTTCAGTGTTTGGAGGATGATGGAGATGTTCAGTGTTTGGAGGATGATGGAGGTTTCAGTGTTTGGAGGATGATGGAGGGTTCAATGTTTGGAGGATGATGGAGGTGTTCAGTTTTCCGAGGATGATGGAGGGTTCAATGTTTGGAGGATGATGGAGGTGTTCAGTGTTCCGAGGATGATGGAGGTGTTCAGTGTTTGGAGGATGATGGAGGTGTTCAGTGTTTGGAGGATGATGGAGGTGTTCAGTGTTTGGAGGATGATGGAGGTGTTCAGTGTTTGGAGGATGATGGAGATGTTCAGTTTTTGGAGGATGATGGAGGTTTCAGTGTTTGGAGGATGATGAAGGTGTTCAGTGTTTGGAGGATGATGGAGGTGTTCAGTGTTTGGAGGATGATGGAGGTGTTCAGTGTTTGGAGGATGATGGAGGTGTTCAGTGTTTGGAGGATGATGGAGGGTTCAGTGATTGGAGGATGATGAAGGTGTTCAGTGTTTGGAGGATGATGGAGGTGTTCAGTCTTTGGAGGATGATGGAGGTGTTCAGTGTTTGGAGGATGATGGAGGTGTTTAGTGTTTGGAGGATGATGGAGGTGTTCAGTGTTTGGAGGATGATGGAGGTGTTCAGTGTTTGGAGGATGATGAAGGTGTTCAGTGTTTGGAGGCTGATGGCGGTGTTCAGTGTTTGGAGGATGATGGAGGTGTTCAGTGTTTGGAGGATGATGGAGGTGTTCAGTGTTTGGAGGATGATGGAGGTTTCAGTGTTTGGAGGATGATGGAGGGTTCAATGTTTGGAGGATGATGGAGGTGTTCAGTGTTCCGAGGATGATGAAGGTGTTCAGTGTTTGGAGGATGATGAAGGTGTTCAGTGTTTGGAGGATGATGAAGGTGTTCAGTGTTTGGAGGATGATGAAGGTGTTCAGTGTTTGGAGGATGATGAAGGTGTTCAGTGTTTGGAGGATGATGAAGGTGTTCAGTGTTTGGAGGATGATGAAGGTGTTCAGTGTTTGGAGGATGATGAAGGTGTTCAGTGTTTGGAGGATGTTGAAGGTGTTTAGTGTTTGGAGGATGATGAAGGTGTTCAGTGTTTGGAGGATGTTGAAGGTGTTTAGTGTTTGGAGGATGATGGAGGTGTTCAGTGTTTGGAGGATGGTGAAGGTGTTTAGTGTTTGGAGGATGATGGAGGTGTTCAGTGTTTGGAGGATGTTGAAGGTGTTTAGTGTTTGGAGGATGATGGAGGTGTTCAGTGTTTGGAGGATGATGAAGGTGTTCAGTGTTTGGAGGATGATGGAGGTGTTCAGTGTTTGGAGGATGATGGAGGTGTTCAGTGTTTGGAGGATGATGGAGATGTTCAGTGTTTGGAGGATGATGGAGGTTTCAGTGTTTGGAGGATGATGAAGGTGTTCAGTGTTTGGAGGCTGATGGCGGTGTTCAGTGTTTGGAGGATGATGGAGGTGTTCAGTGTTTGGAGGATGATGGAGATGTTCAGTGTTTGGAGGATGATGGAGGTTTCAGTGTTCCGAGGATGATGGAGGTGTTCAGTGTTTGGACGATGATGAAGGTGTTCAGTGTTTGGAGGATGATGGAGGTGTTCAGTGTTTGGAGGATGATGGAGGTGTTCAGTGTTTGGAGGATGATGGAGATGTTCAGTTTTTGGAGGATGATGGAGGTTTCAGTGTTTGGAGGATGATGAAGGTGTTCAGTGTTTGGAGGATGATGGAGGTGTTCAGTGTTTGGAGGATGATGGAGGTGTTCAGTGTTTGGAGGATGATGGAGGTGTTCAGTGTTTGGAGGATGATGGAGGGTTCAGTGATTGGAGGATGATGAAGGTGTTCAGTGTTTGGAGGATGATGGAGGTGTTCAGTCTTTGGAGGATGATGGAGGTGTTCAGTGTTTGGAGGATGATGGAGGTGTTTAGTGTTTGGAGGATGATGGAGGTGTTCAGTGTTTGGAGGATGATGGAGGGTTCAGTGTTTGGAGGATGATGAAGGTGTTCAGTGTTTGGAGGATGATGGAGGTGTTCAGTGTTTGGAGGATGATGAAGGTGTTCAGTGTTTGGAGGATGATGAAGGTGTTCAGTGTTTGGAGGATGATGAAGGTGTTCAGTGTTTGGAGGATGATGGAGGTGTTCAGTGTTTGGAGGATGATGAAGGTGTTCAGTGTTTGGAGGATGATGGAGATGTTCAGTGTTTGGAGGATGATGGAGGTGTTCAGTGTTTGGAGGATGATGGAGGTGTTCAGTGTTTGGAGGATGATGGAGGGTTCAGTGTTTGGAGGATGATGGAGGGTTCAGTGTTTGGAGGATGATGGAGGTGTTCAGTGTTTGGAGGATGATGGAGGGTTCAGTGTTTGGAGGATGATGGAGGTGTTCAGTGTTTAGAGGATGATGAAGGTGTTCAGTGTTTGGAGGATGATGGAGGTGTTCAGTGTTTGGAGGATGATGGAGGTGTTCAGTGTTTGGAGGATGATGGAGGTTTCAGTGTTTGGAGGATGATGAAGGTGTTCAGTCTTTGGAGGATGATGGAGGTGTTCAGTGTTTGGAGGATGATGAAGGTGTTCAGCGTTTGGAGGATGATGAAGGTGTTCAGTGTTTGGAGGATGATGGAGGGTTCAGTGTTTGGAGGATGATGGAGGTGTTCAGTTTTCCGAGGATGTTGGAGGGTTCAATGTTTGGAGGATGATGGAGGTGTTCAGTGTTTCGAAGATGATGGAGGTTTTCTGTGTTCCCAGGAGGTTTGCAGGGATGAGTGCTGCACGATAGGATGTTTGCATCAGGGTTAGTTTTCTGGTGGCCCTTTATATGGTGCCAGCACTTCCCTCCGCATCAGGTGACGTCGTGGCCATTGTCTCAATGCCCGCCTCCGGCCGCGGACCTTTCGGCCATCCCGCCTTTCGACTGTTAATTGACCAGCTGGCATAAGATCCACCCGAGAAAGGGAATCAGAGTGGGAGGGCCTTCGCCTCCCTCTTCTAATTTCACCTTCCCTTTCCTGCGGGGTCCTGTAAAATCCCAGCTCATAAAATGATTGGGCTGAGTCAACACGGATTTATGAATGAGAAGTCATGTTTAACAAATCTGTGAACAATTTTTGGAGGATGTAACTAGTAAAATGCATAAGGGGAACCAGTGGATGTAGTGTTTTTGGATGTTTAAAAAAGCTCTCGATAAAGTGCCACACAGGAGATTATTGCACAAAATGTGAGCTCATTGTGCAGAGGTAATATATTACCATGGATTGCGGATTTGTTAATGGAGACAAAACAGAGAGTCGGAATAAGCGGATAATTTTTGGGTTGACAGGCTGTAACTAGTGAGATACCACCACAAGGATCAGTGCTCGGACCTCAGCTATTTACAATCTATGTTAATGACTTTAGACGAGGGGACTGAGTGTAATGTATCGAAGTTTTCTGATGATACAAAGTTAGGTGGGAAAGTCAGGAGGATGCAAGTAAGCTGCAAAGGGATATAGACTGGTTAACCAAATGGGAAAGAACATGGCAGATGGAATATAATGTGGGGAAGTGTGAAGTTATCCACTTTGTAAGGAAAAATAGAGAAGCAGAATATTTTTTAAATGATGAGGCACTGGGAAATATTGGTATTGAAAGGGATCTGGGTGTCCTTGTTAATCTGTTAATTGTGTTTGATTATATGCAGGTGAAGGGTGTTAATTGGGGTCTTAGTTGAGCACTGATAAGCAGACACTCACTGAGCCTGCGGAAAGGTTTGTGTGAGGAACTGCATGTTTGTAATCCTTTTACTCTGCACAATAAATATGAAACTGAGTAAATATAGGTTCCATAACAAGCTTTCTGGAGTTTAACATAGTCGCAGAGGATGGTTGTCTAAAGTTAAAGATTGGAAACTAGGAAATTCTTTTTGGATAGAAAACTAAAATCTCAAGGACTATTATGGAAAATATGGCAGAAAGCAGGTGTAAATTGTTAGGGTGTGATTACCCTCTGATGTTCTGAGTCTGAACCATATGACCAGTGGAAGAATGAAGTGGACATGGATTACATCTCCAGCAAAGAGGAAACAAGGTATGGCCTTGGTGTTGTCACTTCCAGCCAAAAGTAAAATCAGGAGTAAAGTGTTTTGTGAACTGGATGCTCATCAGTTGGTTACTGATGAAGGGTTGTTAGAATACTTGGATGAAACTTACAAGAAAGATGATGTATTGAATGCGTATGAGGCATGGTCAGACTTTGATTTCAGAAAACAGATGGTTATTCAATGGAGGAATATGTCATTGACTTTCACAGACTCGATAGAATATCAAAGAAATTCAATTTGGAGATCCCTGGTTCAGTGCTAGCATTAATTGCTAGATTACGCTCAGGTGTCGCATATGGACAGGCCCCTGGCACTAACAAAGGTTCGGTTCTTGGACAAAGACTCCCTGTTGGATCAAGTGTCTGCAGCCTTAAAGAAATTCCCGGGGAAACCGTCATTTCCTGCAGCCCTGGTAGAACAAACAGGGCAATCTGCGGTAACACTAAGAATGGAGGACTCAATGTTTACTAGATTCAGAAGTAGTCCAGGTCCTGGAAGCAGGCCTAAGTACAATGGAAGAGTTAAAGACAGGAGGAATGAGGATGAAAGCCCCTTTGGCAGGTCTGACTATTATGGTGGAAGACAGAATTGGAACAGCAATCTTAGGCAAATAAATCCCAGGAATTCCCAAGGAACAGTTATTAAGTCCTTCAGATGTGAATCAAAGTATCATTATGTAATGAATTTCCCTAAGCAGAGGGGCATAGTCTTTGAAATAAAACACAACACCGAGAATACTGAGACAGAAGAGGAAGATACTGATGGATCTGAATGAATTGTACTAGTCACAAGGAGTTTTAGTCCTGTGATGAATATGTTCTTTGCAGAATCGTTCAACTGTGCTGTATTGGATAATGCTTGCATGTCAACGGTATGTGGATTGATTAGTTACAGTGTTATCTGGATTCACTCAGTAGTGAGGATGGATGCAAGGTTAAGGAGTATAAAAGTACTACCAGTTTCAGGTTTGGTGATGACGAGACATTGAAGTCACTGAAGAGAGTAGTAATCCCATGTTAAATAGCTGGGGTAAGCCACCTTGTCAGTACCGGTCATCAACGTTGTCATCAACGCAAGCTCGAGGAACAGCATCTCATCTACCGATTAGGCACACTACAGCCTGCCGGACTGAACATTGAGTTCAATAATTTCAGAGCATGACAGCCCCCCACTTTACTTTCATTTTTAGTCATTTTTAGTTATTTTTTCTTCCTTTTTTTTGCATTCCTTTTTACATTTTTTGCATTTATTTCATTTCATCTTAGTTTGTTCAGTTTGCTTACCCACTGTTTTTTTCAGGTTGTTTTTCTTCAGGTTTGCACTTGCTGATGTTCTATATTCAGTATATTCACACCTAATCTGTACTAATGCTTTGTCTTTCAAAACACCATTAACATATTGTTTGCCTTTGCTCTGTGACCTTTTGGTCAGCTATGTGGCCTGGTCCAATCTGCACCTTCTCCTTTGTTATCTCTTGCCCAACCCCCACCTCACTTGTTTATAATCTGTGACTTTTCTAATATTTGTCAGTTCCGAAGAAGGGTCACTGACCCGAAACGTTAACTCTGCTTCTCTTTCTACAGATGCTGCCAGACCTGCTGAGTGAATCCAGCATTTCTTGTTTTTGTTTCAGATTTCCAGCATCCGCAGTATTTTGCTTTTATTGTCAGTACCGGTGTAGTCTCCAGTGAGATACCTTTACTGTTGAGTAAACTTTCAATGAAAAAGGCACAAATGACACTTGATATGGAGCATGATGAGGCAACTGTTTTTGGGAAGTCAAAGAATTTGCAGTTTACCCAGTCAGGGCATTATTGTATCCCCTTTTTAAAAAACCTGATGTTTCTAGTCAGAGTGTTAGAAGTATTGATAGCATCAGATGTTAAGAATCAGGGATAAAAGGCAAATTGTCTTAAAGTTACACAGACGATTTTCTCACCCTTCTTGTCAGATTAAAAACCCTGCTAAAGGATGCAGGTGTGATTAGATGAGTATACGAGGATAATAGAGAGTAGTGAAAAGTATGAAATCTGTAAAAAGTATCGGAGGACACAAGCACGTCCTATTGTGAGCCTTCCATTGGCACGTGACTTTAATGAATAGTTGCCATTGATTTAAAGATATGGGACAATGACCAGAATATTTTCATTCTACATTTTATAGATCTAGCAACTAGTTTTAGTCTTTATACAATAATAGTAAGGGCAAAATGGTGATTATAGATAAAATTATGGAGAAATGGATAGGGACTAGACTTGGGGCACCAACTAAGTTTCTGACTGATAATGGAGGGAAATTTGCCATTGACGAGTTCAGAGACATGTGTGAAAACATGAACATTATGGTTATGAATGCTGCAGCTGAAAGTCCTTTTCAGCAATGGGTTTTGTGAAAGGAATCACGCAGTGGTTGATGAAATGTTACATAAAATCTTAGCTGACCAGCCAAACTGCAAGTTGACTACTGCCCAGGCATGAGCAGTTCATGCAAAGACTTTGCTTCAAACGGTTGGAGGATATGGTCCCTAACAATTGGTCTATGGGCAGAATCCCAAATTGCCTTGTGTACTGTGTGACAGTCCTCCTGTTCCAGAAGATACTGCAATTAGTTCCATTTTGTTTCGACATATTTGAATGCTTTAAGGGCAGCGCAGTGGTTAGCACCACAGCCTCACAGCTCCAGTGACCCGGGTTTGATTCTGGGTACTGCCTGTGCGGAGTTTGCAAGTTCTCCCTGTGACCGTGTGGGTTTCTGCCAGGTGCTCCGGTTTCCTCCCACAGCCAAAGACTTGCAGGTTGATAGGTAAATTGGCCATTGTAAATTGCCCCTGGTGTAGGTAGGTGGTAGGAGAATGGTGGGGATGTGGTAGGGAATATGGGATTAATGTAGGATTAGTATAAATGGGTGATTGTTGGTTGGCACAGACTTGGTGGGCCAAAGGGCTTGTTTTCAGTGCTGTATCTCTCTATGACATGCAAAGCGACTGACTTTCATCAAGGCTGAGGTCTTTGAGAAAATTCACAGGGCTCGGAGGCATCATTAGGCCATCTGAGGCAGAATTTAATTCAAGAGATTTGGTGTATTATAACAGAGGGCCATTATGAATGGAAGGGTCCTGGTAAGGTAATCGGTTGTGCTGGTAAGACAGTGGTTATCAAGCATGGAAATCAAACTGTTAGGTTTCATTCCTCACAATTAATCGGGGTTGATTACAAAATCTGAGCAGCTGATTGAGGGAAAAGAGGCACCTTGTACCTCAAATATTCCTGTGTTTTGTGATGAAGGTCCTGAGGCACAGAATATAGTAGATAAAGAGTTGGATAGTAATGTGACCGATCATGATGCTCAGGAAAGAGCTATCGCATCCAAAGGCCAATTGCCCCGAGTAGGTACTTGGGTGAACTGGTTGTGCTCTAAGACTAGGCCTGGAGTTAAGCACAATGATGAAACATCCAAAATTTGGGAATGTTTTAAGGGCAAATAAAACATTGAAAAAACTAAATCTAGTGTAATGTGTAGTGAAGTTCCCATCCTTGGGTGACCCAAAGAACATGAAGCTAATTTTTAGTGATGCTTCACATGCTAATTATTGCTGTTGGGTATTTGAGTACAGCTGGCTTCATAATATTTCTGATGCGGGGGGGGGGGAAATGTTGTTGTCCTTTAGCTTGGGAGGCGAAGAAAATAACACGGGTTGTTAAAAGCCCTTTAGCTGGGTCATGTGGAGGCAGTGGACATGGGGTTCTATTTGTCAAATATTTTGGAGGATATTCTGAACAAGGGACAAACTGCAGACCCATTGAATGTTTTGTGGATAATCTTTTTGGGACAGATCGCCCCCCTCAAATCTAAATCGGGGACATAATCACTGACCAACGCAAACAAATGGACCGCTGGGTTGAGCACTACCTAGAACTGTACTCCAGGGAGAATGCTGTCACTGAGACTGCCCTCAATGCAGCCCAGCCTCTACCAGTCATGGATGAGCTGCACATACAGCCAACCAAATCGGAACTCAGTGATGCCATTGATTCTCTAGCCAGCGGAAAAGCCCCTGGGAAGGACAGCATTACCCCTGAAATAATCAAGAGTGCCAAGCCTGCTATACTCTCAGCACTACATGAACTGCTTTGCCTGTGCTGGGACGAGGGAGCAGTACCACAGGACATGCGCGATGCCAATATCATCACCCTCTATAAAAACAAAGGTGACCGTGGTGACTGCAACAACTACCGTGGAATCTCCCTGCTCAGCATAGTGGGGAAAGTCATTGCTCGAGTCGCGCTGAACAGGCTCCAGAAGCTGGCCAAGCACATCTACCCTGAGGCACAGTGTGGCTTTCGTGCAGAGAGATCGACCGTTGACATGCTGTTCTCCCTTCATCAGATACAGGAGAAATGCCGTGAACAACAGATGCCCCTCTACATTGCTTTAATTGATCTCACCAAAGCCTTTGACCTCGTCAGCAGACGTGGTCTCTTCAGACTACTAGAAAAGATCGGATGTCCACCAAAGCTACTAAGTATCATCACCTCATTCCATGACAATATGAAAGGCACAATTCAACATGGTGGCTCCTCATCAGAGCCCTTTCCTATCCTGAGTGGCGTGAAACAGGGCTGTGTTCTCGCACTCACACTTTTTGGGATTTTCTTCTCCCTGCTGCTTTCACATGCGTTCAAATCCTCTGAAGAAGGAATTTTCCTCCACACAAGATCAGGTGGCAGGTTGTTCAACCTTGCCCGTCTAAGAATGAAGTCCAAAGTATGGAAAGTCCTCATCAGGGAACTCCTCTTTCCTGACGATGCTGCTTTAACATCCCACACTGAAGAGTATCTGCAGAGTGTCATCGACAGGTTTGCGGCTGCCTGCAATGAATTTGACCTAACCATCAGCCTCAAGAAAACGAACATCATGGGGCAGGACGTCAGAAATGCTCCATCCATCAATATTGGCGACCACGCTCTGGAAGTGGTTCAAGAGTTCCCCTACCTAGGCTCAACTATCACCAGTAACCTGTCTCTAGATGCAGAAATCAACAAGCGCATGGGTAAGGCTTCCACTGCTATGTCCAGACTGGCCAAGAGAGTGTGGGAAAATGGCGCACTGACACGGAACACAAAAGTCCGAGTGTATCAGGCCTGTGTCCTCAGTACCTTGCTCTATGGCAGCGAGGACTGGACAACGTATGTCAGCCAAGAGCGACGTCTCAATTCATTCAATCTTCGTAGCCTCCGGAGAATACTTGGAATCAGGTGGCAGGACCGTATCTCCAACACAGAAGTCCTCGAGGCGGCCAACATCCCCAGCTTGTACACACTACTGAGTCCGCGGCGCTTGAGATCGCTTGGCCATGTGAGCTGCATGGAAGATGGCAGGAACCCCAAAGACACATTGTACAGCGAGCTCGCCACTGGTATCAGACCCACTGGCTGTCCATGTCTCCGCTTTAAAGACGTCTGCAAACGCGATATGTAATCCTGTGACATTGATCACAAGTCGTGGGAGTCAGTTGCCAGCGTTTGCCAGAGCTGGCGGGCAGCCATAAAGACAGGGCTAAAATGTGGCGAGTAGAAGAGACTTAGTAATTGGCAGGAAAAAAGACAGAGGCGCAAGGGGAGAGCCAACTGTGCAACAGCCCCGACAAACAAATTTCTCTGCAGCACTTGTGGAAGAGTCTGTCACTCTAGAATTGGCCTTTATAGCCACTCCAGGCGCTGCTCCACAAACCACTGACCACCTCCAGGCGCTTACCCATTGTCTCTCGAGATAAGGAGGCCCAAAAGAAAGAAAGAAAAAAGAAAGAACACTCTACAAAAAGTGTGAGTGAGAAAAGACTATGTATTGACCTCGCTGGATTGAAACAAATGCTGGAGAGAAAGGACATCTCCAAACTTAAATGGGTAGATGCACGTCATCAGCTATCCGATTGTACTAGCATTTCTTTGTGAAACAAAGAAATTGGTAGGGGCGTTAGGGGAGGGGCGTCTCACAATGTAATACTTTGTACTCAATCTGGAATTTATTTTGATTTATTGAAATGTTCTTTGAGCATGTTAATACATTGTGCATAATTGGAATTTATTTTGAAATGTTTGAGTATTTTAATCCGAGTTGTATTGTAAAAGAAAGAAGGGAATCTGTTAATTGTGTGTCAATGATTTGATTATATGCAAGCGAAGGGTGTTAATTGGGGTCTGAGTTGAGCACTTGTAAACAGACACTCACTGAGACTGGGGAAGGGTTTGAGTGAGGAGCTACATGTTTGTAATCCTTTTTATTCTGCACAATAAATGTGAAACTGAGTAAACATAGGTTCCAGCATTGTCCTTACGTAACAAGCTTCCAGGAGTTTAACACGTGTCCATTAAATCAGCTAGTTAACTTGCAGGTACAGCAAACAATTAGGAATGCAAATGGTATGTTAACCTTTATTACAAATGGATTGGAATATAAGAGTAAAGAAGGTTTGCTACAATTACACCTGGAGTACTGTGTACCGTTTTGATCCCCCCTACGTAATGAAGGATATCCGTGCCTTCAGAGTGCAATGAAGGCTCACTAGACTGATTCCTGGGATGAGGGATTGTCCTACGAGGAGAGATTGAGTAGACGAAGATTACATTCCCTATAGTTTAGACGAATGAGAGGGGATCGCATTGAAACGTAAAAATTCTTAGGGGGCTTGACAGGGTAGATGCTAGGAAGATGTTCCCCTGGCTGGGGAGTCTAGAACTAGAGGTCACAATCTCAGAATAAAGGGTCACCCATTTTGGACTGTTTTTTTTCACTCAAAGGGGTTATGAATCTTTGGAATTCTCTACCCCAGAGAGTTGTGGATGCTCAGTCATTGAAAAACAGGTCAATACATTTTTAGGTACTGTGGGAACCAAGGAGATGGGATAGAGCAGGAAGGTGGAGTTGAGGTAGAAATCATCCATGATCTTATTAAAAGGCAGAGCAGGCTCAAAGGGCCGAATGGCCTACTCCTATTTCTTATGATTGTTTTACAGCAGTTCAATATGAATTGTTTATTTTATTGTGTTTCAGCTGCAGGTGTCCGTTCTCTCCCCTTTGGGTCAGAAGGTTGTGGGTTCAAACCCCAATCCAGAGACTTGAGCACATAATCTAGTCTGACAGTGCAGTACTGAGGGAGCACTGAACTGTCGGAGGTGCCATCTTTCAGATGAGACATTAAACCAAGACCCTGTCAGGTGGATGTAAAAGATCCCATGAGCACTTCTTCAATGAAGACTGGGGGGTGGTGGGGGGTGATATCCGTAGTGTCCTATATTTATCCCTCAACCAACATCACTTAAAACAGATGATCACATTGATGTTTGTTGGATCTTGCTGTGCACAAATTAGCTGCGGCATTTCCTACTTTACAACAGTGACTGCACATCAAAAGTACTTCAATTACTGTAAAGCACTTTGGGACATCCTGAGGTTGTGAAAGGTGCTATAGAAATGCAAGTCCGTCTTGCTGCAATCCCGTGGCTTGGTCAAAGGATTCCCTCGTGATCTGTGCAGGAGTTTGACCCTCTTGGAGTTGCTTTTAATAGATTTACTCATGAAAAACATATCTTTATATTCCGAGTCAGTAACTCATCTCTGTGGCATTCCACACTCTGATTTCACACTGACTCACACATTTAAGTGCCTTATTGAGGCAATGAATTTGGCTACTTCCAGCTCACTTATGAGTATTTAATTGCAACCTTGTCAAATTATCATAACGTTTCAGTGCTTCTCAATAAAGAATTATTTTTGCCACAAAGCAACTTTTATTGAGGCAAACATTGCAGTCATCTTGCACCCAACTAACTTCCCTCAAACTACCATGAGACATGGCCAGATAATCTGTCTTTCTGGTGGAGTTGGCTACATATAATTACAAAGTATTTGCAGCACAGAAACAGATTCCCGCCTCTTCTTCCCTCTCTTTCCACCCGTCTGACACCCAATTACAATCATCCTTTAACACAGCCCCACTGAAGCAAAGGAATGTGCAACTGAATAGCAAGTACTTAATGGTGTTTTGTAACTAAATATTTAGGACTTTAGGATCTCTTCAAGCAACAAAGGAGTAATAGTACACACCAGTGTAGGTTCAAGAAGCAATACTTGAAAGCACAGTGGGGGAGGGTAATGTTGCTGGCTGGAGATGATGTGGAGTGGAGGGGAGGGGAGGGAAGGGGAGGCCGTGTCAATACTGCATTTAGAGCCGACTGCATGGCACTGAGGTTCCTACGGTTTCTATGCCTACCTTAAACAAAACTAGGCTTCCCAGCAACAGCGAGGAGGAGGGAGAGTCACACTGACTGTCACAATCAATAAACTGGGCCTGATAACCAAAGAAAGTACATGCATTTATATAGCACCTTCCAAAACCTCTGGACACCCCAAAGTGCTTTAGAGCCAATTAAGCACTGTTTGAAGTGTAGTCCCTATTGTAATATAGGAAATGTGGCAATCAATTTGCACACAGCAAGATCCCTCAAACAGCAATGTGATAATGGGCAGATAATCTGCTTTTTAGTGGTATTGATTGAGGGATCAATATTGGCCCAGGACATTAGGGAGAACTCCTATTCTTTCTTGTGAGATAGCGGCCATGGGATCTTTTCCGTCAACGTGGGCCTCTGTTTAACATCTCATCAGAAAGATGTTACCTCTGACAGTGCAGCACGCCCTCAGTACTGCACGGGGATTGTCTGCCTGGATTTTTGTGCTCAAGTCTCTGGTGTGGGAGTTGAACCCATGACCTCCTAACTCAAGCAAGTGTGCTAGCCACTATACCAAGGCTAACGTAAAGCAAAGACTAATTTTAAATCTCTTTTTATTTCAAATATGGTTTGTGTGACTCATGGGTAGGATAGATCTTGACTTTGTGCAACAGTGTAAAATGGGCGATAGTGAATCAGTAACGGAAATAAAAATGGGAAGAATGGCCTCCTTCTATACCGTGAGTTTCTATGTTAAATGGGCTGCCAACTCGCTACCCTATCACAAAAACAACAACAACTATTTATATAGTATCTTAAATGTGGTAAAACGTCCCAAGGCGTTTCAAAGAAACATCATCAAACATTTAACACTGAGCCACATATGACATATAAGGACAGGCCACCAAAGGCGGTCAAAGAGGTGGGTTTTAAAGATAGAGAGAGGTGGAGAGGAAGGAAATTCCAGAGCTTAGGGTCCAGTTTACTATTCCTCCTCATCCTTCTCGACCTGTTTGCAGCCTTTGACACGTTTGACCACACCATCCTCCTCCAATGCCTTTCCACCATCATCCAGCTGGGTGGGACGACATTGGTCTGGTTCCATTCTTAACTATCTAATCATAGCCAGAGAATCACCTACAATGGGCCCAGGCAGCTGAAGACACAGCTACCAATGGTGGAAAGATGAAAGTCGGGGCTGCTCAAAAGGTGAGAATTGGAGGAGCACAGAGGGCTGTGGGGCTGGAGGAGGTTACAGAGTTAGGGAGGGACAAGGTCATGGAGGGAATTGAAAACAAGGATGAGAATTTTAAAATCAAGGTGTTGCTTAACTGAGAGTCAATGGAGGTCAGAGAGCACAGGTGTGATAAGTGAATGGGATTTGGTGAGAGCTATGACACAGGCAGCAGAGTTTTGGATGACCTCAAGTTTACGGAGGGTAGAATGTGGGAAGCCAGCCAGGAGTTTGTTAGAATAGTCAAGTCTAGAGATAATGAAGGCATGAATGAGGGTTTCAGCAGTAGATAGAGTGAGATAGGGGTGGAGTTGAGCGACGTTACTGAGGTGGAAATAGGCTATCATCGTGATGCTGCGAATATGTGGTTGGAAGCTCCTCGTGGGGACAGATATAACACCAAGGTTGCAAATAGTCTGCTTCAGTCTCAGACAACTGCCAATGAGAGGGATGGAATTGGTGGCTAAGGAACAGAGTTTGTGACGGGGACCAAAGACAATAGCTTCAGTCTTCCCGATATTTATTTAGAGGAAATTTCTGCTTATCCAGTATTGGATGTTGGTCAAGCAGTCTGACCATTTAGAGACAGTGTAGGGATCGAAAGAAGTGGTGGTGAGGTAGAGCTGGGTGTCACAGCGTGCACGTGGAAACTGATGCTGTGTTTTTGGATGATGTCACCAAAGGGCAGTATGTAGATGAGAATAGGAGAGAGCCAAGGATAGATCCTTGATGAAGGAGTTGGAAGAGAAGCCATTGCAGGTGATTCTCTGGCTATGATTAGATAGTTAAGAATGGAACCAGACGAGTACAGTCCCACCCAGTTGGACAATGATGGAAAGGCATTGGAAGAGGATGGTGTGGTCAAACGTGTCAAAGGCTGCAGACAGGTTGAGAAGGATGAGGAGGAATAGTTTACCTCTGTCACAGTCACGTAGGATGTCATTTGTGACTTTGGTAAGAGCTGTTTCGGTACTGTGGCAGAGATAGAAACCTGGGGGATTGGAGGACTTTGGAGAGGAAAGGACGTTGGAGATGGAGCAGTGGTTTGAAAGGACAGAGGGGTCAAGGGTTTTCTTTGGAGGAGAGGAGTGATGATGGCAGAGTTTAATGAGGAGGGTACAGTATCCGAGCAGAGAGAACCATTAGCAATATCAGCTAACGTGGGGGCCAGGAAGGGAAGTTGGGTCAGCAGTTTCGTGGGAATAGGGTCGAGGGAGCAGGAGGTGGGTCTCATGGACAAGATGAGCTTGGAGAGGACATGAGGGGAGATGGGAAGAAATTAAAAGTTGCTAATTCAGGGCTAAAGGTGGGGGGGGGGGGGTGCGAAAGGGATCAAAGGACATGGTGAGAAAGCGGGAACAGGTTACTGCATTGGATGATCAGCCATGATCATAATGAATGGCGGAGCAGGCTCGAAGGGCCGAATGGCCTATTCCTGCTCCTATTTTCTATGTTTCTATGGTTAGGGCTGGAGTGAGCTTTAGAGGAAGTTTGGCCTAATGGGCTAAGGGAAGGGAGAGAAGCGGCAGAGGCAGCTGATTGGATGATTTCAGTCAGTGACAAAGAAGTTCATGCTCCTTGCACTTGAGGGCGAAGGAAACGGGGGAGAGGGGTTTAATAAGACAGTTTGCTTTAGAGAAAAGAAGCCGGGGAACTTCCTGGAATTCCAGGACGATCCTAGAATGGTAAACAGTTTTGGCAGATGAGAGCAGGACCTGAGACTGTATTATGTTCTCCAGCCAGTCTGTCATATCATAGAACCAAAGAAAAATTGCGGCACAGAAGGAGACCATTCAGCCCATCGTGTCTGTGCCGGCCGAAAAAACTAGCCGCCCAATCTACCTTCCAGCGCCTGGTCCATAGCCTTGCAGGTTACAGCACTTCAGGTGCATGTCCAGGTAACTTTTAAAAGAATTGAGGGTTTCTGCCTCCACCACCATTCCTGGCAGTGAATTCCAAACACCCACCACCCTCTGGGTGAAAACGTTTTTCCCTCATGTCCCCTCTAATCCTTCTACCAATCACCTTAAATCTGTGCCCCCCTGGTAATTGACCTCTCCGCTAGGGGAAGCAGGTCCTTCCTGTCTACTCTATCTAGGCCCCTCATAATTTTGTACACCTCTATTAAGTCACCCCTCAGCCTCCTCTGTTCTAAGGAAAACAACCCTAGCCTAGCCGTTCCTCATAGCTGCAACTTTCAAGCCCTGGCAACATTCTTGTAAATCTCATCTGTAATGTCTCCAGAGCAATTATGTCCTTCCTGTAATGTGGTGACCAGAACTGTAAGCAATATTCCAGCTGTGGCCTAACCAGTGTTTTATACAGTTCCAGCATTCCATCCTCGCTTTTGTACGTTATAGCTCAGCCAATAAAGGAAAGCATTCCATATCCTTTCAAGTCAGCATCCCTTGGACTTAAGGAAGCGGAGGCAAGGGCCAAACTGAGGGAAGGGCCAGGGTGAGAGGGTAATGCTTTTGATGGGGACTAGGGCATCAAAGGTGGAAGTGAGGGTGTGGTTGAGTAGATCAGTAACTCAACGATGTCATGGTGAACGGAAGGTCACAAAGGCTAGAGAGCAGCTATTTTGAAAGGACAGTTGTAAGTGAATTGAGAGAGAGATTTTTCCAGAGGTGGACATGGAAGGAAGTAGGGTTGGAAGGGGCAAGGAGTTGTGGGTTCAGAGTGATATAAGGAAGTGATGAGAGATGGGCTTATCGTGATGGATACGATGGGAGTAGTGAGACCACTACTGAGATGACAAGGTCGAGGGGGTGGTCGTGAATATGGATTGGGGAGCTTGTATGGAAGGCAAGATTAAGGAAAGACAGGAGGGTAATGAATGCAGAGGAGAGAGAGAGAGAGAGCATGATGAATCGAAATGGAGGTTGAAATTAGTGAGGATGAGAAATTGTTTGGTGTAGAGGCTGAGGGAGAAAAGCAGTGAAGATATCCCGGTGAAAAAATGTTGATGGTACTGGAAGGGTGGTAGAGAATGAGGATTTTAAATGAGAGGTAAGAGGGGTGGAGCAAGAGAGTTGCTCAATGGAGGAGAAAGCAACAGAGGAGTAGAGGAACAGACCCAGGTGTGATTTGGTGATAAGAGCCAGTCCCGGTCTGGGAGGACAAGTGATGGAAGATACAGCCAGGTGGGGGGTTTCATTTATGGGGAAGGTGTCACCACTCATCAGCCAGGTTTCCATCAAGGCCATGATGTTGATGCAATAATCCCCAACAGGCTCATGGATGGCAAGGGCTTTGTTCACAAGTGAACAGACATTCTGGAGGGAGATGTGGAGTTGGGCTGATCTGCTGACAAAGTCCACAGGTCAGCACTGGCAGAGGGTGGGGGTGTGAGTTGGCTGGGGAGGAGATTGTCACGCTTATCCCTAGTGGTCATACTGATGGGTTTGATTCCCACCATGGTAGATGGTGAAATTTGAATTCCATGAATAAATCTGGAATTAAAAAGCTAGTCTAGTGGTGATCATAAAACTGTTATCAATTGCTGTTTAAAAACCCATCTGGTTCACGAATGTTCCCTAGAGAAGGAAACCTGCTGTCCTTACCTGGTCTGGCCTACATCTTATTCATTCATGGGATGTGGGCATCACTGGCTATGCCAGCATTTATTGCCCATCCCTAATTGCCCTTGAGAAGGTGGTGGTGAGCTGCCTTCTTGAACCGCTGCAGGCCATGTGAGGTAGGTACACCCACAGTGCTGTTAGGAAGGGAGTTCCAGGATTTTGACCCAGCGACAGTGAAGGAACGGCGATATAGTTCCAAGTCAGGATGGTGTGTGACTTGGAGGGGAACTTGCAGGTGGTGGTGTTCTCATGCATCTGCTGCCCTCGTCCTTCTAGTTGGTAGAGGTCGCAAGTTTGGAAGGTGCTGTCTAAAGAGCCTTGGTGCGTTGCTGCAGTGCATCTTGTAGATGGTACACACTGCTGCAACTGTGCGTCAGTGGTGGAGGGAGTGAATGTTTGTAGATGGGGTGCCAATCAAGCAGGCTGCTTCTTGAGTGTTGTTGGAGCTGCACCCATCCAGGCAAGTGGAGAATATTCCATCACACTCCTGACTTGTGCCTTGTAGATGGTGGACAGGCTTTGGGGAATCAGGAGGTAAGTTACTCGCCGCAGGACTCCTAGCCTCTGACCTTCTCTTGTAGCCACGGTATTTATATGGCTACTGCAGTTCAGTTTCTGGTCAATGGTAACCCCTAGGATGTTGATATTGGGGGATTCAGCGATGGTAATGCCGTTGAATGTCAAGGGGAGATGGTTCGATTCTCTCTTGTTGGAGATGGTCATTGCCTGGCACCTGTGTGGCGCGAATGTTACTTGCCATTTATCAGCCCAAGCCTGGATATTGTCCAGGTCTTGCTGCATTTCTACACCGACTGCTTCAGTATCTGAGGAGTCATGAATGGTGCTGAACATTGTGCAATCATCAGCGAACAGCCCCACTTCTGACCTTATAATTAAAGAAAGGTCATTGATTAAGCAGCTGAAGATGGTTGGGCCTAGGACACTACCCTAAGGAACTCCTGCAGTGATGTCCTGGAGCTCAGATGTTTGACCTCCAACAACCACAACCATCTTCCTTTGCACTCGGTATGACTCCAACCAGTAGAGGGTTTTCCCCCTGATTCTTGTTGACCTCAGTTTTACTAGGGCTCCTTGATGCCATACTCGGTCAAATGCTGCCTTGATGTCAAGGGCAGTCAATCTCACCTCACCTCTTGAGTTCAGCTCTTTTGTCCATGTTTGAACCAAGGCTGTAATGAGGTCAGGAACTGAGTGGCCCTGGCGGAACCCAAACTGAGTGTCACTGAGCAGGTTATTGCTAAGCAAGTGCTGCTTGATGGCACTGTTGATGACACCTTCCATCACTTTACTGATGATTGAGAGTAAACTGATGTGGCAGTAATTGGCCAGGTTGGACTTGTCCTGCTTTTTGTGTACAGGACATACCTGGGCAATTTTCCACATTGCAGGGTAGATGCCAGTGTTGTAGCTGTACTGGAACAGCTTGGCCAGGGGTGTGGCAAGTTCTGGAGCACAGGTCTTCAGTATTATTGCCGGAATATTGTCAGGGCCCATAGCCTTTGCAATATCCTGTGCCTTCAGTCGTTTCTTGATATCACGTGGAGTGAATCGAATTGGCTGAAGTCTGGCATCTGTGATGCTGGGGACTTTCGGAGGAGGCCGAGATGGATCATCAACTTGGCACTTCTGGCTGAAGATTGTTGCAAATGCTTCAGCCTTATCTTTCGCACTGATGTGCTGGGCTCCCCCATCATTGAGGATGGGGATATTTGTGGAGCCACCTCTTCCAGTTTGTTTAATTGTCCACCACCATTCACGGCTGGATGTGGCAGGACTGCAGAGCTTAGATCTGATTGTTGGTTATGGGATCGCTTAGCTCTGTCTATTGCATGCTGCTTCTGCAGTTTGGCATGCAGATAGTCCTGTGTTGTAGCTTCACAGGACATACCCAGGGATAGTGATTGCAGTGTCTGGGACATTGTCTGTAAGGTATTATTCCATGAGTATGACTATGTCTGTGGGACAGCTCTCCCAACTTTGGCACAAGCACCCAGATGTTAGTAAGGAGGACTTTGCAGGGTCGACAGGGCTGGGTTTGCTGTTGTTGGTTCCGGTGCCTCAGTTGATGCCGGGTGGTCCGTCCGGATTCATTCCTTTTTATTGACTTCGTAGCAGTTAGGTACAACTGAGTGGCTTGCTAGGCCATTTCAGAGGGCATGTAAGAGTTAAACACATTGCTGTGGGCCTGGAGTCACATGTAGGCCAGACCAGGTAAGGACAGCGGGTTTCCTTCCCTAAGGGACATTAGTGAACCAGATGGATTTTTACAACAGTTGACAATGGTTTCATGGCCATCATTAGACTAGCTTTTTAATTCCAGATTTTTAATAATTAAATTCAAATTCCACCTTCTGCTGTGGTGGGATTTGAACCCATGTCCCCAGAGCAATACCCCAGGTCTCTGGGTTACTAGTCCAGTGACAATACCACTACGCCATCGCCTCCCCCTCGCCACTGCCTTCCCCTGTGACTCCAGACCCACAGCAATCTGGTTGACTCTTTAAAAAATGCCCTCTGCAATGGCCCAGTAAGCCACTCAGTTCAAGGGGTCAGTTAGGGATGGACAATAAATGCCAGCCATGCCAGAGACACCTACACGCCACAAATGAATTTTTAAAAAATGGACTCAGGAAAAACACAAGTTACATAGCAATAATCAGGATATATGTAGCTGGTAGCAAACAGGCGAATAGAAAGTCCAGAATAAAAGTCAAAGGTCCTGTGGTGGGATAACGTTAATGTAGGAAGGGTGGAGTTGACAAACTGTTGTCCAAGTTTGATGGTGGGTGAGTGAAGTCCAGAGGCTACTTGTAGGGTAGAGTGAGGGCATTTCACTGGAGGTAATTCCATGGGAATGGAGATCCAGGAGTTGTGCAGAATCAGTTGCGGAGCAGAAAAAAAAATGGTGGCGAATTTGGAGGTCACCGTAAGATCTAGAAGCATTGGAGAAATGTACTTTGCCCCAGGAGAGTGTATCTCTGGCCAGAAACAGACCATAGCTGAAGCTGAAAAACTGGTAGAACCTGTCAGTCAAGCCAGAGAAGCAGCAGTGGGGGAAGGGCTGTAAGTTACTTTAAAATTTAAGCAACAGAGAGCAGGTCAGAGACACAGTGTAGCACAGTGCAGAAACGTTATCTTGATATCCAGAGAAGTCCAGGAATTTGAAAGTCAAATTTGAGAAAAGATCCAGAGCTCGCTGAGCAAAACAGAGTGCAAACATCGTAGGAGGATGGGCAGTGCTTTAGAAATGACCTGCAAGGAGGGACAAGATAGTCACTCACAAATCCAAAAGAAGTTCAATAATTTCCATCCTCGCTGTCTGTAGCACATTATGGGTATATCCAGACACGATAAAATCACAAATGCCGCCTCTCAAAGGCATAGCTCCCAAGTACGTTGGCACTAATCAAACAGAGGTGGCTTCGATGGATCGGACACATCCACAGGATGGAAGATGGTTGGATACCCGAGGACCTTCTGTATGGTGAGGTAGCTGGGACCAGATGACCAGTGGGGTGCCCAAAGCTCCGCTTCAAGGATGCTTGCAAGCATGACATGAAGGTCCTAAACGTTGACTACGGGACTTGGGAGTCACTAGCTGGCGAAAGAGGGAAATGCAGACACTTCCTGTGGACTGGTGTGCCCTACCATGATGACCAGTTGCTACAGCAGGTTAGCAACAGGCGCCAATGTCAAAAAGAACAACTGACAACATCACTTAGCAACTTCACGTGCAGCAGAACCTGCCTGTCAAGGATTGCCCTTCACAGTCATCAGCAAAGGTGCACCAAGAGAAGACACCCACCTAAATGGATTGTTTGCTGCGTGTCCATCATCATTCATGGATGGAAGGATGCCAACCAAACAATTATAAATCCAGAGAATGGTGAGAATATGGAACTTGCTATTTTTCGATAGCTGCTATCTTGGTAAAGACTTTTCTCTGGAATTCCTCATTGGATTTACAAGTGACTCTCTCATCCCTTGCTACATTTTCCCACACAATCGCTGCCCTTCAGAATAGGGGTAGTTAACCCTCCAGGATTGGCCCCGATTCTCCAAGAATTGAATATTAATCTATAGGACACTGCTATGAGGAAAACCTGAGAAAAATCATAGGGGCATTTTCTCTGAACACTTTCATTTATTTGGGCGGCACAGTGGCGCAGTGGTTAGCACCGCAGCCTCACAGCTCCAGTGACCCGGGTTCAATTCTGGGTACTGCCTGTGTGGAATTTGCAAGTTCTCCCTGTGTCTGCGTGGGTTTTCGCCAGGTGCTCTGGTTTCCTCCCACCACCAAAGACTTGCAGGTTGATAGGTAAATTGGCCATTATAAATTGCCCCTAGTATAGGTAGGTGGTAGGGGAATATAGGGACAGGTGGGGATATGGTAGGAATATGGGATTAGTGTAGGATTAGTATAAATGGGTGGTTGATGGTCGGCACAGACTCGGTGGGCCAAAGGGCCTGTTTCAGTGCTGTATCTCTAAATAAAATAAAAAATAAATTACAAAATATATGAGCAATGGGGCAGGTTATTTCACTGACAGTCAAAATCAATCCAATTAGGCAACAAAAAGTTTTCAATTGGCATGCAAAGGCAGTGCGCATCGACCAATAGTGGGAGTGTGGGTGGGAGCAGGAGGTCATGTGATATTTATGGCCCCCTAGTTCTTAGTTGCCCACATGTGGAAACACCTACTGTACGTTATCTAGATTTTGACTATTGGGATGGTGGACAGGTGGAATACATAGCCAACCTTCCCGAGATTATTGGAGGGAGGTCCGGCCTCAATTTGAGGTGGGCTGTGGGCCCGAAATGTGACTGTAGCAGAACAGAGTTTACTTTCGGCGTGTAACTGATGCAGGCAAGGCATGTTCGTTGAACGTTTCCGATTGTCCTGAGAAATGCTACAGTTCTTTTGGGCCTCCTTATCTCGAGAGACAATGGATACGCGCCTGGAGGTGGTCAGTGGTTTGTGAAGCAGCGCCTGGAGTGGCTATAAAGGCCAATTCTGGAGTGACAGGCTCTTCCACAGGTGCTGCAGAGAAATTTGTTTGTTGGGGCTGTTGCGCAGTTGGCTCTCCCCTTGCGCCACTGTCTTTTTTCCTGCCAACTACTAAGTCTCTTCGACTCGCCACAATTTAGCCCTGTCTTTATGGCTGCCCGCCAGCTCTGGCGAATGCTGGCAACTGACTCCCACGACTTGTGATCAATGTCACACGATTTCATGTCGCGTTTGCAGACGTCTTTATAACGGAGACATGGACGGCCGGTGGGTCTGATACCAGTGGCGAGCTCGCTGTACAATGTGTCTTTGGGGATCCTGCCATCTTCCATGCGGCTCACATGTCCAAGCCATCTCAAGCGCCGCTGACTCAGTAGTGTGTATAAGCTGGGGGTGTTGGCCGCTTCAAAGACTTCTGTGTTGGAGATATAGTCCTGCCACCTGATGCCAAGTATTCTCCGAAGGCAGCGAAGATGGAATGAATTGAGACGTCGCTCTTGGCTGGCATACGTTGTCCAGGCCTCGCTGCCGTAGAGCAAGGTACTGAGGACACAGGCCTGATACACTCGGACTTTTGTGTTCCGTGTCAGTGCGCCATTTTCCCACACTCTCTTGGCCAGTCTGGACATAGCAGTGGAAGCCTTACCCATGCGCTTGTTGATTTCTGCATCTAGAGACAGGTTACTGGTGATAGTTGAGCCTAGGTAGGTGAACTCTTGAACCACTTCCAGAGCGTGGTCGCCAATATTGATGGATGGAGCATTTCTGACATCCTGCCCCATGATGTTCGTTTTCTTGAGGCTGATGGTTAGGCCAAATTCATTGCAGGCAGACGCAAACCTGTCGATGAGACTCTGCAGGCATTCTTCAGTGTGAGATGTTAAAGCAGCATCGTCAGCAAAGAGGAGTTCTCTGATGAGGACTTTCCGTACTTTGGACTTCGCTCTTAGACGGGCAAGGTTGAACAACCTGCCCCCTGATCTTGTGTGGAGGAAAATTCCTTCTTCAGAGGATTTGAACGCATGTGAAAGCAGCAGGGAGAAGAAAATCCCAAAAAGTGTGGGTGCGAGAACACAGCCCTGTTTCACACCACTCAGGATAGGAAAGGGCTCTGATGAGGAGCCACCATGTTGAATTGTGCCTTTCATATTGTCATGGAATGAGGTGATGATACTTAGTAGCTTTGGTGGACATCCGATCTTTTCTAGTAGTCTGAAGAGACCACGTCTGCTGACGAGGTCAAAGGCTTTGGTGAGATCAATGAAAGCAATGTAGAGGGGCATCTGTTGTTCACGGCATTTCTCCTGTATCTGACGAAGGGAGAACAGCATGTCAATAGTCGATCTCTCTGCACGAAAGCCACACTGTGCCTCAGGGTAGACGCGCTCGGCCAGCTTCTGGAGTCTGTTCAGAGCGACTCGAGCAAAGACTTTCCCCACTATGCTGAGCAGGGAGATTCCACGATAGTTGTTGCAGTCACCGCGGTCACCTTTGTTTTTATAGAGGGTGATGATGTTGGCATCGCGCATGTCCTGGGGTACTGCTCCCTCGTCCCAGCACAGGCATAGCAGTTCATGTAGTGCTGAGAGTATAGCAGGCTTGGCACTCTTGATTATTTCAGGGGTAATGCTGTCCTTCCCAGGGGCTTTTCCGCTGGCTAGGGAATCAATGGCATCACTGAGTTCCGATTTGGTTGGCTGTATGTCCAGCTCATCCATGACTGGTAGAGGCTGGGCTGCATTGAGGGCAGTCTCAGTGACAACATTCTCCCTGGAGTACAGTTCTAGGTAGTGCTCAACCCAGCGGTCCATCTGTTTGCGTTGGTCAGTGATTATGTCCCCCGATTTAGATTTGAGGGGGGTGATCTTCTTGATGGTTGGCCCAAGAGCTCTCTTCATGCCATCATACATTCCTCTGATGTTTCCGGTGTCTGAGGCCAGCTGAATATGACTGCATAGGTGTTGCCAGTAGTCGTTTGCGCAACGCCTAGCTGTTCTTTGTGCAGTACTTCTGGCATAACTACATAACTGTATAACTACAGTTATACAGTTATATAACACTCTAGCTGTCGGTGTGAGAACCAGGAGTCTGTATAATTTTCCATTCAGTTGCCGCACAGTTTGAGGTGACCTGTAACTTTGTCGACTAATTTTGCTAAGCCTGACCCAATGGTCAGACCCCCATCTGGAGTAACTGAGTTCAGCTTTGGGCATTGCACCTCAGCAAGGACAAGGTGGAGAGGGTGAAGTCTAGATTCATCAGAATGATACCGGGGCTAAAAGGGTTAAATCATGAGGTCAGGTTGCACAGACTAGACTTGTACAGACATGCCAACCCCACTGTCTCATAAATCAAGAGACAAGCTCATAAAAATCAAGAAATTTGTTATAAAAATCATGAGTTGCTATTTTTTTTCCAACATAAACCATTATTGATTGACAGTTGGCTTATAAACCTCATTAGTGGTTTATTTAATCTCGAACAGGTTCTGCAGAGCTTTATTAGTGCAGCTGAAAATGTTTTCACCTGTTATGCAGGTGTGATTGCGGCCACCTGAGAGGGGTCCAATGCCAGTGAGCATACAGCTAAAGGTACTGGATGTAAAACGTGGGCCTCACAGCTGCTGGACTCCGGGCAGGGCAAGGAGAGGGCTCATCATTGGGGTAACGTAAAACTAAAGAGGGAATGGGGCAGGGGAGGGGGAATTTTACTCTATCGAACCCAAGACCCATTTCTAGAAGGTTTCAAATGTTCAATAAGACGAGGCACTGGTTCGAATATTATTAAGCATACACACGCGCGCACACACATGCCCTAACACAGCCCTTTCTCCCCCTCCTTTGTACCTGTCCAAATATGAAGGCACATTTAGTTCTAAATTGAAACCTGACAATGGCATCAACACTCAGGATTAACTTGATCTCCAGTGATATTGGGTCTCCAGACTCAATCACTTATATGAAAATGTCATCAATGATGCTCCATCCCCATCAATATAAACCATCCTACTAACAGCTGATAAAAATAACATTGGCATGACCATGCTTCATCATCTAATCGTCTGGACAGTAAAATTATTTTCCTTGTGTTTAAATGAACATTGTGGTAGGAAAATCATATTTTACCATTTTAAATTATAGAAGTGGAATTAAATTAAATTTCATCAATAAAAAAAATTATAAATTGATCTGTATCATAAAGTCTGTTCTACTATATCTGCTATTTCTATTCTATTTATGTATTAATATATATATATCTCACTGGGGCATAAGATCATTTGTCAGCTACTCCTGTCAGAGTCATAGAAGGCCATTCAGCCCATCATGCCTGTGCTGGCTCTCTGCAAGAGGAACTTACCTGGTACCACACGCCTGCCTTTTCCCTGTAGCCCTGCAAATTTATCTCTTCAGATAATTATCCAATTCTCTTTTGACGGTCTTGATCGAATCTGCCTCCACCACTTTTTCAGGCAGTGCATTCCAGAACCTTGTGGATTCAAGTCCACTACAGGACTTGAGCACAAACATCTAGGCTGACACTTCAGTGCAGGACTGAAGGAGTGCTGCACTGTTGGAGGTGCCATCATTCAGGCAAAGTATTAAACTGAGGCCCTGTCTGCCCTCTCAGATGGAAGTAAAAGATCCCATGGGGCAATTTTGAAGATGAGCAGGGGAGTTCTCCCTGGTGTCCTGGCCAATATTTATCCCTCAACCAATATCACTGAAAATAACAGAGAATCTGATCATTAACACATTGATATTCGTGGGAGCTTGCTGTGCAAATTGGCTGCCATCTTTCCTACATTACAACAGAGACCTCACTTCAAAAATACTTAATTAGCTGTAAAGCGCTTTGGGACTTCCTAAAACCACGAAACGTGCAGTAGAAATAGCAGTTCTTTCTTTCGTATATGCTCCTTCCTCTCTGATATTCTGCTGTAATTGTTTACACCTCCAATGGTCCCATCTTTTGTTTCTTTTACTGGTCTCATTACCTCATCCTTTTTGTCATTTAATCTCTCCGCCCAATCACAGACCTTCCCTTTTGTTCTTTCCTCCCCTCACTGTATCTCCCCCACCCTCCCGCTTTTACCTGGTTCTGTACTTGCTTAAAAACTATTGCATCTCGAGCATCTTCCAGTTCTGCTGATCTGTTAACTCTGTTTTTCTCTCTACAAATACTGCCTGACCCACTGAGTGTTTCCAGCATCGTCAGTATTTTGCTTTGGCGGCACTGAAAACAGATTATCTGGTTGTCATCGCAGTGCTGTTTGTGGGATCTTGCTGGGCGTAAAATGGCTATCACATTTCCTACAACAGTGACTACATTTCAAAAATTCTTCATTGGCTGTAACATGCTTTGGGACTGAAGTTATGGAACCTGCTGTATTATATAAATGCGAGTTCTCTCTTAATTGAAATGCAAGTATTACTATATCCCTTAACCCCATTCAGCTGCTGCATTCCTGATCCCAAATGCAATGTTGCACTTGCCTGGGGGAGCGGTGCTGTAGAAATGCAAGTTCTTTCTTTTTCCTTTTGCATTCTACCACCACCCAGCATTACCCCCACTTCCACCCCCCTCCCCAGCAACACACAGAGTTAATAAACACTTGAAAGTGTGCTGAAGGCATGAAATTCAAGCTGAAAATATACTCGCTGGAGCTGATTGCTTGGGGCTACAGTAAAATTAGGCAGCCGTCTTGTTAGGCTATTTTCAGTGTGTTTGCAAATACCATGTTTAACTTCTTGTCACTAAGATCTCACTCCCTTGGTAGCCTGTCTCTGTTGCGTTGGTGACTGAGTCGAGTAATTTGACCGTTCGTCTCCTGGAGAAAGCTGATTGCGTAAACAATCGGATCTCTCTGCTGGTTGCTACCAACAAACTCCCTCCGAGCTTCCTTTCACAACCCTTTGTCCCTGCTTTGCTATAAATCCAGGGAAGGAGGCAGCCTACAGTCTGCTGAAAATTTTCTTCGTCGATCCTGAAGGTCGTACAAAAGGAGAGCTAAAACCATGGTGAGCTTGCTGGCTTTATTCAGACATGCTAAATACTGTTCAACAACTTGCATTTAAACAGAGCTTTTAATATGGTTAATAAAAATTTCCAAGATGCTTCACCGAAGCATTAATCAGACAAAAATTTGACTTTAGAACAGGTAACCGAGAAACCTGGTCAAAGAGGTAGATTTTTAAAAAGCATTGTAAAGAGGAGAGAGAAAGACAGAGAGGCTTAGGGAGAGAATTCCAGAGATTAAGGCCGAGATAGTTGAAGGCACGGCTGTTAATTGTGGAATGAAGGACGTGGGAGATAGATAAGAGGCCAGAATTGGGAGCAATGCGGAGATCTCAGAGGGTTGTCGGGCTGAAGGAGTTTCAGAGACAGGGAGGGGTGCGGCCATGGAGCGATTTGAAAACAGAGATGGGAATTTTTAATGTGAGGTGCTGCTGTATAGGAGAGAGAGGGTGCTGGTAATGAGGCAATGAGCTCTGGATGATATGCGTGGATAATGGGCTAGTATGATGGATACTGCACAAGGGCATATCTCTCAACTTGCTACGCTTTGAAACCCTGCCAATCGGTTGGGCAGTGTGGGGGTGGGGTTAGGGGACTGCAGTGTTCTGTAGAACCAGTAATATCTGCTGATTTTTGTCGCCTTGGGAGTCTTGCTGTCTGACAAGCCATTGTCTGGGTTGTCTCGCTGCCTGGGGAGTCTTCTGTTTCTAGAGTCTTGCTGCCTGGGGAGTCTCTGCCTGGGGTGCCTTGCAGACCATGGTTGCTTTATCCCAGCGTCTCTGTTTCGTGTCTGGACCGGCGGATGTATGTTCACAGTTGGGATTCTCGGCAGTAAATGTGTGGATCAGATTATTATAGACACAGGTGCTGAAACAAGAAACCATCAAGAGGTTTCAGAAAGGAACCAGACAGGTTCCTTATCAAAGGATGGGATTAATCATGGGCTAGATGGCTGAAGGTCTTTGTTTGCCTAGAACAGTTGCTATGTTACTGTGGAGTCCGTCAGAGGTGGGTGGAAGTGATCTGGCACTTCACCTATGGGAAGGGTGGAGAATCTGAGGGAGCAGGAGAGTTTGGACTTTGTCATGAGCTTAGCATCATTTTTTGCATTCCCCGCCCCCACCATTGTTCTTCGAGAGTTACATAGAATTTACAGTACAGAACCAAATCATTCAGCCCAACCGGTCTATACCGGTGCTTATGCTTCACCCGAGCTTTCTCCCACCCACTTCATCTCACCCGATCGACATATCCTCTATTCCTTTCTGTCTCGTGTTTATCCAGCTTCACCATACTATTCACCTCAGCCACTCTTTGTGGTGGCGAGTTCCACACTCTCACCACTCTCTGGCAAAATAAATTTCTCCTGAATTTGCTATTGGATTTATGAGTGACTGTCTATCTTATTTATTTATTCACTCAATAGCTGGAATGAAGCACAGCACTGGATTAAATAGTTTAGCTTGGCTCACCCCTAATTTTGAGCCCCAGTTTTCGATATCCCCACAAGCAGAAACATTCTACGTGTACTCTATCAAACGTGATCATAAATTTAAAGACCTTCATTAGGTCACCCCCTCAGCCTTCTCTTTTCTAGAACTGTCTCTGAGAGTGCTATCCAATTAGTCTCACTCCCCTGTTCTTTCCCCATAGCTCTTTGTTTAGTCTGGATCTCTGTAATGGGTTGGGGAACAAAGGATTTTGCAACATGACTAGCAGAATGCTGAGGTGTTATGGTTTTTTTTCCAAAAGTATACCTGACTCATAAAATTTTAAAAATTACATTATTAACAGTTCAAATTTGGCATTACATAAAGTGCAATGCAAATCAGTTTCTTTCAATACAGTCCGAGGTGCCTCACTACACTTGCCATTTCAGGTTCTATTTAAAATATGCATTTACATCACACATCCAACATTTTCTGGTGCGTACAGCCCGAGGAGTTTTACACAGTTTCCAGCTCCTTGGTATACTATGGTGGGAGGGCTTTACACAGTGGTCTTTCCCCTTTGAACCTTTGCTGTGGCTGCCCCAAGCTTTAGTTTGTCCCTCAGTATGTCGTCCTGGACCTTGGTAGCAGGTCCTAGAGTGGTCAATAACTAGAAGTGCTCTTTATAGACAGGGTGGGGATTGGATCTGATACCTCATATGGCAGTACCTCGCTGTGCAAATAAAAGATATTCTAATGCATGGGGATAAAACTAGTGGCTTAAAGTGCTTGCTGCTCAGGGAATGTGACTTGAAAGGTGGGGGTTAAAAAAGGTAAATTGTGAAGGGACAGAAAATTTGGACTGCAATTTACATTCCTAGAATTTCCGGGGTAATTTAGACTTTCGGCTTCAGATCTTGTGGCCAGAAAAATCCTGCTCCATCAATTGAATGTCTGAGTTTACATAGGAACAAAGGAGTTGGAGTAGGCCATTCAGCCCTTCAAGCCTGCTCTGCCATTCTAGATCATGGATGATCGTCTACCTCAACACCATATTCCCGCACTATCCCCAAATCCCTTGATGTCATTAATAACTAGAAATCTATCGATCTCTGACTTGAACTTACTCAGTGACTGAGCTTCCACCGCCCTCTGGGGCAGAGAATTCCAAAGATTCACCACCCTCTGAGTGAAGAAATTCCTCCTCGTCTCAGTCCTAAATGGCTTGCCCCTTATTCTGAGATTGTGTCCCCTGGTTCTAGACCCCACAGCCAGGAGAAACATCCTTTCTGCATCTACCCTGTCTATCCCTTTAAGAATTTTGTAACTTTCTATGAGATCACCTCTCACTCTTCTAAACTCCAGAGAATCCAGGCCCAGTCTCCTCAATCTCTCCTCGTAGGACAAACCCACCATCCCAGGAATCAGTCTGGTGAACCTCCGCTGCACTCCCTCTATGGCAAATGTATCCTTCCTCAGGTAAGGGACCAGACCTGCACACAGTATTCCAGGTGCAGCCTCACCAATGCACTATATAATTGAAGCAAGACTTCTTTGCTCCTGTACTCAAATCCTCTTGTGATAAAGGTTAACATACCGTTTGCCTTCCTATTTGATTGCTGCACCTGCATGTTAGCTTTCAGTGACTTATGAACAAGGACACCTAGGTCCCTTTGGACATCAATACTTTCCAAACTCTCGCCATTTAAGAAATACTCTGCACCTCCGTTCCTCACACTTATCCACATTATAATCCCTTTGCATGATTTATTAGAAGTCCTGGCCAAAGGTTCGAGAATTTCATCGGAATTCAAATAGTGCCCCACCCAAAGAAATACTTTTACAAAGTTTTTGATGGTTGTGGGGTGGGTTGGATACTCTTCCGTTTACAACAGGGATGTGGGTTTAAACCTACTCCAGATTACTGGGATCAAGCTCTCTCCATGATCCCCCTCTTCCCTTGCTCCATTTTTCTCTCCCTTTTTCCCTGTTATCTTGCTCCCTCTCTCTGAATCTCTCCTTCCCCTTTTCTCTCTTCAGTTCCCTGCTCTCTCCTCCTCTCCCTCTTTCCCCCCCACCCCTGTTTCTATCTGTTTTTCTGACTTCCCCTTCTCACCCGCTTTTCCATGCTCTCTCCCCTCTCTCCCTCTTCCCCGTGTTATCTGCCCTCTCTCTGTTTCTAACTCTCCCTGCCTTCCCTTCTCTCTCCCTTTCTTTCTTCTCTCCCCTCCTCACTCTCTCTCTCCCCTTCTCATTCTTCCACCCTCCCTCTCCCACTCTCCTACCCTCTCCCTCTCTTCTCCGTCCACTGTCTCCGCCACACCCCATTTTATCTCCCACCCTCCCTCTCCACCACCTCACCTTTCCCTCTCCCCCACCTTCTCTCTCCCACGCTTCTCTCTCTCCCTCTCCCACCTCACCTCCCTCTCTACCCACCCTTCCTATTTCCCCCCTAGCCTTCTGTTTCTGTGGTAACAGATTTGAAAGCAAAAGAACTGAGGCACAAGTGGCACACTCTCAGGACTGAATGAAGTATAAATGCCAATATTAGTCTATTTGATGGGCCTGTGCAGTTCCTGACTTGAAACACCAGACTCCAAAGCAACTGAAGGCAAGGCCCTAAAAACTTTCACCTTCACCTTCACCTTGCTTCCAATGGCTGGGTGTAGTCCCAGCAGTGGCCACCGCTCCCAGTGGCGCTGCTGGGACTAAGAGCTGCTGGCCCGCTGATTGGCCAGCAGCTCTATTAGGTGGGACTTCCTGCTTCAAGGAGGTGGAAGTCCCACCCAAGACCAATTAAGGGCCTGGGGAGCAAAAAATCCTGGTCTGGCTTCGGCCAGTGAGAGGGGCTTCCTGCCCAATGAAAAATTCCGTCCCTTATGTCAGAAACGAATTTGCAGAACTCATAGTGAAGGAGTGGTGCGGGTGGGGGTAGTTTCAGGCCATATTGTATTCCTTTTAAGATGTAGAAGAGTACTTGCATCCCTGATTTTCTTCGCTGCATCATTGATGGCCGTGCCTTCAGCTTCCTGGATCCTAAGCTCTGGAATTCCCTCCCTAAACCTCTCCGCGTCTCCTCCTTCAAGACGCTCCTTAAAATCTACCTCTTTGACCAATCTTTTGGTCATTTTTCCTAATATCTCCTTATGTGGCTCGGTGTAAAATTTTGTTTGACAATCGCTGCTGTGAAGAGCCTTGGAATGTTTTACTTTGTTAAAGGCACCATATAAATGCAAGTTGTTGTTGGGAGAGAGCCGGGGAGGTGTAGGGAGGGTATTGCACAGCTTAGGGCCTGGGCTGCTGAAGGCACAGCTGCGAATGGTGGAGAGAAGGAAGTCAGGGATAGGCAAGAGACCAGAGTTGAAGGGGCTCAAAGTTTTGGAGGGTTGTAGAGTTCTAATTATGAATGATGAAGAGATTTTATGGGGTAGATGTAGTTAAGATGTTTCCACTTGTGCTGCAGTCTGAAACTACAAGATGGTCACTAATAAATCCAATAGGGGACTCAGGAAAAACTTATTTCCTCAGAGTGGTTAGAATGTGGAACTCGCTACCAAGTGGCTGGTCAAGACGAATAGCATAGATACTTTCAAGGGGAAGCTAGATAAGCACATGAGGGAGAAAGGAATGCAAACTTATGTGACCAGGATGAGATAAAACAAGGTGGAAGGAGGCAAGCATGGAGCATAAACACTGGCATAGACCTGTTGGGTCTCTCTCACACACACTGTTCTTCTCCTTTTAAGTATATTTTCAATTTTCTTATTCTTGGGAACACAGGACAGGAGAAGTGTTCCGCCATTCAGCCCCTCGAGCCTGTTCCGTCTTTCAGTTAGATCACGGGTGGTCTGTATTTCAACTCCATTTAACCGCCTTGTTTCCATAACTGTGCTGTTAGTTCTAACTAACTCCTATGTAATAATAATTGCTTATTTCTGTCCCACAGCGTGAATGTATCTCCATCCATGTTGGCCAGGCTGGTGTCCAGATGGGCAATGCCTGCTGGGAGCTGTACTGTCTGGAGCATGGTATCCAGCCTGATGGACAGATGCCCAGTGACAAGACCATTGGAGGTGGCGATGACTCCTTCAACACCTTCTTCAGTGAGACTGGAGCGGGAAAACACGTCCCACGAGCTGTCTTTGTTGATTTGGAACCAACTGTGATTGGTAAGTCCAAGAACCACGGGGCCATGGTTCTCCAAGTCAGAACCCTCTCACACACACTGTTCTTCTCCTTTATGTATATTTTCAGTTTTCTTCTTGGGAACATAGGACAGGAGAACTTCCGCCATTCAGCCCCTCAAACATGTTCCGTCTTTCATTTAGATCATGGGTGATCTGTAACTTAAATCTACTTAACCACCTTGTTTCCATAACCCCTAATTCACCCACCTAACAAAAATCTATTAACCTCAGTTTATGAATTTTCAATTGACCTCCAGCCTCAACAGCTTTTAGGGGATGAGAGTTCCAGATATCTACTACCCTTTGTATGAAGAAGTGACTCCATGCAACACTCCTGAACAGCCTAGCTCTAATTTCAAGGTTATGCCCCCTTATTCTAGACTTCCTCCACCAGAGGAAATAGTTTCTCTCTATCTCCCTATCAATTCCTTTAATCACCTTAAACATTTCAATGGGAGAGTTGGGCTGTTACAATTTCTGTTCAGACACTATCTTGGGCCTGGTATGTCAGATCAAGTACTGCTAGGTAGATTGCACAGTGCAATTCTAGATTTGTTACTAGTTTGACTTTCCTCTGAGTAACAGGCAGAACTGTCCTGTTGACTAACATCCCAGTGTTCCACATCCTGGGTCTTTGTTATCCCAGTATATGTGAGTTGGTATACAGGACTAGATGGTGGTTCCATCATAGACGCAGTTCCTACCAACTTTGATAGTGTCCTCTACTATGGCAAAAGCAAAATACTGTAGATGCTGGAAATGGAAATAATAACAGAAAGTGCTGGAAATACTCAGCAGGTCTGACAGCATCTGTGGCGAGAGAGGCAGAGTTAATGCTTCGGGTCTGATGATATGTCACATGCATGCGTATGAGTCAGTATCTACGTTCTTAGACAAGCAAACAAACTTTTCATAATTCTGCATTCCAGATGAGGTCCGTACTGGTACCTATCGCCAGCTGTTCCACCCTGAGCAGCTCATTACCGGGAAGGAAGATGCTGCCAACAACTACGCCCGTGGGCACTACACCATCGGCAAAGAGCTGATTGACTTGGTTCTGGACAGACTTCGCAAGCTGGTAAGAATTGAGCAAATGGCGAGGGGTTTGTGAATTATAAAGAGAAAGAACTGGCATTTCTAGAGCACCTTTACAGCCAATGAAGTGCTTATTGAAGTGTAGTCACAATTGTAATGTAGGGAAATACGGCAGCCAATTTGTGCAAAGCAAGATCCCACAATCACCAATGAGATATATGACCAAAACATCTGTTTCTTTTTTTCTAATGATTTTGGTTGAGGGATAAATAATGGCGCCAGGTCACCTGGGTGAGAACCACTCCTGCTTTTCTTCCAAGTAGTGGCTGTGGAATCTTTGGCATCCACCCAAGAGGACAAATGGAGTCATCAGTTGAACATCTCATCAGAAAGACGATAGCTTGGAAGGTGCAGCACCCTTTCAGTACTGGCACTGAGTGTTGGCCTGGATTATGGGCTCTAGTCTTATCCAACAGCTTAACTAAGGGATGTCTAAATCTTTGCCTGTGGGACCTCCAAGTCCTGGCAGCCCAGCTTTCCTTGATTTCTCCAGTTTCAATTCCCTGGCCCTAGAGATTTGGAAAATGTTGTTTTCAGTGCTCATCGGCAGTGCATGTTTAGTTGGAATACCAACTTGTTCACTTGTGCAAAAATCTGTTGATGTAGTTGGACTTGCATCATAAAGGTTCAGAGGCCCTGGTTTCTTCAACAACAGTTGGTATTTATATAGTGCCTTTATCATAGTAAAATGTCCCAAGGTGCTTCCCAGGAGCAATTATCAGACAAAAGTTTTATTCCAAGTCATATAAAGAGATATTAGTACAGGTGACCAAAAGCTTGGTCAAAAAAGTAGGTTTTAAGGAGCATCTTAAAGGAGGGGAGAGAGGTGGAGATGTTTAGGGAGGAAATTCCAGAGTTTAGTGCCCGGACAGCCGCCAATGGTACTCTTAACGATGGATGAAAGTGGGCACAACTCAACATAGTCTACGATGCCCAGTATCCTAAGAGCTTGTATCTAATCAGTGGGTGTTACAGAGGGATGATGGAGAACAGGAAAAGAACCTCTATTCCATTCAGTCCCACACAATTGTGATGCCTTGTGCATCACAAAATATACATTCTCCACCCCACACAAAACCACATGATCTCCTAAGACAGGCAAAACACTCAATAAAACCCAGGCCAATTTGGGTGAAAAATGTAGGAAATTACTCTCCCTCCCTTCAGGTGATTAAATTAGTTCAGTTGGCCACTCTGGCACTGATTAACGTTACCAGGTAGCTATCTCTTGTTTGCGGTGATCTCCAACCCAGCCTGAAACCTGCTTGAAGGAATTCAGTAAACTGGTGTTCACTGTTCAACACAGCTCCTGTTCCACAATTCCAACGTTCTCTGTGAAAAGAACCACCTCCTGACATCTAACCTAGATCTGGCCTTGTACGACTTACAATTGTGACCCCTGGTCCTCCCTAACCTTTTTAAATGAAGCACACAGCCAACTTAAGAGTCATGGAAATATAGAGCACACAAGGAGGCCATTCAGCCCATTGTGCCCGAGTCAGAACGTAAGAAATGGGAGCAGAAGTAGTCCATACAGCCTGTCGAGCCTGCTCCGCCTTTCCATACCATCATGGCTGATCTTCGGCTTCAGCTCCATTTTCCTGCCCATTCCCCATATCCCTTGATTCCCTGTGAGACCAAAAATCTATCTCCGCCTTAAATATATTCAATGATGAAGCATCCACAACCCTATGGGGTAGAGAATTCCAAAGATTCACAACCCTTTGAGTGAAGAAATTTCTCCTTATCTCAGTCCTAAATGATCGGCCTGAGACTGTGCCCCCCATGTTTTAGATTCCCCAGCCAGAGGCAACAACCTTTCACTGTCTACCCTGTCAAGCCCCTTCAGAATCTTGTAAATTTCTTTGAGATCACCTCTCATTCTTGTAAGCTCCAGAGAATATAGTCCCAATTTACACAGCCTGTCATCAAAGGACAACCCTTTCAGCCCAGGGATCAATCTAGTGAACCTTCGCTGTACTCCCTCCATTGAAAGTATATCCTTCCAGAAATATGGAGAACAAAACTGCACACAGTACTCCTGTGCGGTCTCCTATATTCTCTGGAGTTTAGAAGAATGAGAGGTGATCTAATTGAGACACACAAGATTCAGAGTAGAAGCTGAGAGATTGTTTCCAGTTGTCCGGGAATCTGGAACACGGGGACACAGTCTCAGGATTAGGGGTCAATCATTCAGGACTGAGATGAGAGATGAGTAGAAATGACTTCACTCAAAGGGTTGTGAATCTTATGAATTGAAGCCCAAGATCAGCCATGATCGTATTGAATGGCAGAGCATGCTCGATGGGCCATATGGTCTACTTCTGCTCCTAGTTCTTGTGTTCTTGTGTTCACCAAAGCCCTTTAATTTTTATTTTTGTATAGCAGTCACGCTCAATTCCACACCCCAGCTTTTTGTCTATAACCCTGTAAGCTTCTAATCTTCAGGTTCTGTCCAACTCCCTTTTAAAATTATGTACAGAATCAGCTTCCACTGCCTTTTCAGCGACAGCATTCCAGATCCCAACAACTCTATGGTTAGTGAAAAAAATTCTCCTCATCTTCCCTCTAGATCTTTTATCAATGATTCTAAATCTATGACTTCTGGTTGAACACAATCTAGTCCCATCATCATCAGATCACTCCTAAGTCAAACGCTTCTCTAAAGTATAGCGTCCCAGCCCTTTTAGCCTATCTTGATAACTAAGGGGCTTTAAACTGGGAATTAGTCTAGTGGCTCTCCTTTGCACTCTTTGGCCGGGATCTTGTGAGGCCCTTGAGGCGGGGTAGGAGGCGGGGGAGCACAGAGTATCGTAACAAGTGGCGGGGGGGGGTGCGGAGGATCTTCCCGGGGGCTGGATAGGCTAACGACAGTCTTCCCACCCAGAGGCCAATTGAGGCCCTATTAATAGCCACACAAAAAGGCAGAGGCAGGGTTCCTCCCCAGCCTTTTCGGCCCAGCGCTGTGATACCTGTCTCCAGCACAAAATCCTTTGTATTAAGGGTGAATTGCACTGCAGGAGGCAACTTCCTGCCTAGTTCTGCTGTATTGTTTTTGTATAAATCTATGCATTGTTTTCACAGGCTGACCAGTGCACAGGACTCCAGGGTTTCCTCATTTTCCACAGCTTTGGTGGAGGCACCGGCTCCGGTTTCACGTCCCTCCTGATGGAACGTCTCTCCGTTGACTATGGCAAGAAGTCCAAACTGGAATTTTCGATCTACCCAGCTCCTCAGATCTCCACGGCTGTAGTCGAACCCTACAATTCCATCCTGACCACGCACACCACCCTCGAGCACTCAGACTGCGCCTTCATGGTAGACAATGAAGCCATCTATGATATCTGCCGCAGAAACCTGGACATTGAGCGCCCAACCTACACTAATTTGAACAGGCTGATTGGTCAGATTGTATCCTCCATTACAGCCTCCCTTCGCTTTGACGGTGCTTTGAATGTTGATCTGACAGAGTTCCAGACCAATTTAGTTCCATACCCCCGTATCCACTTCCCTCTAGCTACCTATGCCCCTGTGATCTCAGCTGAGAAAGCTTACCATGAACAACTGTCTGTGGCCGAGATCACCAATGCCTGCTTTGAGCCAGCCAATCAGATGGTCAAGTGTGACCCTCGCCATGGCAAATACATGGCTTGTTGCTTACTGTATCGGGGTGACGTGGTGCCAAAAGATGTCAATGCTGCCATTGCAACCATCAAGACCAAACGCACCATTCAGTTTGTTGACTGGTGCCCAACTGGTTTTAAGGTTGGCATCAACTACCAGCCTCCCACTGTGGTGCCTGGTGGGGACCTGGCCAAGGTGCAGCGTGCTGTGTGTATGCTGAGCAACACCACAGCCATCGCTGAAGCCTGGGCTCGCCTCGATCACAAGTTTGATCTGATGTACGCCAAGCGTGCCTTTGTGCATTGGTATGTGGGTGAGGGGATGGAGGAAGGGGAGTTCTCGGAGGCCCGTGAAGACATGGCAGCCTTGGAGAAAGATTACGAGGAGGTAGGCACTGACAGCATTGAGGGTGAAGGTGAGGCAGAAGAAGGTGAGGAGTATTAGACCCTCAAAAGTAGTCCTGACGGTGACAATATTTGGGATCAATAAACTGGTGTGATTCAATTTTAAAATCCTTTGTTCTCAGACATTCTTAATAAGCAAATCGACAAAAAATGGTAAACGACAAACAGAAATAGATCACAGGCCAGCTGAAAAGTAAAGTTAGCAAATCTGGCAAAGGATCCTGCCCCTGAAGTTGTCTTTTCTCATTGCAGGGGCTGTTTGACCTGTTTTACTTCAGATCTTCAGTGTATGCAGATTCCTGTCTTTCTTTTAATAAACAAAATTGCAGTGCATTGCGCAAAAAGTTTGTTCCATCTAGTTTAAAACCAATCAAAAGAAACAATCAAACACTCCCTAGTTAGAAAAATAATATTGCAGATCAAATCTTTGGAATACATGGAATATATGTAGCAATAATGATTAAATAAAATCTTGTCTATATTTCGCAGTTGTGTACAATTTTTTGTTGACATACAAGTAGGAAGAGGCCATTCAGCTCCTTAAGTCTGTTTTGCCATTTAATCAGATCACAGTCAATCTGTATCTTAATTCAATTTACCTGCCTTGATTCTAACCCTCAATACCATTACACAACAAAGACTGATCAATCTCAGTTTTAATATTTTCAATTGACTCCCAGCTTCAACAGCTTTTCGGGGAAGAGAGTTCAAGATTTCTCTCATCACCCTTGAACAGTCTAGCTCTAATTTTAAGGTTTTGCCCTCCTTGTTCTGGCCTCCCCCACCAGAGGAAATAGTTTCTCTCTCTCTACAATATCAACTCCTTTAATCATCTTAAACATCTAAATTAGGTCAGGACTTAATCTCTGACGCTCGAGGGAATACTAGCCTAATCTATGCAACCTTTCCTCATAATTTAACCCTATTATTCCAAGTATCATTCTGGTGAATCCGGACTGCACCTCCAAAAAGGCCAAAATATCCTTCCAGAGGTGTGGTGTCCAGAACTGAATGCAGTGCTCCAGATGTGGTCTAATCACAGTTCTGTACAGCTATTTCAAAACTTCCACCTCTTTGTGATTCAGCCCACTTATCATAAAGGTCAACATTTCATTAGCTTTTTGATTTTTTTTTTTACCTGCCCACTAGCTTTTAGTGATTTCTGTACTTGGACTCCTAAATCTCTTTGGTCCTCCAGTTCCTAGCTTCTAACCATTGAGAAAATATTCTGATCTACCAGAATATAAAGGTCCAAATTGGAGGTGGTTTCAACCTTTTAGGGTTCTGTATATGCCTCATACATAGTCACAGAATTATACAGCACAGAAACAGGCCCTTCGGCCCATCGTATCTGTGCCAGCCATCAAGCATCTAACTATTCTAATCCCATTTTCCAGCACTTGGCCCGTCGCCTTGTACGCTATGGCATTTCAAGTGCTCATCTAAATACTTCTTAAACGTTGTGAGGGTTCCTGCCTCTACCACCTCTTCAGGCAGTGTGTTCCAGATTCCAACCACCCTCTGAGTGAAAAGATATTTTCTCAAATCCCCTCTAAACCTCCTGCACCTTACCTTAAATCTATGCCCCCTGGTTATTGACCCCTCCGCTAAGGGAAACGTTTCTTCCTATCTAACCTATCAATGCCCCTCAAAATTTTGTATGCCTCAATCATATCTCCCTCCGCTCAGCCTTCTCTGCTCTAAGGAAAACAACCCTCGCCTTTTCAGTCTCTCTTCATAGCTGAAATGCTCCAGCCCAGGCAACATCCTGGTGAATCTCCTCTGCACCCTCTCCAGTGCAATCACATCCTTCCTATTGCGTGGTGCCCAGAAATGTACACAGTACTCCAGCTGTGGCCTAACTAGCATTTAATACAGCTCCATCATAACTCCCTGCTCTTCTATTCTGTGTCTCGGCTAATAAAGGCAAGTATCCCATATGCTTTCCTAACCACCTTATCTACCTGTGCTGCTGCCTTCAGTGATCTAAGGACAAGTACACCAAGGTCCCTCTGACCCTCTGTACTTCTGAGGGTCCTACCATCCATTGTCTATTCCCTTGCCTTGATAATCCTCCCAAAATGCATCACCTCACACTTCTCAGGAGTAGATTCCATTTGCCACTGCTCCGCCCATCTTACCAGCCCATCTATATCGTCCTGTATTCTAAGGCTTTCCTCCTCACTATTTACGACACCACCAATTTTCATGTCATCTACGAACTTACTGATCATACCTCCTATATTCACGTCTAAATCATTAATGTACACTACAAACAGCAAGGATCCCAGCACCGATCCCTGTGGTACATCACTGGTCACAGGCTTCCACTTGCAAAAACAACCCTCGACCATTACCCTCTGCCTCCTGCCCCTAAACCAATTTTGCCAAATTGCCCTGGATCCCATGGGCTCTTACCTTCTTAACCAATCTCCCATGCGGGACTTTATCAAAAGCCTTACTGAAGTCCATGTAGACTACATCAACTGCTTTACCCTCATCTACACATCTAGTCACCGCCTCAAAAAATTCATCAAGTTAGTTAGACATAATCTCCCCCTGACAAAGCTATGCTGACTATCCCTGATTAATCCCTGCCTCTCCAAGTGGGTATAAATCCTGTCCCTCAGAATTTTTTCCAATAGTTTCCCAACCATTCACTGTCCTCCAATCCCCTGTCACCTCTCCTGTGGACAGAGAGGATTTGAAAATTTGTGTCAGAGCCCCTGCTATCTCCTCCCTTGCCTCACACAACAGCTTGGGATATATCTCAACTGGGCCTGGGGATTTAACCACTTTTAAGCCCGCTAAAACAGCTAATACGTCCTCTCTTTCAATGCTAATATGTTCAAGTATATCACAATCCCCCTCCCTGATCTCTACATCTACATCGTCCTTCTCCATAGTGAACACAGATGAAAAGTAATCATTTAAAACCTCACCTATGTCCTCCACAGACAGATTGCCACTTTGGTCCCTAATGGGCCCTACTCTTTCCCTGGTTATCCTCTTGCCCTTAATATACTTATAAAACGCCTTAGGATTTTCCTTTATCTTGCCTGCTTGTGTTTTTTCATGTCCCCTCTTAACTCTCCTAATTACTCTTTTAAGTACCCCCGTACACTTTCTATACTCCTCGAGTGCCTCCACTGTTTTCAGCGCTTTGAATCTGCCATAAGCTTCCTTTTTTTTCCTGATCCAATCCTCTATATCCTTTGACATTCAGGGTTCCCTGGACTTGTGGTCCTACCCTTCACCTTAACGGGTACATGCTGGCTCTGAACTCTCACTATTTCCTCTTTGAATGACTCCCACTGGTCTGATGTAGACTTTCTTACAAGTAGCTGCTCCCAGTCTACTTTGGCCAGATCCTGTTTTATCATTTTAAAATCGGCCTTCCTCCAATTCAGTACTTTTATTTTCAGTCCATCTTTGTCCTTTTCCATAACTACCTTAAATCTTACAGAGTTATGGTCACTATCCCCGAAATGTTCCCCCACTGACACTTCTACTACTTGTCCGGCTTCATTCCCTAGGATTAGGTCCAGTACTGCCCCTTCTCTTGTCACCTGACCTATGTCTGAGACACCAGATGCAGGCCCTGACAACAGACCCAGGGCCTGACATCAGAGACAAGCTCTGACACTAGATTCAGCCCCTGACATCTTACCCTAACACCAGATCTTGAGACTAGATTCAGACCCTGACACTAGTTTCAAACCCTGATACCAGACCCAGGCCCTCATACCAGATTCAGACCCAGAGACCAGACACAGACCTTGACACTAGCTTCAGTGTTTGACACTAGATCTGGGCCCTAAAACCAGACTCAGGCCCTGACACCTGTTCCTCCAGGCCCTCACGAACTTGGAAAAGGCACTTATCTTGTGTAGCCAGCATCTCCTATCTCCCTTTCCCCCCATTTATTGTGTCTTCCCTTGCATTGTTTGCCCTTCCCAAATGCATTACCTTACACTTCTCTGGACTGATTTCCATTTGCCACTTTTCTGCCCACCTGATCAGTTCATTGTAGTCAACCACACAGTCAATTTTCATATCATCTGCAAATTTCTTAATCATGCCCCCTACATTTAAGCGTAAATCATTGATATATACCACGAACAGCAAGGATTCCAGTACAGAACCCCACGGGAAAAAGCCATCCATTCACAAAAACACCCGATCGTTACCCTTTGCTTCCTGCCTCTGAGCCAATTTTGGATCCAACTTGGCACTTTTCCTTGGATCCCATGAGCTCTTAACTTTCTGATCAGTCTGCATGTGGAATCTTATCAACAGCCTTGCTAAAATCCATGTAGACTACATCAAATGGGCTACACTCATTAACCCTCATTATCTCTTCAAAAAATTGAATCAAATTAGTCAGACACAACCTTCCCTTAACAAACCCATACTGACTGTCATTGATTAATGACGATTTATACTGCCCCACAGAATTTTTTCCGATAACTTGCTCACCACCGAGATTAGGCTGACTGGCCTGTAATTACTTGGGTTATCCCTTCCTCCTTTTATAAACAACAGGTACTCCAGTCCTCCGACACCATGCATGTAGCCTGAGAAGATTTCAAAATGACAGTCAGAACCACAATTTTTTTCTTCCCTTGCTTGTCTTAGCAGCATGGGATACATTTTATCTGGGCCTGCTGATTTATCCACAAAATATTTCCTCCCTCATTATGTTTATCCCATTCAATATTTCACACTCCTCCTTAACAACAATCTCTGCTCCATCCCCTTTTTTTAACGCAAACAGATGCAAAGCATTCATTAAGAACCATACCCATTTCTTGTGCCTCCACACACAAGTTACCTTTTTGATCTCTAACCGGCCCTACTCTTTCCTTAGTTAACCTCTTGCTCTTTATTTATTTACAAAACATCTTGGGGTTTTCCTTGATTTTACCTGCCAATATCTTTTCATGCCCTCACTTTCCTTTCCTCAGTTTATTTTTAATTTCATTCTTTTCAACTGCGGCCTCATCCCCCCCCCCTCTTTAATTTCCTCCAGCCCAACAACCCTCTGAGATCTTTGGTCTCTTGAGGATCCCTGATTTTAATCACTCCACCATTGCTGGCTGTTCCTTCAGCTGCTGAGGCACAAAGCTCTGGAATTTCCTCCCAAAACCTCTCTGCCATTTTTCCTCCTTTAATACACTCTTTAAAACCTACATCTTCAAACAAGGGTTTGGTCATCTGAACTAATGTCTCCTTATGTGGCTCAGTGTCACATCTTGTTTGATTACACGCCTGTGAAGTGCCTTGGGATGTTTCATTGGGTTAAAAGTGCTATTGTGCTAAAAGTGCTGTGCAAGTTGATGTTATTCTGCCCTCCTCCCATGCTGGGACACTCCAATAACTGTTGCTGTAAAACAGACAGTGGGGATGGCATGTTGAAGACGCATCCCCCGTGTTTAAGTCTTTAATGCTTATCATCAGAGGAGGTGGGCTAAGATCGAGGCCAACGTTTGAGATCAATAACCTTTCATCAAAACTGGAGAACGTTAGAGAACTTACAATCAGTCATTATTTCCTCAAGTTCCCTGAAGTGAGCTTTGAACTCACAACCTTTTGAGTCACACACACACACACACACACACACACACACACACACACACACACACACACACACACACACACACACACACACACACACACACACACACACACACACACACACACACACGAATTATATTGACTGATCCAAACTGACACAAAATGATGAATGTGCTAGAGTTACAATGCATGCGTATTAAAGCAGACGTGGTCTCTTCAGACTACTAGAAAAGATCGGATGTCCACCAAAGCTACTAAGTATCATCACCTCATTCCATGACAATATGAAAGGCACAATTCAGCATAGCGGCGCCTCATCAGACCCCTTTCCTATCCTGAGTGGCGTGAAACAGGGCTGTGTTCTTGCACCTATACTGTTTGGGATTTTCTTCACCCTGCTGCTCTCACACGCGTTCAAGTCTTCAGAAGAAGGAATTTTCCTCCACACAAGATCAGGTGGCAGGTTGTTCAACCTTGCCCGTCTAAAAGCGAAGACCAAAGTACGGAAAGTCCTCATCAGGGAACTCCTCTTTGCTGATGATACTGCATTAACATCTCACACTGAAGAGTATCTGCAGAGTCTCATCGACAGGTTTGCAGCTGCCTGCAACAAATTTGGTCTAACCATCAGCCTCAAGAAAACAAACATCATGGGGCAGGACGTCAGAAATGCTCCATCCATCAATATCGGCGACCGCGCTCTGGAAGTGGTTCAAGAGTTCACCTACCTAGGCTCAACTATCACCAGTAACCTGCCTCTCGATGCAGAAATCAACAAGCGCATGGGAAAGGCTTCCACTGCTATGTCCAGACTGGCCAAGAGAGTGTGGGAAAATGGCGCACTGACACGGAACACAAAAGTCTGAGTGTATCAAGCCTGTGTCCTCAGTACATTGCTCTATGGCAGCGAGGCCTGGACAACGTATGCCAGCCAAGAGTGAAGTCTCAATTCATTCCATCTTCGCTGCCTCCGGAGAATCCTTGGTATCAGGTGGCAGGACCGCATCTCCAACACAGAAGTCCTCGAGGCGGCCAACATCCCCAGCTTATACACACTAGTGAGTCAGCGGCGCTTGAGATGGCTTGGCTATGTGAGCCGCATGGAAGATGGCAGGATCCTTTAAAGACGTCTGCAAACGTGATATGAAGTCCTGTAACATTGATCACAAGTCGTGGGAGTCAGTTGCCAGCGATCGCCAGAGCTGGCGGGCAGCCATAAAGGCGGGGCTAAAGTGTGGCGAGTCGAAGAGACTTCGCAGTTGTCAGGAAAAAAGACAGAAGCGCAAGGGGAGAGCCAACTGTGCAACAGCCCCGACAAACAAATTTTTTCTGCAGCACCTGTGGAAGAGTCTGTCACTCTAGTATTGGCCTTTATAGCCACTCCAGGTGCTGCTTCACAAACCACTGACCACCTCCAGGCGCTTACCCATTGTCTCCCGAGACAAGGAGGCCAAAGAAGAAGAAAAAAGGTACCATTTGCAACCCTCAAATCGCAATAAAAACTGAGAATGCTGGAAATAGCAGGCCTGGCAGCATCTATGTCATAGAGTCAGTATGGCACAGAAGGAGGCCATTCAACCCATCCAGTCAATGACAGCTGTCTGTAGAGCAATGCACTCTGCCCCACTCCCTTGCTCTATCCCCATAGCCCTGCAAGCTTATTTCCCTCAAGTGCCCATACAACTTCCCTTTGAAATCACTGATTGTCTCCACTTGCACCACCCTCGTAGGTAGAGTTATTACTGCTCACTGAGTAAAAAAGTTCTTTCTCACATTCCCCTGCATCTCCTGCCCAAAACCTTAAACCTGTGTCCCTAGTGCTTGTACCATCAGCTACTGGGAACAGCTTTTCTTTGTCTACCTTATCTAAACCTGTCATAATCTTGTACACCTCTATCAAATCTCCCCTCAATCTCCTTTGGTCCAAGGAAAACAACCCCAGCTTCTCCAACCTAACCTTGTAGCTAAAATGCCTCATCCTTGGGTAGATCTCCTCTGCACCCTCTCAAGGACCCACACATCCTTTCTAAGGTGTGGTGACCAGAACTGGCATAATCCTCTAGTTGTGGCCTAGCCAAAGCTTATAACCTATCTCGTTTACCAACTTTGTGGTCATCTGTCCTAAAGGGCTGAACTTTAATCCCCAAAAATGAGTGGGATGTGGCTGGGTTAGATGTTAAAAGTTTTAAAAGCTCAAATCCTAACCCAACCCACCTGCTTCCAGTTTTAATGGAGGTGGGAAAGGGGCAGGCAGATAATTTGATCCTAGGAGGCAGGTTGGCAATTTAAATATTTAATGAGGCCGGCAGTCTCTGATATGACTTTCTTTGCAGGTTTTACAGCGGCCAGCCAGATTTCCAGACAAAGTAAGTTAATTTACACCACTGCTTGTGGGCGAGGAAGATCATGTGTGCTTCCCACGGCCCCTCAACCTTAACTCTTTCTCTTGAATCACATCAGATTTCTCCCCCACCCCCATTATCAAGCCTCTCAGAATTAGGGATCCCCATCACAGGTTCGGTCTCACTCCCCTGGATCTGAACCCCCTGGCCCCAGAATTGGAATCCTCCTGGGATGGGGGTTTGGATAACCCTCCCACTCCAGGTCAGACCCTGCCCTGGGTTTAGGGGTCAGGGATTGGGCCACCACAGATCAGAGCCCCTCCCACCCCCACCAGGTCATGGATCAGACCTATGTGCTCCTGCAGCCTGCTGTGGAGTCCTCCCCATCTGACTGGAAGTCAAGTCTGTCAATCAGGCTGACTTCCAGGTGGAGAACCTAACAAGTACAAAAGATCCACCAGTTTCACCTCCCCACCAACCCCCTCTGCCTGTGCAATCCCCTCACCCCGGCCGCATTAATATCCAGGCCAGTAGCTCCTTAAGTAGTTTGGTGTCAAAGTTTGTTTGACAACACCCCTGTGAAGCACCTTGGCACATTTTATTACCCTAAGTTTGCTAAATAAATACACATTGTTGTTGCTGCTGTTGTTAAGTACATCATTTGACACTGTACCATGTAACATAAGATCCAAGCCCATGGAGTAGATGGGAGAAATGTATTAAAATGGTTTGATGAATGGTTGGTTGGTAGACAAAAATGAAAAGCAGTTCATGGGCAGTTCTGACTGGCAGCCAGTTCAGTGTGGTGGCTGCTGTTGATTATAATGTTTTATAAATGTATAAATGATTTAGAGGAAGGAATTGTGCCCAAAGCCTCCAAATTTGAAGATAACTCATGTTGAGAGCAGTGGCAAATGATGAATAGCAATGCGCACAGATTCAAATCCCCCACTATCAACATCCTAGGGGCTACCATTGACCAGAAACTGAACTGGAGTAGCCATATAAATACCGTGGCTACAAGAGCAGGTCAGAGCTAGGAATCCTGAGGCGAGTAACTCAGCTCCTGACTCCCCAAAGCCTGTCCACCATCTACAAGGCACAAGTCAGGAGTGTGATGGAATACTGTCCACTTGCCTGGATGGGTGCAGCTACAACAACACTCAAGAAGCTCGACACCATCCAGGACAAAGCAGCCCGCTTGATTGGCACCCCATCTACAAACATTCACTCCCTCTGCCATTGACGCACAGTGGCAGCAGTGTGTACCATCTACAAGATACACTGCAGCAACGCACCAAGGCTCCTTCGACAGCACCTTCCAAACCTGTAACCTCTACCAACTAGAAGGACAAAGGCAGCAAATGCATGGGAACACCACCACCTGCAAGTTCCCCTCCAAGTCACACACCATCCTGACTTAAAACTATATCACCGTTCCTTCACTGTCGCTGGGTCAAAATCCTGGAACTCCCTTCCTAACAGCACTGTGGGTATACCTACCCCAAATGGACTGCAGCGGTTCAAGAAGGCAGCTCACCACCGCCTTCTCAAGGGTAATTAGGGATGGGCAATAAATGCTGGCCTAGCCAGCGACGCCCACATCCCTGAATGAACAATAATTTAAAAAAATGGATCTTAATTCAGAAAAAAAATTAATATTTCAATAAAATCAAAATACTGCAGATGCTGGAAACCTGAAATAAAAACAGAACGTGCTGGAAATACTCAGCAGGTCTGGCAGCATCTATGGAGGGAGAAACAGATTTAACGCTTCAGGTCAATGGCCTTTCACCAGAAACAATATTCAGATTCTAAATTCTAGTTCTCACCAGTCTCCGGGTAAAGAGTTTCGCCTGACTTCCTTACTGAATTTATAGTGGCCATCTTATATTTATAGGGACATAGAATCGTAGGAGCAGGAGTAGGACATTCAGCCGTTGAGCCTGCTCCACTATTCAATTAGATCATGGCTGATCATCTACCTCAATGCCACTTTCCTGCACTATCCCCATATCCCTTGATGTCATTAGTATCGAGAAATCCTTTGGTTTCAGTCTTGAACATGTTCAATGATTGAGCTTCCACAGCCCTTAGGGGTAGCGAATTCCAAAGATTCACCACCGTCTGAGTGAAGAAATTCCTCCTCATCTCAGTCTTAAATGGCCTGCCCCTATTCTGAGACTATGTACCCTGGTTCGAGACTCACCAGCCAGGGGAAAGATCCTAGCTACATCCACCCTGTCACACCCTGTAAGAATTTTGTAAGTTTCATTGAGATCACCTCTCATTCTTCGAAACTCTAGAGAATATAGGCCTAGAGAATCTCTCCTCAAAAGACAATCCTGTCATCCCAGGGATTAGTCTGGTGACCACTCCTTCTATGGCAAGTATATCATTCCTTAGACGAGGAGACCAAACTGTACACAATACTCCAGGTGCGGTTGCACCAAGGCTCTATACAATTGCAGCAAGACATCTTTACTCCTGTACTCAAATCCCCTTACGATGAAGCCCAACATACAATTTGCCTTTGTAATTGCTTTCTGCACCTGCATGCTACCTTTTAGTGACTCAAGAACAAGGACACCCAGGTCCCTTTGGACATCAACACTTACCAACCTCTCACCATTTAAGAAATACTCTGTCTTTCTGTTTCATCTACCAAAGTGGATAACCTCACACTTATTCACATTATATTCCATCTGCCATGTTTTTGCCCATTCACTTAGCCTGCCCAGGTCCCCTTGAAGCCTCCTCACAACTTACATTCCCACCTAGTTTTGTGTCATCATCAAATTTGGAAATATTACATTCAGTCCCCAAATCTAAATCATTTATATAGATTGTGAACAGCAGTGGCCCCAGCACTGATCCTTGCGGTACCCCACTAGTAGCAGTGTGCCATCCTGAGAATGACCCATTTATTCCTATTCCCTGTTTTCTGTCTGTTAACTAATTCTCAATCCATACCAGTATATTCCCCCCAATCCCATGTGCTCTAATTTTGTTTACTAACCTCCTGTGTGGGACCTTATCAAAAGTCTTCTGAAAATCCAAATACACCGCATCCACTGGTTCTCCTTTATCTATGCTATAAGTAACATCTTCAAAAAACTCAAATAGGTTTGTCAAACATCATTTCCCTTTCATAAATCCATGTTAACTCTGCCCAATCAAATCATTACTTTTGAAGTGTCTTGTTATCACATCCTTTATAATAACTTCCATGCTGCTTGTGTAGAAGATAAACAGTAGCATGAAGTTCTTTTGGGCCTCCTTATCTCGAGAGACAATGGATACGCGCCTGGAGGTGGTCAGTGGTTTGTGAAGCAGCGCCTGGAGTGGCTATAAAGGCCAATTCTGGAGTGACAGGCTCTTCCACAGGTGCTGCAGAGAAATTTGTTTGTTGGGGCTGTTGCACAGTTGGCTCTCCCCTTGCGCCTCTGTCTTTTTTTCCTGCCAACTACTAAGTCTCTTCGACTCGCCACAATTTAGCCCTGTCTTTATGGCTGCCCGCCAGCTCTGGCGAATGCTGGCAACTGACTCCCACGACTTGTGATCAATGTCACACGATTTCATGTCGCGTTTGCAGACGTCTTTATAACGGAGACATGGACGGCCGGTGGGTCTGATACCAGTGGCGAGCTCGCTGTACAATGTGTCTTTGGGGATCCTGCCATCTTCCATGCGGCTCACATGGCCAAGCCATCTCAAGCGCCGCTGACTCAGTAGTGTGTATAAGCTGGGGGTGTTGGCCGCTTCAAGGACTTCTGTGTTGGAGATATAGTCCTGCCACCTGATGCCAAGTATTCTCCGAAGGCAGCGAAGATGGAATGAATTGAGACGTCGCTCTTGGCTGGCATACGTTGTCCAGGCCTCGCTGCCGTAGAGCAAGGTACTGAGGACACAGGCCTGATACACTCGGACTTTTGTGTTCCGTGTCAGTGCGCCATTTTCCCACACTCTCTTGGCCAGTCTGGACATAGCAGTGGAAGCCTTACCCATGCGCTTGTTGATTTCTGCATCTAGAGACAGGTTACTGGTGATAGTTGAGCCTAGGTAGGTGAACTCTTGAACCACTTCCAGAGCGTGGTCGCCAATATTGATGGATGGAGCATTTCTGACATCCTGCCCCATGATGTTCGTTTTCTTGAGGCTGATGGTTAGGCCAAATTCATTGCAGGCAGACGCAAACCTGTCAATGAGACTCTGCAGGCATTCTTCAGTGTGAGATGTTAAAGCAGCATCGTCAGCAAAGAGGAGTTCTCTGATGAGGACTTTCCGTACTTTGGACTTCGCTCTTAGACGGGCAAGGTTGAACAACCTGCCCCCTGATCTTGTGTGGAGGAAAATTCCTTCTTCAGAGGATTTGAACGCATGTGAAAGCAGCAGGGAGAAGAAAATCCCAAAAAGTGTGGGTGCGAGAACACAGCCCTGTTTCACACCACTCAGGATAGGAAAGGGCTCTGATGAGGAGCCACCATGTTGAATTGTGCCTTTCATATTGTCATGGAATGAGGTGATGATACTTAGTAGCTTTGGTGGACATCCGATCTTTTCTAGTAGTCTGAAGAGACCACGTCTGCTGACGAGGTCAAAGGCTTTGGTGAGATCAATGAAAGCAATGTAGAGGGGCATCTGTTGTTCACGGCATTTCTCCTGTATCTGACGAAGGGAGAACAGTATGTCAATAGTCGATCTCTCTGCACGAAAGCCACACTGTGCCTCAGGGTAGACGCGCTCGGCCAGCTTCTGGAGCCTGTTCAGAGCGACTCGAGCAAAGACTTTCCCCACTATGCTGAGCAGGGAGATTCCACGGTAGTTGTTGCAGTCACCGCGGTCACCTTTGTTTTTATAGAGGGTGATGATGTTGGCATCGCGCATGTCCTGGGGTACTGCTCCCTCGTCCCAGCACAGGCATAGCAGTTCATGTAGTGCTGAGAGTATAGCAGGCTTGGCACTCTTGATTATTTCAGGGGTAATGCTGTCCTTCCCAGGGGCTTTTCCGCTGGCTAGGGAATCAATGGCATCACTGAGTTCCGATTTGGTTGGCTGTATGTCCAGCTCATCCATGACTGGTAGAGGCTGGGCTGCATTGAGGGCAGTCTCAGTGACAGCATTCTCCCTGGAGTACAGTTCTAGGTAGTGCTCAACCCAGCGGTCCATCTGTTTGCGTTGGTCAGTGATTATGTCCCCCGATTTAGATTTGAGGGGGGTGATCTTCTTGATGGTTGGCCCAAGAGCTCTCTTCATGCCATCATACATTCCTCTGATGTTTCCGGTGTCTGAGGCCAGCTGAATATGACTGCATAGGTGTTGCCAGTAGTCGTTTGCGCAACGCCTAGCTGTTCTTTGTGCAGTACTTCTGGCTGCTTTAAGTGCTGCGGATGTTAAATCGCTGGGGGCTTTCTTGTAGTTCAAAAGTGCAATGCGCTTAGCGGCTATGACAGGTTCCAGCTCTTCATTATGAGATTGAAACCAGTCTGCATTTCTCTTCGCACTTTTGCCGTAGGTGGTCAAAGCTGACTCATAGATGGCGTCTCTGATGTGGGCCCACTTGGTCTCAGCATCCCCTGTGGGAGTGTTTTGAAGGGCTGTTACAAGTGAATTTAGAAATTTTTGTAACAGCTGTGGGTGAGAAATTCTGCTCGTGTTGATGCGCGGGCGGCCCTTCTGCTTGGAATGATGCAACTTCTTTGGTCTGAGTCTAACCTTGCTGCACACCAGGGAGTGGTCGGTGTCGCAGTCCGCACTGTGGAAGCTGCGTGTGATTTGAACACTGTTTAAGGCGGCTCGCCTTGTGACAATGAGGTCTAGCTGGTGCCAACGACGTGATCTTGGGTGCCTCCATGAAACCTGGTGACAGGGTTTAGTGTGAAAGAACGAGTTGGTGATGCAGAGGTTATGATAGGTACACAACTCAAGCAGTCTCTGCCCGTTCTCATTCATCCTTCCAACGCCATAGCGCCCAAGGCAGGAGGGCCATGAGTCATGGTCGGCCCCAACCCTGGCATTAAAGTCCCCCAGCAGGAATAGGTGTTCGGTGTTGGGGATGCTGCTAATGATGTTATGGAGTTGTTCATAGAACTGGTCTTTAGCTTCAGGTGCGGACAGAGTGTTGGAGCATAGATGCTGAGTAGGTGTACTGGACCAGAGGTGGTGAGCAGTCGGATGGACAGTATGCGTTCCGAGCCATTTGAGGGAGGCTCTATCATGCTGAGCAAGGAGTTTCTGATGGCGAAGCCCACTCCATGCTGTCTTGGTTCTTCAGGATCCCTGCCCTGCCAGAAGAAGGTGTAGTCTTGCTCTGCTAGAGAGCCACTCGCGGGGAGGCGAGTCTCCTGAAGTGCTGCAATGTCCACATTGAGTCTACTGAGCTCGTTGTTAATGATGGCGGTCTTCCGAGAATCGTTGATTTGTGTAAGGTCTTCCGACAGGCCAGGACACATAGTTCTGACGTTCCAGCTTGCAAAGCGAAGGGCTGGTACCTTCTTTCCTTTTTTCATGTTGTTTGGTGCGGTGTATCAGTCCACCTTTCGGGCAATGACCCTGAGCTCCAAGCACCCATTGAAGCAGGCAGACTGTGGCGGGACAGAACCTTATTGACCGGGGGCTGCCCGGTTTGAGGCGGGCGGTAGCTGTCCAGTGAGGTGCAATGACCTCTCCCACCGACAAAGGCAACCCGTGGCGCCCAGTTTCTACGCCAATTTATCTGGACTTATAACCCGTAACTGCTGCCTTCCGTGTTGTTTCAGTCGCTGTGAGGCAACTATGGAGTGACCTCTCCATGGCGCATGCCTGGGCAAATTTATGGAGGTTGAGAGTTGCCCAGTCGTCAAAAACCCCCCTCTCGGCCTTTCTGGTGGGGTCCAAAGGAGTGCAGGACACGACGTTTGGCACCAGTATGGCTGCAGGAACTGCCGGAAACATGCCAAAGGTGACACATGACCGCCTACGGGGTTCCGCTCCGGATTTTCTGTTAGGGTTTACTCCCTTAGCCTTGGTCTCTCCCGAGACGCCCACAAGGCAGTGGGGTTGTTGGGGCCCCTACACAGGTGTAGGATGGTGCCGGTGGGAGGAGGGGATGCAAGGGGGAGGGGTAGAGGGAGGGGGTGGGGGGGGGGGGTGCAGGGGAAGGGGGTGCAGGGTGAAGATGGTGCGAGGGGGGGGCGGGCTGGGACGGGGTTGTGAGGGGGTGAGCTGAGAGGGTGGAGCAGGGAAGGGGACGGGGGTGGGGGGGGGTGGAAGGGGGGTAAAGGGGGGGGGAGGGGGGGTGGAATCTGGTGCAGGTAATAAGCCATTTCCTCAGTGCCCACCATCGACGTCCGGAAAGCTCATCCACGTCCTTCGGGAGGTGAAGCATCATTTGGCAGACTTAGAGGTGATTACATTTGCTAAGGGTTTTTTTTTTTGCAGTGGTTTAAATAAAGGCATGCAAATAAAGGATGGACATAATGGCCTGCTTCCATGCTGTAATTTCTATGTAACCCTCCCTGTTTTCATCCCTCTTCCTTTAACTGTCCTCTTTCTCTCAACTTTTCTCTCTCAAAACCCACTGCTCTCCACTCTCCCAACTCTGTTCAATCTCCCTCTCTTTCTTTACCACATCTCTCCTCCCCTTCCCTTTCTACCCTCCATTCCAATTTCCCTCAAACTGGCTTAGCTTAATCTCAAAATTCAACTGAGAAAAAAATCAAATTAGATCAAAGTGTCTGTCTGCCTTTCTATTTGTGTCCTTCTGTCTCTCTCCCCTCCAATTTCACTATGTGCTGTTCTTTGCCTTAATAAAATCAGGTGTCACCCAATCAATGCCTCCGCAACCTCTCATCACTTCTCCCGTTCCCCAGGCCATGCTGACCCTTTCCTCCCAGTCCCACATTGCAAAGGCCATTAAAATAATTCATGTAGATAGCGCCTTTAACATAAAAAAAAATTCCAAGAAGTTTCACTGAAGCGTCATCAGACAAAAATGGATGTTGAGCCAAAGAAGGAGATAATACAAGGGATGACTAAATACTCAGTTCTTTGACCAAGCTTTAAGTAGAGTATTAAAGAAGGAGAGGGAAGTGGAGAGGGAAGTGGGGAGGTTTAAGGAATTAATTTCAATGTGCCTAGGTGGCTAAATGCTTGGCCACCAATGACAGGGTGAAGGTAGACGGCAATGCACAAGATGTAGAGAAATGGAAAAAACAAACTTCTATTTCAAAAATCAGAATTGGCCTGCAACTTAGAAATTTTTAGACACTGAGCTTTGAGCAGAGTTGGGTGAATCTGCCGAATGAATTAGCTTATTAAACAGAGTGGTGTCAGGAATTTTGAGAGAATGGAAATTCAGTACAGAGGGGAAAAAAGATGGTAAGTACTTTACACCGAGGGGCAACAGTAAATGTATAAGTAACAGAGCAATTAATTAGATCTAAGGGGGTAAAATTAAAATCAACTAAGCAGCGATGCCAACATTAAAGGGATCCAAAATGCATTAAATAAAAGTTTAGTATACATGAATAATCGAGGAATAATTAGGAGTAAGGGAATACTAAACATATATAATGTAAGTAGATAAGACTTTTAAACAAACTGGTGGCATGTTGAGACCCACTGGCTGCAATTTCTCTCCCATGTGAGAATTCCAAGACATTTCAGGTGTCCTGGATAACCGCTTCTGCACGGGATGTGGGCATCGCTGGCCAGGCCAGCATTTATTGCCCATCCCTTGAGAAGGTGGTGGTGAGCTGCCTTCTTGAACTGCCCCATGTGAGGTAGGTACACCCACAGTGCTGTTAGGAAGGGAGTTCCAGGATTTTGACCCCGTGACAGTGAAGGAACGGCGATATAGTTCCAAATCAGGATGGTGTGTGGCTTGGAGGGGAACTTGCAGGTGGTGGTGTTCCCATGCATTTGCTGCCCTTGGCCTTCGAGGTGGTAGAGGTCGCGGGTTTGGAAGGTGCTGTCGAAGGATCCTTGGTGCGTTGCTGCAGTGCATCTTGTAGATGGTACACACTGTTGCCACTGTGCGTCGGTGGTGGAGGGAGTGAATGTTTGTAGATGGGGTGCCAATCAAGTGGGATGCTTTGGCCTGGATGGTGTCGGACTTCTTGAATGTTGTTGGAGCTGCACCCATCTAGGCAAGCGGAGAGTATTCCATCACACTCCTGACTTGTGCCTTGTAGATGGTGGACAGGTTATGGGGAGTCAGGAGGTGAGTTACCCCCCGCACGATTCCTAGCCTCTGACTTGCTCTTGTAGCCACGGTATTTATATGGTTACTCCAGTTCAGTTTCTGGTCAATGGTAGCCCCTAGGATGTTGATAGTGGGGGATTCAGCGATGGTAATGCCATTGAATGTCAAGGGGAGATGGTTAGATTCTCTCTTGTTGGAGATGGTCACTGCCTGGCACTTGTGTGGCACGAATGTTACTTGCCACTTATCAGCCCAAGCCTGGATATTATCCAAGTCTTGCATTTCTACACGGACTGCTTCAGTATCTGAGGAGTCACGAATGGTGCTGAACATTGTGCAATCATCAGCGAACATCCCCACTTCTGACCTTATGATTGAAGGAAGGTCATTGATGAAGCAGCTGAAGATGGTTGGGCCTAGGACACTACCCTGAGGAACTCCTGCAGTGATGTCCTGGAGCTCAGATGATTGACCTCCAACAACCACAAACACATTCCTTTGTGCTAGGTATGACTCCAGCCAGCGGAGGGTTTCCCCCTGATTCCCATTGACCTCAGTTTTGCTGGGGCTCCTTGATGCCATACTCGGTCAAATGCTGCCTTGATGTCAAGGGCAGTCACTCTCACCTCACCTCTTGAGTTCAGCTCTTTTGTCCATGTTTGAACCAAGGCTGTAATGAAGTCAGGAGCTGAGTGGCCTTGGCGGAACCCAAACTGAGCATCACTGAGCAGGTTATTGCTAAGCAAGTGCTGCTTGATGGCACTGTTGATGACACCTTCCATCACTTTATTGATGATTGAGAGTAGGCTGATGGGGCGGTAATTGGCCGGGTTGGTCCTGTTTTTTATGTACAGGACATAGCTGGGCAATTTTCCACATTGCAGGGTAGATGCCAGTGTTGTAGCTGTACTGGAACAGCTTGGCTAGGGGCGCGGCAAGTTCTGGAGCACAGGTCTTCAGTACTATTGCCGGAATATTGTCAGGGCCCATAACCTTTGCAGTATCCAGTGCCTTCAGTTGTTTCTTGATATCACGCGGAGTGAATCGAATTGGCTGAAGTCTGTCATCTGTGATGTTGGGCACTTCAGGAGGAGGCCGAGATGGATCATCAACTCGGCACTTCTGGGTGAAGATTGTTGCAAATGCTTCAGCCTTATCTTTCGCACTGATGTGCTGGGCTCCCCCATCTTTAAGGATGGGAAGATTTGTAGGTACACTAATAGTGCTTTTAGGAAGGGAGTTTCAGGTTTCTGACCCAGCGACAGTGAAGGAACGGTGATATAGTTCCAAATCAGGATGGTGTGTGGCTTGGAGGGGAACTTACAGATGGTGGTGTTCCCATGCATCTTGCTCAGCAGCATCTGGTAAGAGTTAGGTTATGCACCTGAAACCTTAACTCTATTTCGCTCACCACAGATATGCTGCCAGACCTGCTGAGGAGTTGGAGCATTTTGCTTTTATTTCAGATTTTCAGCATCTGCAGGATTTAAATTTTCTCTGCCAATGCCCTATGACGTAATCTCCACCGACGTCAGACGATGCGGTCTTCGGCGACGCACGCGCAACTGGTCTCCGTTCGCCCGCCCTTGGGCGTATTTACGCATGCGCGGTGAAGGGCACAAACTGCTGTCTTGCATTCCAGAGTAAAAGCGCGCAAGTCGAAGATCAGAATGGTATGTGCTTTTTTTTTCCCCCTCTCTATGCTTTCGGTATTCTTGTATTTTTTGTAGAAAAAAGAATGAGTGGCTTCTATATTTCTCAAAGTAGGTTTCATGAGAGACATTGTTTTTTTCCCCCCACTTTTTTCTCCTCAGAGTAACGGCGTCCGCGCTCGGGGCCTGCCACCCTTCCCCTTTTTTTTTTGTTTAATGCTTTATCTGGGTAAACGTGTCCCAGCTTCGGGAGGGAAAACCGGCAATGGGATAGATCTCATTTCCTCGATGAAATTTCAACCTCGTTTCAAATAAAAGTTAATTTTTTTTGGAAGATGGATTTCCGCTATCCGTTGTACCCTCCTCCCTTCATTGCGGACACCCAAAATGGCGGCACGCCCTGTGAGGCGATGAGGAGAGCAGCAATGCGCATGCCCGGCACTGCGGCAGGCTGCATGACGGTAGACCGCATATGCGCATGCGGAAACGCCGGCAACCGTTTCGGGTACAGCCTGCCAGAGGGGAACATTGAGTTCAATAATTTCAGAGCATAAGGGGCCCCCTTTTTTCCCGATATTTTTGATTTGATTTTAGTTCGTTTTATTATTCTTTTAACCATGTGCCTGCCCACCTTTTTGTCATGTTTGTGCTTTTGGCCAGGGCTGTTCATTTTTCTGTCTATTAACACACTCTGCACTAATGCTTTGTCTTTCAGTACGCCACTAACCTGCCGGTCGTCTTTGTGCCTTGACCTTCTGGTCAGTTATTCTCTGTCACCCTCTGTCTTATCAACGCCTTCCCTTTTGTTAGCTCTTGCCCCACCCCCACTTTATTTGCTTAAAACCTATTCCATTTCTAACATTTGCCAGTTCTGATGGGTCACTGACCTGAAACGTTAACTCTGCTTCTCTTTCCACAGACGCTGCCAGACCTGCTGAGTATTTCCAGCATTTCTTGTTTTTATTTCAGATTTCTGGCATCTGCAGTATTTTGCTTTTATATATTATGAGATGGTACATATGCACGAGTAGGGTTAGTTCTCCGGCACGTAGACTTGTCACATGTTAATCTTGGAACGCAATGACGTGTGCCCACATAGAGGGGAAAGCTTTGCTGCTCGAAGCTTGCGGCACAGAAGGTGACCGTTCAGCCCGTCATGTTTGTGACATTTCTTCTGCAAGAGCCCACCAATTTAGTTGTACACCTCAGCTTTCTCCCCCCCATAACTCTAAATTGCTGCTCTTCAAATGCATGTCCCACAGCCTTTTAGAATAGAAAGTTTAGGATTTCCCATGGGAAATCCAATTCCACCACCCTTTTAGATAGTGCCACAAACCTTAAGTCTCTGAACATTTCTCATTTTCTCTCTAGTTCATCTGCCAATTATTTTAAATCTATGACCTTTGGTTAATGACCCACTTGCCAGTGGAAATGGTTTCTCCCTACTTCCTTTATCAAATAACCCTTTTTTTTTTAATACCTCTATTAGGTTTCACCTTAACCTGCTCTGCTCTAAGAATAATCCTAATTTCTCCACATAACATCCCTGCTGGTATTCTGGTGAACCTCTCATTCCTCTACAAGGCTGTCACATCCTTTCTAAAGTATGGTGCTGTCCTTTCTCAACATCATTGACAGGCAGTTCGCCAGTGGTGGGGGGAAGGGGAGCGAGGTAGTCGTAGGGCTGGAAGAGGTTGGAGATAGTGAGGCCACAGAGATTTAAACAAAAGGTTAAGAATTTTAAGCTTGGAAGATGGGGGGGAAACCAGGAGACAACATAAGTTAGTGCAACCAGGACTGAGGGGCGAGTTAGTTCGCAGTTTAAATATTCTTTTCAGCTCTATTGGGCCTGAAGTATAAGCAGTTATGAATTAGCTGGATAAATGAAGACCCCTTGTGCCTTTGTTGCTCCCTATATGTCTAGAAAGTGCAAATTGCAGTACAAACCTTGTTACTTGATATTGTTCCTCCGCACACAGTAGGATAATACCATTGTCAAAGTGGAGTGGGGATGGGCGGCATTTCACAAAATCAGTCGTTAAAGTGCAGAAGGAGGCTATTCGGCCCATTGTGTCCGCACTGGCTCTCTGAAAGAGCAGTTCCCTCCATTCCATTACCCTGCCTTCTTCCCGTTACCCCGCATGTTCTTCCCTTTCATATAACTGTCGAATTCCCTTTTGAATGCTTCAATTGAACCTGCCTCCACCACGTTCTCAAGAATGCATTCCAGACCGTAACCACTTGCTGCATGAAAACGTTTTTCCTCCTGCCACTTTTGCTTATTTTACCAAATACTTTAATTCTGTGCCTTCTCATTCTTGATCCTCTCACCAGTGGGAACAGTTTCTCTCTATCTACACTGGCCAGACCCCTCATGATTTTGAATTCCTCTATCAAATCACCTCTCAGCCTTCTCTCCAAGGAAAACAGTCCTAACTTCTCCAATCTATCTTCATAACTGAAATTCCTCATCCCTGGAACCATTCTTGTGATCTTTTCTGTACTCTTTCCAATGTCCTGACGTCTTTCCGAAAGTGCCGCCCAGAACTGGACGCAATACTCCAGCTGAAGCTGCACTAGTGTCTTATACAAGTTCAATATAATTTCCTTGCTCTTGTAATCTATACCCCTATTAATAAAGCCCAAGATACTGTATGCTTTATTAACCACTCTCAACGTGTCCAACCACCTTCAATGACTTGCGCATATATACACCTAGGTTTCTCTGTTCCTGCACCCCCTTTAGAATTGTACCCTTTATCTTATATTGTCTCTCCATGTTCTTCCTACCAAAATTAATTACTTCACATTTCTCTGCATTGAACTTCATCTGCCACCTGTCTGCCCATTCCACCAATTTGTCTATGTCCTTTTGAAGTTCTACACTATCCTCCTCACAGTTCACTATGCTTCCAAGTTTTGTATCATCTGCAAACTTTGAAATGGTGCCCTGTACACCAAGGTCTAGGTCATTAATATATATTAAGGAAAGCAAGGGGCCAGACGCTGGTTCCTGGGGAACTCCACTACAAACCTTCCTGCAACCTGAGAAACATCCATTAACCACTACTTTGCATTCTTAAACGACAGAATGTATCCTTTCTGGTTGTTGTATGTTCAGTTGAGATTTTGAATTTAAATTTTGTAATAAACTTTGTATTTCAAAAATGCATTTAATAATGAAGTTCCTGTAATTTGAAGTGCTATATATTTGGGGTCGAATGGTCCACAGCTACTGCAAGAATTATCTTCTTTCCAACCATGGGGGAGTTGCAAATAAACTTTCTATGTAATAGAAAAATGCAAATCAAGATGCATGATTAAGTATGCGAGGCGTGTTTGAGTTGTGTCAGCCTCATCCTTGCTCTTTCATGCTTTCTACTTTAATGCTCATACCTTTCTAGCTTGCTGTCACATGCAGATGCTGTGTGCGCCTTTTTAACTTGCTCTGTTGTGATCACTGTCTCTTAGTCTCATGCACTCTAGTGTTTAGATTATTCTCAGCCATGCCCTTGTATTTGTGTCTTGCCTGCTCTGTGTCCTGCCGCTTCTTAATTCCAATTCTTTGTCGTGCTGTCCGTTCTTCTACTGTCGTCCTGCCTTTGAGAATACAGGCAATCGTTTACAGCAAGTGTATGGCCATGTCAATGCCAGCTGTGACAAATACAAAGTAATTTGTTTTATTTTGATCTGGCAGCTGTCCCATTACATCACCATAAGCCATTAAATTTTAAGAAGCCTGTTGTAGCTTTTTTTGGGGTGGTATAATCTCCAGGAAAATAAGTGACCACATATATTGGACTGAAGAGGCAGTGTTCAGAGCTGCTGCAACATCGACAACTGATTCAACGTGGGTTTGAGAGGACCAGGAGAAAACCAGGCCTTGGGGTTGAAATATGGTAGGGTGCTATAGCTTGGGAGGAAGTGGTTGGGGTCATGGATTACAAGTAATGTGGGGAATAGGGCAGGGAGTCCTGTGGTCTGGGAACGCTAGTACTGCAACCTAGGCCTGAGTCCTTCAGATATAAGAACATAGAAATGGGCCCTTTGGTTCAATTGGGGTTGTTATGCTGGTGGTACCAACATCAACTTTGTGAAAATCTAGAAGCAACGTACCATCAAAACTGGCTCTGATTTAAGAATCTGCAGCAATGCAGCCCTTTAGAAGAGCAATGCACAGCAACTGGAACTGAGTTTTTTTTTACTCTTATAATCCTGCCTTCTAACATGGTTTTTTTTTGTGGGGGAGAGTAGAAGCAGTGAGATTCACACCTTCTAGCTTCTTATTACATGGATGGCACTTTTAGTTACTGGGCTCTCAAGGGAGTAATAGATTTTTATACACATTATTTGCCACTACCAGTGATTTTTCAGTCCTTGGGCATTTGGAGCAATTTACGATGCTGCACAGTAGGGATGACTTACCCAGACTGCTCTGGCAGCAGCATTGATTGATTGATTGCCTGTTCAGTATTCTCCTATCCAGGGAATAGTTTATACCGATAGCACTTGAAAGAGTGGACCACAGACTGGCATATGTTCTCTTTTCAGAGTCTCCAAATAAATCATTCATACAACAAAGCAGATTGCATTTATTATAAACCATATTCCCTGTATATTTAGGAACACCATTGTGAAACATTAGGAGAGTCAGTTTAAAAACCGCAGGAACTCCGGATGGGGGGTGGGGGAAGAGAGAGATACAGTTTAAAACCACACGGGAACTCTGGGACCAGCAGAGCACTTTGAGAGAGACAGTTTCAAAGTAGCGCGGGAGCTCGTGGTGTGACATCACAGGAAAGTCGTAAGTTAATTGGCTGGTGAGTATTTTGTTCATTTATCTTGCAATTATTGATAAATTACCTGAATTTTGAAAACTTTTATTAGTATTAAAGTTTGGTAATTAGCAAGTTGATTAGTCGGTAAGTGCTTAGTGTAAGGGACAGTGTTAATAGCCAGCTTAGGACACCAGAGTTAGGAAAAATCTATAAATAAAAAGAACTAAAACTTGAAAATAGATACCTAAAATGCATACTTGTGTAATTAAGAAACATATGGTACTAGCATTTAATAAGCACAGTAAATTGTAGTATACATAGGAATTATTCTAAGTAACTTTAATTACTTTAAATTAAATAACATAAGTGACTGGCAGGACAAGATGTGTTGCAGCTGTGAAATGTGGGATCTCCTGGACACCAACGCGATCCAGGACAAACCCATTTGCAGAAAGTGTTAACAGCTAGAGGCATTTGCGATCAAGATTATTGATCTGGAAGCTGAACTGAAGATATTGGGCAACATCAGGGAGGGGGAGAAATACCTGGACACTTTGTACCAGAAGATGGTCACGCCCCTTAGAAAAGGGTCGTCTGTTTTTGCCAGCGGTGAGGGTGTGACTGTGGCTGAGGCAGGTAAACATACGAATATACGAATTAGGAGCTTGAGTAGGCCACTCGGCCCTTCAAGCCTGCTCCGTCATGGCTGAACTGGCTACTCCACATTTCCATCTACCCCCGATAACTTTCCACCCCCTTGCTTATCAAGAATCTATCTGCCTCTGCCTTAAAAATATTCAAAGATTCTGTTTCCACTGTCTTTTTTGAGGAATAGAATTCTAAAGATTCATGACCCACTGAGAGAGAAAATTTCTCCTTATCTCTCTTAAATGGGCGACCCTTTATTTTTAAACAGTGACCCCTAGTTCTAGATTCTCCCACAAGAGGAAACATCCTTTCTGCATTCACCCTGCCAAGACCCCTCAGGATCCTATATGTTTCAATGAAGTTGCCTTTTAATCTTCTAAATTTCAGCAGATGCAAGCCTAGCCTGTCCAATCTTTCCTCGTCAGACAGCCCGCCCATTCCAGGTATTAGTCTAGTAAACCTTCTCTGTACTGCCTCCAATGCATTTACATCCTTCCTTAAATAAGGAGACCAGTACTGTACACAGTACTCCGGATGTGGTCTCACCAATGCCCTGTATAGCTGAAGCATAACCTCCCTACTTTTGTATTCAACTCCCCTCGCAATAAACGATAATATTCTATTAGCTTACCTAATTATGTAATGTACCTGCATACTAACCTTTTGCGATTCATGCACTAGGATACCCAGATCCCTCTGCATCTCGGAACCCTGCAATCTCTCACCATTTAGATAATATGCTTCTTCTTTATTGTTACTGCCAAAGTGGACAATTTCCCACTTTCCCACATTATGCTCCATTTGTTCAGGTCTTTGCCCAATCACTTAACCTATCTATATCCCTTTGTCGCCTCCTTCTGTCCTCTTCACAAGTTAAAAGGACTGAGCAGGCAGTAGTGGAGGAGCCTCAGCCTTTGCAATTGTCAAACAGGTTTGAGGTGCTTGCAATCTGTGTGGACGAAAGCAAGGTCTGCAGGGTAGATGAGCAGACTGGCCATGGCATCATGGTACAGGAAGCCTTTCAAGCAGGGGGAGCAAAAAAGAAAGTAGTGGTAGTTGGGGACAGTATAGTGAGGGCAATTGACACTCTTCTCTGCAGTAAAGAGCAAGAGTCCAGAAGGCTGTGTTGCCTGCCTGGAGCCAGGGTTCAGGACATCTGCTCAGGGCTGGGGAGGATCCAGTTGTCGTCGTCCATGTAGGGACCAACGACATAGGCAGAACAAGGAAACAACTTCAGCATAGTCAGTATGAGGACCAGAACCTCAAAGGTGGTAATCGCTGGATTATTACCCGAGCCAAGTGCAAATTTGCATAGAGTAAATAAGGTGAGAGAAGTGAATGAGTGGTTCTGGTTCTGGTTCGTGGGGCACTGGCACCAGTATTGGGAAAGTGGGAGCAGTACCTTTGGGACGGTCTTCACCTGAATCGCACTGGGACCAGTTCTATTGAGTTGCATAACTAGGGAAGTAGAGAGGGTTTTAAACTAAATAGTGAGGGCAAGGGATCAAATTTGGGAAGATGTAAATGAGAGTAGAGACAAAGTAAGAGAAAGGCATGAATATGGGAAATGATAAACAATCTGTGACAGGGAGGGACATAGCACAAATCTAAGAGTAAATCCGATAAGGCCAAAGGTTACAAAAATAATGACAAAACTAAAGGCTCTGTATCTAGATGCGCTTAGCACTTGAAACAAAACCGATAAACTGATACTGCAAAGAGCAATAAATAAGTACGATCTGATGGCCATTACAGAGAATTGCTGCAGGATGACATAGATTGGGACCTGAATGTTGAAGAGTGCATGACATTTAGGAAGGACGGGAAGCAGGAAAAGGTGGAGGGGTGGCTCTGTTAATTATGATAGGTCATCCCTCACTATTGCGCTATATTCAGGAGACCAGGATGAGAACTGGTTTGGGTCGCGATGAGAAATGATAAAGGCAAGAAGTCACTTGTGGGAGTAGCGTGTAGGCCCCCTAACAGTAACCACATGGTAGGATGGCCTATAAAGGAAGCAATAATGGGTGCTTGTCAGAAAGGTATGGTGATAATCATGGGGGATTTTAATCTACATATAGACTGGAAAAATCAGATGGACAAAGGTGGCCTAGGTGAGTTCATAGAATATTTTCAGGATAGTTTCTTACAATAGCACATACTGAGGAAATCAAAAAGCAGGCTATACTGGACCTTGTATTGTGCAATGAGATAGGGTTAATTAATGACCTCATAGTTAAGGCGCCCCTAGGCAGCAGTGATCATAATTGAATTTTACATTCAGTTTGAGGGAGAGAAGAGTGGGTTTAAGACTAGTATTTTAAACTTAAATAGGGGCAATTATCAGGGCATGAAAGCAGAGCTAGATAAAGTGAACTGGCATAGGAGGTTGGGGATAAGTCAGTAGTGATGCAGTGGCAGACATTTAAGGGGATGTTTAAGAATACACAATAGATACATTCTAATGAGAGAAAAATTCCACCTGTGGCTAACTAAAAAAGTTAGTATCAAAATTGAAGAAAAAGCATATAATTGCGCAAAGATGGGAGGCAGGTCAGAAGATTGGGCAGAATATAAAAAGCAACAAAAAATGGCTAAAAGATTAATAAGAGGGACAAAATTAGAGTACGAGAGGAGGCTAGCTAGAAATATGAAAACAGTAAGAGTTAAAGTGAATGTTGGTCTTATAGGAAGTGTCCGGGGAATTATTAAGGGAAGATAAGGAGATGGCAGATGAAATCACTATAGAGGATACAAGTAACATCCCAGAAATAGCTGTACATCAGAAAATGGAAGGGAGAGAGGAACTCCAAGAAAATTACAATCACCAGGGAAGTGGTACTGAACAAATTTTTGGAGCTGCAGTCTGACAAGTCCCCAGGTCCTGATGGACGTTATCTTAGGGTCTTAAAAGTAGTGGCTAGTGAGATAGTTGCTGCATTAGTTTTAATTTTTCAAAATTCCCCAGATTTGGGGCAGGTTCCATGAGGTTGGAAAATAGCCAATGTAACTCCTTTATTCAAAAAGGGATTGAAACAGAAAGCACGAAACTACAGGCCAGTTAGCTTAACATCTGTCATAGGGAAAATGTTGGTTGTTAATAAAGGTGTTATAGCAGGGCACTTGAGAAAAATTCAAGGTAATCAGGCACAGTCAACATGGTATTGTGAAAGGGAAATAATATTTAACCAATTTATTGGATTTGTTTGAAGAAGTAACATGTGCTGTGGGTAAAGGGGAACCGGTGGATGTACTGAGATCTCCAAAAGGCATTTGATAAGGTGCCACTTCAAAGGTTATTGTGGAAAATAAAAGCTCGTGGTGTAAAGGGTAACATATTGGCATGGATAGAAGATTGGCTAGCTAAAACGAAACAGTAGGCATAAATGAGTCATTTTCTGGTTGGCAAGATGTAACGAGTGGTGTGCCACAGGGATCAGTGCTGGGGCCTCACCTTTTTGCAATTTATATAAATGACTTGGATGAAGGGACCAAAGATATGGTCGGTAAATTTGCTGTTGACACAAAGATAGGTTGGAAAATACGTTGTGAAGAGGGCATGAGGCTACAAAGGGATATGTGTAGGTTAAGTGAATGGGCAAAAATCTGGCAAAGGAGTATAATGTGAGAAAATGTGAAATTGCCCATTTTGGCAGGAAGAATAAAAAAGCATATTATCTAAATGGTGAGATATTGCAGTGCTCTTGAGATGCAGAGGGATCTGGGTGTCCTTGTGCGTGAATTGTAAAAGTTTAGTATGCAGGTTCAGCAACTAATTAGGAAAGCTACTAGAATGTTATCATTTATTGTGAGTGGAATTGAATACAAAAGTAGGGAGGTTATGCTTCAGTTATAGAGGGCATTGGTGAGATCACATCTGGAGTACTGTGCACAGTATTGGTCTCCTTATTTAAGGAAACATGTAAATGCGTTGGAAGCAGTTCAGAGAAGGTTTACTAGACTAATATCTGGAATGGGCGTGTTGTCCTGAGGAAAGGCTGGACAGGCTAGGCTTGTATCCACTGGACTTTAGAAGAGTAAGAGCTGACTTGATTGAAACATAAGATTCTGAGGGGTCTTGACAGGGTGGTTGTGAAAAGGATGTTTCCTCTTGTGGGAGAATCCAGAACTAGGGGTCACTGGTTAAAAATAAGGTGTTGTCCATTTAAGACAGATGAGAATTTTTTTCTGAGGGTGGTGAGTCTTTGGAACTCTCGCACAAAAGGCAGTGGAAGCAAAGTTTTTGAATACTTTTAAGGCAGAGATAGATTCAAAATAAACAAGGGGTGAAAGGTTATCCGGGGTAGGTGGTAATGTGGAGTCGAGGTTACAGTCAGATCAGCCATGATTTTGTCAAATGACTGAGCAGGCTAAAGGGGCCGAGTGGCCTACTTCTCCTAATTCGTATGTGATGGTTTATTTCTGCTAGCTGATTATATGCTTAGCAGTTTTCTACAGAGCAGTGTTCTAGTGCTAGTGCGGGCTTCTTTGGGGAGGTCCGGTTTAATGTGGCAACCACACCCTCTTGTTCTGCTACTGCCAATAACGTCAGACTAGTTTCTTTGGTCGTTCTATAACAGTGCAATTTCAGGGGCACTAATCTCAGTTTTGCATAAAACGTTTGATTTCTGAAGATTGTGTGATAGGGTATTGCAATGGTGAGTATTTAGATTTAATTGCTTAATAGCTGTTAAAGCATGTGTTGTTCAGAAGAATGAGAACGTCGTATAGCAATGTTAGGTCCCTTTTAGAAAAAGCAGGATCATTGACAGTTTTTGTGCTTGGGAATACAGTCTTGTATCATTTTAAATTACTAAATTTAAAGAGCATTTGTAATTTTCATTTCTATTTGAAAGAAAGCAGTTGAAGATTTCAGTATTTTCATGGGTTAGGATGAGATTGGGGGAAGGGGTGGAATCAGTCACTTTGCTGAATGTGTAATTTGTGTGGTACTTGGCAGCTCTGTTTATTTTCGTAGTCAGTGAAATCTCTGCACATGCAATTCTCTTATCAGCAAATTCCAAGTTTTAAACCATGTCAGAATGTTTGAGTATGTTCTAATTGTTCCTGCCTAAACAGCCCCTTCTTTCTATTGTGTGTAATGGTGAGCCTCATTCGGGCATTTTTCTTTGTCTAGTCTACTTCCGTGTAACAGGATTCCGCTGTTTGCTTCATGTAGTTCTGTTCTGGTCCAGTGTAAGCAGTGGTGTGTAAAGAGGCAGCAAACAACAAATTATTTTTCACGGTACTGCTCCCTTTGCTCCATCTTGCAAACAAGGGAATGTTTAATTCTGTACTGTAAGCATGTTTCTTTTTAAAGAAAAAATATATAAAAGCTTGATAGGCTTTACAGAAGAATAAATAAATGGACTGAGAACTAAAGATGATAGGACGGGTAGCTTGATAGGATTTGAAGTGTTTTAAAAGAGAAAAGATGGACTCTAGAGTGTGGTGCTGATACAGCTGCCAGTGGTGGGGTGAAGGAAGGTGGGAATGCACAAGAGGCCAGAGTCTAAGGATTGCAGAGACAAGGAGGGGTGAGATCATGAATGGTTTTAAACACTAAGATAATTTTTAAATGTGAGGCATTGAGGAAACTAGAAACCAGTGTAGATCAATAAACACAGAGGTGATGATTCAATTAGATTCCAGTTTTAAGCATTGTATATTGTTTTGTACACTCCATGGTCTGAAGGATATGGAAACGGTGTGGCAGATCTACCAGGATGTTACCAGTAAATGGGGGTTACAATGGTGGGAGAGCATCATGAGAAGTTGGAGCTTTTTCACTAAGCCAGAAAGGTTAAGGAATAACCTGACAGCTCTTCCAGATTCAAGTGAGTGCAATGTAGTAAATAGACAGTGAGGGTAAAATTTTAAGATAATCACACAAGTACTTAAAGGGGATCTTAAAATCTTTATACACAGTGGTTAGAATATAGAATTCTCTGAAGCACAGTTCATAAATTCTTGTAATAGGGATTTAGGCAGTTGCTTGTAAAAGAAGTACTAAAGGAGATGTGGGGTTGGGATTAGTATGGGTGGCTTATATGGGGGTGCAGAGTACTACTGGGGGAGAATGGCCTGTTTCCTGCCTATAATTGTTTTGATTCTGTAGTGACACAATTAAGATCACTGGTATTGGAGCAATCTTGTAATGCTGTCGATTCAGTAGCTACTGGTAAAAAGTACAGATGACTTGTTTGCTGAGTTAGCTGCTGGGGCACTGTCACGAGTGCACCCTCCAATTCATAGAATCTTGCAGCACAGATAAGAGGCCATTTGACCTATTGTGCCTGTGCTGGTTTTTTGAAAGAACTAACAAATTAGTCCCACATTTCTTTGCCATAGCACTGTAAATTTTTTCACTTCCAGTATTTATCTAATTGTAAGTTACTATTGAATCTGCTTCCACATCCCTTTCCGACATTACATTCTTGATCATAGCCACTCACTTTGTTTAAAAAAAAACTTTTTTTTTCCTGGTCACTTTGCCAGTTGTCTTAAATCTGTCCTCTGGTTAATGACTCTCCTGCCAATGGAAAAAAGTTTCTCTTTTTTTTAAATCAAAACCCCTCAATTTTGAATACTTATTAAATCTTAATCTTCCCTACTCTAAGAACAATCTCAGCTTCTCTAATCTCTCCACAGAAGTGTAATCCCTCAACTCTGGTATCATTTTGGTAAATCTCTGCAGCCTCTCGAGTCCTAAAATGTAGATAGGAATTTACAATGGGGATAAATTTGACTGGATAAAACTACCAATCTGGAGTAAAATAGTGTAGATAGGAATTGTGTGCAGGTTTTGAATAGACGTGCATCTGTGTATACATGCATGTATCAGCAGGTATAAGAGGGTAAGTATCTGAAGGGAATAAAATTGCAGGGCTACGGGCAAAGAATGGGGTCTCTGACCAGTTCAATTGCTCTTGCAGAGAGTCAGCATGAACTTGACAGGCTGAATGGCCTCCTGTGGTGTAACCATTCTTCTATGAAACTCAACTTAGTATACCTTGCTTGTAGGCATCTGCCACTGCCATTACTATAAATGCAATCAATCAGTGTATGTAAATCTTAGCAAGTGTGGAATTGCATTATCTAGTCCAGAGGTTTGTTTGTGTATAAATGTCCCAGCTAATTCATACGTTTAGTAAGGAACCGACATGATGGTTTACTATGTTGTCACCACTAATACCTAAATGTATTTTTTTTCCAATTTGGTGTGATTTGTGCAAACTATTTTTGTCCCACAGCGTGAATGTATCTCCATCCATGTTGGCCAGGCTGGTGTCCAGATGGGCAATGCCTGCTGGGAGCTGTACTGTCTGGAGCATGGTATCCAGCCTGATGGACAGATGCCCAGTGACAAGACCATTGGAGGTGGCGATGACTCCTTCAACACCTTCTTCAGTGAGACTGGAGCGGGAAAACACGTCCCACGAGCTGTCTTTGTTGATTTGGAACCAACTGTGATTGGTAAGTTGTGAGAGAATGCATTTATAATTCTCCTGTTTATAGAGCCCCTTCGTACAAATTAGTGTTTCAACAATTTATCCTTTGTATGTGTATATGCGGGGGAGGGAAAAAAACTTGCTGCTGTTCTGCATTCCAGATGAGATTCGTAGTGGTACCTATCGGCAGCTGTTTCACCCTGAGCAGCTCATCACTGGGAAGGAAGATGCTGCCAACAACTACGCTCGTGGGCACTACACCATCGGCAAGGAGCTGATTGACTTGGTCCTTGACAAACTCCGTAAACTAGTAAGATTCTTGCATTATGATCCATTAAGCAGGGGAGAAACTAACAGTAATTTGTGCAATGGTTTAATAAAATATCATATTGTCAGTGTTTACCTTTTTTAAATCACCACCTTACTCACATATGATCTATTTTCATATATTTTATTAGAAGACGTGATGATGCATTCGGCTGCGATGGTGGCTTCAGCGATTTCCCTTCACATCTGAAAACCCATGTATCAATCCTGACCAGGGAGTGGATAACTAAAAGATCACATCTCCTTGATGCGTGTTAAGAGTCACAAGTGAAATGCCTTCTTATAGTTTCCTAACTAGCTGCTGGTAATGGCCATCAATCCACAGCTTTTAAGGTACCCTGTGTTGGGTGGTTTGAAGGTGTAGATCATTGATTTGGCACCTGGCAATACACAAGAAAGGGTTTTTTTTAATGGTCCCAGGTCCAGAACTGGCATTTGCAGAAAACATGTAAAACTCCAGTGGATCAATTAAGGAACATTAACATAGTGTTCAAGTATCCAAATTGTCCGTGAAATTCTACAGTGATATTCTGCGTTGCCTGTTGATCATTCTGTTCATAAATGATGGAGGAAGTTATTTCATGCAGTGTTGTATTTGCTGACGATGCCTAGCTGTTTGACCAGATGATGGGCATGGGATACGGAAGATATTCAAAGCAATCTGGATTAATTAAGCAGCTGGTTGGATTGGTTGTATGTAATGTACAAAAGAGTAAGGTGCATAGTGGAACATGAAATGTAAAGAGACAGTATATCAACACACCTGCTGGATAAGGAATTGGTTTGTGATTATTTATTATTCACTAAGTACTAGAATATATAGTGGATCTGATTTTTGTCTACATTATTGCTAAGGCCATATGAAAACATTTGGGATAATTTTGTTGCACTCTACAATCAAAAGGGCATTAATGGGTTTAAAGAGTAGCCAGGATGATTCCCGGACTTGGTGCCTCAAAGTTAAGAGAATCACAGAATGAAACCTCTTTTCATTGGGGAAATATTAGACTTTCTTCCTTTTGAACTCTATTTTTTGGTTGTTGTGTAACCTGTTGCGTTTTTTCCTCCTGTTACCCCCAACCCTCTCCCCACAGGCTGACCAGTGCACAGGACTCCAGGGTTTTCTCATTTTCCATAGTTTTGGTGGAGGCACCGGCTCTGGTTTCACATCCCTCCTGATGGAGCGTCTATCCGTTGACTATGGCAAGAAGTCCAAACTTGAATTTGCCATCTACCCAGCTCCTCAGATCTCCACAGCTGTAGTCGAACCCTACAACTCCATTCTGACAACCCACACCACCCTCGAGCACTCGGACTGCGCCTTCATGGTAGACAATGAAGCCATCTATGATATCTGCCGCAGAAACCTGGACATTGAGCGTCCAACCTACACCAATTTGAACCGACTGATTGGTCAGATTGTATCCTCCATTACAGTATCCCTTCGCTTTGATGGTGCCTTGAATGTTGATCTGACAGAGTTCCAGACCAACTTAGTTCCCTACCCACGTATCCATTTCCCTCTGGCTACCTATGCTCCTGTAACCTCATCTGAGAAAGCTTACCATGAGCAACTGTCTGTAGCTGAAATCACCAATTCCTGTTTTGAGCCAGCAAATCAAATGGTCAAGTGTGACCCTCGCCATGGCAAGTACATGGCTTGTTGTCTGCTCTACCGGGGTGATGTGGTGCCAAAAGATGTCAATGCTGCCATTGCCACCATCAAGACCAAACGTACCATTCAGTTTGTTGACTGGTGCCCAACTGGTTTCAAGGTTGGCATCAACTACCAGCCTCCCACTGTGGTACCTGGTGGGGACCTGGCCAAGGTGCAGCGTGCTGTGTGTATGCTGAGCAACACCACAGCCATCGCTGAAGCCTGGGCTCGTCTCGACCACAAGTTTGATCTGATGTACGCCAAGCGTGCCTTTGTGCATTGGTATGTGGGTGAGGGGATGGAGGAAGGGGAGTTCTCGGAGGCCCGTGAAGACATGGCAGCCTTGGAGAAAGATTATGAAGAGGTTGGTGCAGATAGTGTTGAGGACCAAGGTGAAGAAGAAGAATATTAGGAAAACTGATACATTCCTGAGTGTTAATTGAGATCAGTTTGCTGGTCAGATTCAAGGTGCCCTTTAACAGGAAGTCATATGATCTCATACTTTTTTTTCCCTCCAAGTGGAAGTTGTACTGTTCTTCAAGTTGTGCTACATTCGTAGTGAATTTGTTGAATATTTACTTGTTTGCAATAATATGAAATATAAAAATCTAGAACTGGGTGATCAACTCACATTTCCGTAAAAGGAATTGACCAATAGGCATGTGTTTTAAATGTACAACAGGATGAAATTATAATCATATACCATTATACTCTGAAAAGTGGAAGTAAACAATTTAAACATTCGACACCTAACCCATCGTAGGACTTTTGACCTGCCAAGTAATTTCTTTAAAATGTGGCTTATTCAATCTCATTGTCTCTCTTTATTTTTTTTACTCATTTTCTCTCAAGCATTCGCCCATGCAGGTAATGGTACTGTCTAATTTTGGCCGTGCTGTGCTCTTGAAGCTACCGCTGCCTTCTGCATTTGTGGACGGCGCACAGCCCAGCCCTGCTGGGAAATGAGCACATTTGAGCTAAAAGTAATTAGTTAACATCATTAATCTAAAATATATTGTTTAGCAAAGTTTGAATGAAAGGAATTATGCCAATACTTTAATGTTATCCTGCATCACGATTGAATTTATAGGTAAGTGCGAAAGGCACATTAACAAAGGATCTGTATGAATTTCAACAGACTCCAGTTGACCACTCTGATCTAGAGCACAACACTATTAAAATGGTACAACTTCCAATTTAAAATGTCGGGGGGAAATAATTAATCGTTTGATATTAATGTTTAAAATGAAATGTTTCAATAAACTTTTTGTGGCTATATGAAAGTTCATTTTGATTTCATATTTGCAGTTTTATTTAAAATTAACATCTCAAACTATTACTTCAGAAATCCTGTAATGGAAGTAAGTACTTGCTGTTAAATATACCTGCAGAACCCACTTGGGTTAAAGCATACTGGCTCAGAATTGTAAACTTTGTCATGCATCTGAGGAAAGTGGCATCACATGTCTGGAAACTTGTGGTCTGGGTCCTTTTTTTTAATGTAGCCTAGCAGTTTATATTTTTAAAAGGAGGTGGACAGGTTAACTGTGCAGGAATGCAAGTTCATCTCCGTTGATTTCAGAAGCCTGCTGCCTTGGCCAGGAATTGCTATGTGGCTATGGACAATTTATAAGCTATAAGAAACAAAAGGGAGCAAGCATTCATTATAAGTAGGGACAATATTTTTGCTTCTTCCAAGTCTTAGAATAAAAAGACCTCCCTCTTGATCTCATTTAGCATAGTGCATTTCCTGTGGCACAGACTTACGAACATTCTATACGAATTAGGAGCAGGAGTAAGCCACTTAGCCCCTCGAGCCTGCTCCACCATTCAATAAGGTCTGATTGTAACCTCGACTCCACATTCCTGCTTACCCCCGATAACCTTTCACCTGCTTGCTTATCAAGAATCTATCCACCTCTGCCTTAAAAGAAATATTTAAAGACTCTGCTTTAAGTGATGCATTTTGGGAGGACTAACAAAGGCAAGGGAATATACAATGGATGGTAGGACCCTAGGAAGTACAGAAGGTTAGAGGGATCTTGGTGTACTTGTCCATAGATCACTGAAGGTAGCAGCACAGGTAGATAAGGTGGTTAGGAAGGCAGATGGGATACTTGCCTTTATTAGCTGAGGCATAGAATAGAAGAGCAGGGAGGTTATGATGGAGCTATATAAAATGCTATTTAGGCCACAGCTGGAGTACTGTGTACAGTTCTGGGCACCACACTATAGGAAGGATGTGATTGCACTGGAGAGGGTGCAGAGGAGATTGACCAGGATGTTGCCTGGGCTGGAGCATTTCAGCTATGAAGAGAGACTGAAAAGGCTAGGTTTGTTTTCCTTGGAACAGTGAAGGCTGAGGGGGACATGATTTGAGGTATACAAAATTTATGAGGGGCATTGATAGGTTAGATAGGAAGAAGCTTTTTCCCTTAGCAGAGGGGACAATAACCAGGGGGCATAGATTTAAGGTAAGGGGCAGGAGGTTTGGAGGGGATTTGAGGAAACATTTTTTCACCCAGAGGGTGGTTGGAATCTGGAACGTACTGCCTGTAGGGGTAGTAGAGGCAGGAACCCTCTCAAAGTTTAAGAAGTATTTAGATCAGCACTTGAATCGCCATAGCATACAATGCTACGGGCCAATTGCTGGAAAATGGGATTAGAATAGATAGGTGCTTGATGGCTGGCATGGACACGGTGGACCTGTTTCTGTGCTGTATAACTCTATACTTCCATTGCCTTTTGAGGAAGAGTTCCAAAGACTCATGATCCATGAGAAAAAATTTCTCATCTGTCTTAAATCAGAGTCGTCCGTGCAGAAGGAGGCCATTCAGCCCATCATGTCCACACTGGCTCTCTGAAAGAGCAATTCTGAGTTTCATTTCCCTGCCTTCTCCCCGTAACCTTGCACCTTCTTCCTTTTCATATAACTGTCCAATTCCCTTTTGAATGCTTCAATTGAACCTGCCTCCACCACGTTCTCAGGCAGTGCATTCCAGACCTTAACCACTCACTGCATGAAAAAGTTTTTCCTTATGTCACTTTTGCTTCTTTTACCAAATACTTTAAATCTGTGCCCTCTCATTTTTGATGAGAGTGGAAACAGTTTCTCCCTCTCTACTCTGTCCAGTCTTCATGATTTTGAATTCCTCTATCAAATCACCTCTTGACCTTCTCCTCCAGGGAAAACAGTCCTAACTTCTCCAATCTATCTTCATAACTGAAATTCCTCATCTCTGGAACCATTTTCATTAATCTTTTCTGCATTCTCTCCAATGCCCTCATGTCTTTCCTAAAGTGCGGTGACCAGAACTGGATGCAGTACTCCAGCTGAGGCCGAACTAGTGTCTTATACAAGTTCAACATAACTTACTTGTTCTTGTACTCTATGCCTTATTAATAAAGCCCAGGATACTGTAGGCTTTATTAACAGCTCTCTCAATATGTCCTGTCACCTTCAATGACTTATGAACATATACACCTAGGTTCCTGTGCCCCCTTTAAAATTGTACCCTTTATATTGTGTCTCTGTGTTCTTCCAACCAAAATGAATCACTTCACATTTCTCTGCGTTGAACTTCATCTGCCTGCCCATTCCACCAACTTGTTTATATCCTTTTGGAATTCTACCCTATCCTCCTCACAGTTCACAATGCTTCCAAGTTTCGGATCGTCTGCAAATGTTGAAATTGTGCCCTGTACATCAAGGTCTATGCCATGGATATACATCAGGAAAAACAAGGGTCCCAACACTGATCCCCGGGGAACTCCGCTACAAATTTTCCTGCAGCCTGAAAAACATCCATTAACCAGTACTCTTTGTTTCCTGTCACTCAGCTAATTTCGTATGCATGTTGCTACCATCCCTTTTATTCCATGAGCTACAAATTTACCTACCCCACGTGGAATGCAGTAGTTCAAGAAGACGGCTCACCACCACCTTCTCAAGGACAATTAGGGATGGGCAATAAATGCTGTTCTAGCCAGTGACACCCACATCCCATGGATGTATTTTAAAAAAATAATTATTCAGATGTAAAAGCTTTTAATACAAAGTAGACGTAGGCCTTTCGAGCCTGCTCCACCATTTAATAAGATCATGGCTGATCTGATTGTGGCCCAGACATCACCATCCCTGGGTATGTCCTGTACCAGTGGCAGAACAGACCCAACAGAGGTGACGGCACAGTGGTATACAGTTGGGAGGGAGTTACCCTGGGAGACTTCAACATTGACTCCGGACCCCAGGAAGTCTCACAGCATCAGGTCAAACATGGGCAAGGAAACCTCCTGCTGATTCCCACCCAACTTGGCTGATGAATCATTGCTTCTGCATGTTGAACACCAATTGGAAGAAGCACTGAGGGTGGCAAGGGCACAAAATGTACTCTGCGTGGCAGACTTCAATGTCCATCACCAAGAATGGATCGGTAGCACCACTACTGACCAAGCTGGCCGAGTCCTAAAGGACATAGCTGCTAGACTGGGTCTGCGGCAGGTGGTGAGGGAACCAACAAGAGGGAAAAACATACTTGACCTTGTCCTCACCAATCTACCTGTCGCAGATGCATCTGTCCATGACAGTATTAGTAGGAGTGACCACCGAACAGTCCTTGGGGAGGCAAAGTCCCATCTTTACATTGAGGATACCCACCATCATGTGTGGCACCACCACCGTGCTAAATGGGATAGATTTCGAACTGATCTAGTAACTCAAAACTGGGCATCCATGGGGCGCTGTGGGTCATCATCAGCAGCAGAATTGTATTCAACCACAACCTATATCACTCACTCTACCATTACCATCAATCCAGGGGACAAACCCTGCTTCAATGACGAGTGCAGGTGGGCATCCCAGGAACAGCACCAGGCATTCCAAAAAATCAGGTGTCAGCCTGGTGAAGCTACAACGCGGGACTATTTGCATGCCAAACAGCAGAAGCGGCATGTGATAGGGCTAAGCAATCCCACAGATCTAAGCTCTGCAGTCCTGCCACATCCAGTCATGAATGGTGGTGGATAATTTAACAAATAACAGGAGGTGGCTCCAAAAATATCCCCATCCTCAACGATGGGGGAGCCCAGCACATCAGTGCAAAAGACAAGGCTGAAGCATTTGTATCCATCTTCAGCCAGAAGTGCCAAGTGGATGATCCATCTCGGCCTCATCTAGCCAAGCTATTCCAGTTCAGCTACAACACTGGCATCTACCCTGCAATGTGAAAAATTGCCCAGGTATGTTCTATCCATAAAAAGCAGGGCAAATCCAACCCGGCCAATTACCGCCCTATCGGTCTACTCTCAATCATCAGCAAAGCGATGGAAGGGGTCGACGACAGCGCTATCAAGCAGCACTTGCTCAGCAATAACCTGCTCACTGACGCTTAGTTTGGGTTCCATCAGGGCCACTCAGTTCCTTACCTCATTACAGCCTTGGTTGAAAAATGGACAAAAGAGCTGAACTTCAGAGGTGAGGTGAGAGTGACTGCCCTTGACATCAAGGCAGCATTTGACTGAGTATGGCGTCAAGGAGCCCTAGCTTGTCTGCCCCTCTTCAGAGGTTACATTCGTGCCCGGGTATCCCTGGAGAAGGAGCATGTGGCGTCTGCTGGTTCACTTGAAGCTTTCCGTGACCAGTGGGAACTGCAGGGGCTGGAGTGCATCATCGATGCCGAGAATGGCATTTTAATTTGAGTTTTGTTTTATTTATATGTTTTTAATAAAGTTATTTTTTTTATTCATTCATGAGATGTGGGCATCGCTGGCTAAGCCAGCATCTATTGCCCATCCCTAATTGCCCTTGAGCTGCCTTCTTGAACCGCTGCAGTCCATGTGAGGTAGGGACACCCACTGTGCTGTTAGGAAGGGAGTTCCAGGATTTTGACCCAGCGACAGTGAAGGAACAGCGATATAGTTGCAAGTCAGGATGGTGTGTGACTTGGAGGGGAACTTGCAGGTGGTGGTGTTCCCAGTTATACATTTAAATATACATTTAAAATGTATTTAAAGGGGGCCTGGGGAATAAAGGCCCCCTCAAGCAAAATAAAAGGGGCCTGGCATATAAAGGCCACCTTAGAAAAACAAGAAATAAAAGGGTTAGATGCAAAATAAAAAAGAGCCCTAGCAAAACGAGTCAATGGGAATCAAGAGGAAAACTCTCCACTGGTTGGAGTCATACCAAGCACAAAGGAAGATGGTTGTGGTTGTTGGAGGTCATTCATCTGAGTCCCAGGACATCACTGCAGGAGTTCCTCAGGGTAGTGTCCTAGGCCCAACCATCTTCAACTGTTTCATCAATGACCTTCCCTCCATCATAAGGTCAGAATGGGGATGTTCACTAACAATTGCACAATGGTCAGTACCATTCGCAACTCTTCAGATACTGAAGCAGCCCGTGTCCAGATGCAGCAAGACCTGGACAACATCCAGACTTGGGCTGATAAGTGGCAAGTAACATTCGCGCTACAAGTGCCAGGTGTTACAACCGAGGTGGGAGGAGTGCACTGTTTATTCTAGTTCCACTTCTCCACAGGTCACAGCATATATTTAAATTTTCCCACTTACCGATACAGTTGATCATATACTCTATTTTCCCTACAATAAAACACACCAACCAGGTTTCTTAAATAAACAACAAAATTAACAGTTTATTATAATCCAAGTCTTATCCAATAATGCAGTAAAACATACACAAATTGAAATATTAGAGCCCTTTATTTATCTTAGCCCCTCACACACACACATACATACACACCAGTTAACTGGAAAAATAAAAGGGATTTTTGTTTAAAGGACTGAAAAAAACCAGGAAAAAAAACACTTAGGCTGAATACCTGAAGCCAAAAAAAGACATGGAAAGATCTCCTTTGTTTTGGTTTGGTGTCCCAAATGCGTGTCGACGGCTATCACTGGGATCTTCCTAGAACAGTTCTTTCCAGGCGATGTTGAAGATCAGTTTGGGTAGGCTTTCCAAGAAATGCAGCTACAGAAGCTTCAATTAGATCCTACAACAGAAATGCAGCAACAAGGGTTTTCAGTTTACTCTCCACTTGCCTGGATGGGTGCCGCTCAAACACTCAAGAAGCTCGATGCCACCCAGAACAAAGCAGCCTGCTTGATTGGCACCCCATCCACCACCTTCAACATTCACCCCCTTCACCACCAACACCCAGTGGCAGTCGTGTGTCCCATCTACAAGATGAACGGCAGCAATGCACCAAGTCTCCTTAGACAGCACCTTGCAAACATGTGACCTCTACCACCTAGAAGGACAAGGGCAGCAGATGCATGGGAACACCACCACCTGCAAGTTCCCCTCCAAGTCACACACCATCCTGCCTGGGAACTGTATCGCCGTTCCTTCACTGTTGCTGGGTCAAAATCCTGGAACTACCTTCCTAACAGCAATGCTTGTGTACCTATAGCCCAAGGACTGCAGCATTTCAAGAAGGCAGTTCACCACCACCATAGGCAATTAGGGATGGGCAATAAATGCTGGCCCAGCCAGCAATGCCCACATCCCACTAAAAAATTAAAAAAACTTTTATAGACGGAATGATGCTCACCATGGGTGAGAGATAAATAGGGACAGCATTCCACGTGTAACTGCTCGACTTTGAAATACTGCCATGGGATATTTTATGTCCACTGAGAGAGCAAACGGAGCTTCAGTTGAAAGTCTCATCTGAAAAATGGCACATCTAACTATGCTCCCTTAGGTCAGAGACTCAGAAGCCAGAGTGCGACCATCTGAGCCACAGCTGACAACAGGCTTCCAGAGGAGTTTGTGGACAATATTGGTGATGTCCAAGCAGCAATCTCTTGTGGAGGAACTTGAGGACAATTAATGGGGTGGGGGAGAGGAGCAACCAAGCAGAGGACCGCAATGTACAAAATGCAGCAGCAAGCACAGAGGGTGTGAACCAGTTGTCTCAGTGCCTAAACACATACATACATAACCACAAGTGGCTGCAACACTGAGCGACAGGCGCATGCGTAGTGAGCCTCCAGCCTCACCGACAAGCGCATGCGTAGTCATTGTGATTGTTCTTGCCGAGACGGACATGCGCGTTTAAATGGTAACGCATGCGCAGCGGCAGCCTTGAAGCTTTTGGAGGGAAAGCGGTTATGCCAGAAGATTCCTCAATCGCGGCGTCGAGGTGAAACATGGTACGGCTCCGTGCGTGAATAAGGCAGCGGGAGACGCAAGGTTTACTGGCGGGTATCTGAGGCGGGCAGCGGCCTAGTGGTAGTGGGTAGCCTCCCTCCCCCCACTACTGCTTCATAAGCCCCCATCCCCTCCCCCCACTACTGCTTCATCAGCCCCCATCCCCTCCCCCCACTACTGCTTCATCAGCCCCCATCCCCTCCCCCCACTACTGCTTCATCAGCCCCCATCCCCTCCCCCCACTACTGCTTCATCAGCCCCCATCCCCTCCCCCCACTACTGCTTCATCAGCCCCCATCCCCTCCCCCCACTACTGCTTCATCAGCCCCCATCCCCTCCTCCCACTACTGCTTCATCAGCCCCCATCCCCTCCCCCCACTACTGCTTCATCAGCCCCCATCCCCTCCCCCCACTACTGCTTCATCAGCCCCCATCCCCTCCCCCCACTACTGCTTCATCAGCCCCCATCCCCTCCCCCCACTACTGCTTCATAAGCCCCCATCCCCTCCCCCCACTACTGCTTCATCAGCCCCCATCCCCTCCCCCCACTACTGCTTCATCAGCCCCCATCCCCTCCCCCCACTACTGCTTCATCAGCCCCCATCCCCTCCCCCCACTACTGCTTCATCAGCCCCCATCCCCTCCCCCCACTACTGCTTCATCAGCCCCCATCCCCTCCCCCCACTACTGCTTCATCAGCCCCCATCCCCTCCCCCTACTACTGCTTCATCAGCCCCCATCCCCTCCCCCCACTACTGCTTCATCAGCCCCCATCCCCTCCCCCCACTACTGCTTCATCAGCCCCCATCCCCTCCCCCCACTACTGCTTCATCAGCCCCCATCCCCTCCCCCCACTACTGCTTCATCAGCCCCCATCCCCTCCCCCCACTACTGCTTCATCAGTCCCCATCCCCTCCCCCCACTACTGCTTCATCAGCCCCCATCCCCTCCCCCCACTACTGCTTCATCAGCCCCCATCCCCTCCCCCCACTACTGCTTCATCAGCCCCCATCCCCTCCCCCCACGACTGCTTCATCAGCCCCCATCCCCTCCCCCCATTACTGCTTCATCAGCCCCCAAAACCTTCCCCTGAAATACTGCTGCATCCCCCCCACAGCCTCCCCCCAAATACTAATCATAACCCCCCAGACTTTCATGCTGCTCCAAACACTTGTTCAATGGATAGTGACGTGATTCAAACCTAACAATTCAAACCTAACATTGCAGACCAGCATCTGCTCAGGACACCTACATATTGGGAATAAAATCTGGCTTGCTGAGAATGGGTAAAAATCCCATGACTACCCAGTTTTGAAGGTATGAGAGGCAGAAGCTGAGTAATGCGATAAGATTACTATCGATGAGAAAGCACTGTTGGAAAAGTTGGCTGAACTCAAACATGGAGAGGGCACTAGATCATGAATTTCATGTATTGCAGAATGCTGAGGGAGGTCAATGAAGAAATGGCAGAGATTCAGATCCACACTCTTTCATGACCACAATCTTTCACATGTGCTTGGATAGTGACGTTGCACCAGATGAACGGAGGATTGTCAGTGCAACTCCTCTCTTTAAGAAGGGCCAAAGGGATAAACTGAATAATACAGACCAGTCTGCTTAACATCAGTGTTGGGTAGGCTTCCTGAGGTCATAATGTGGATTTGGACTAAAATGCGGTTATTTAGAAAAACATGAGCTAATTAAGTACAGCTAGCACAGATCAATTTAAACCAAGTCATGCCTGACATGTTTAACAGTGAGGAAATAATGGAGTGCATTGATAGAGTAAATTCTGTGGATGTTGCACATGTACATTTTCGGAAAGTTCACAGGGTGCTGCATAGGATTTTTTTTGATAAAATTAAGGCACATAGTGTTAAAGGGAATGTAGAATAAATCCACTGTCATTGTTAGGAAGTTGGCTTAAGGAGAGAAACAGTCGTGGTTTGTTTACTTTTTTTAGACTGTAGGGATCTAAAGTAGTTCCACCCAGGGCCAGTGTTAAGACTATTGCTCTTTCCATTATATATAAATAGTCAGATCTCAGTATCAACATTTGCAGATAACACCAAATTAGATACCTGTAACTATGTTAGCTGTGAAGAAGATTGTCAACGATTTCAAGAGAACTTGGGTTTATTTAGTTTGGAAGTACAGATATCAGATGAAATTAGATGCGGAGAAATACAAGGTTATACATTTGAGGAATAGAATGAGAGAAAATGTACTCTAAATGGTGAAACTCTAAACGAGTGGAAAAGCAAAGAGACTTAGGCGTAAGTTATGTGTTGGTAAAGGAGGAGATTGTGTTGAGGAGTAGGGGGAGAGACCAGGGTGTGACAGGTGGTAGAATGTATAGCTATGTGGCAAAGTTCAGTGGGGGAGCAAGGTGTCATCACCTGTGGGCTCTGTTCTAGTAAAGGCCAGGAAGACAATGCAGTGATTCGCAATAAGGTCATGGATGATGTGTTCGCGAGTGAATGGACATTTGGGGGGAAGTGCAGGGTTGAGCGTGGGGAGGTGGTGATTTATCTGCTGGCAAAGTCCAAGGGGGTAATGTTGAATGGAATGATTAGAATGGGAGGGGTTAGCTCCCAGTCAATGCCAGTGAGAAGATGGGCAAATGGGGAAGCCGCTCGTAAGCCTCAATGGGCTTTTCGCAGAACGCCAAAAGAGACACAAAGAGTTTCTATGGACTTACTTAAGGGGGAGTCTAGAATGGTGGCAGGAAAGTAGGATGTCAGAGGAGCATGAGCTTTGGGTAGGGACGGAGGGGGAGAACCCCAAGATTGGAGAAAGGAAAAGTGGCATGGCTGATTGACAGAAATTGGAGGAGACAGAAGAGAAGGAGCCAAGAGACAAAGGGAGATCGAAGTAATGGAGGGGGGGGGGGGGTGGTTGTGGGCCAGGTTTGAAGTGACAGCTGAAATGGGCTCATGAATGGACACAGAGGAAATTCGGTTTACGTGGACACAGCAGAGATTAGTGGAGAGGTGTCATGTCATAATCAGAAGCTTCCCCCTGACTCTAACTCCAACAATTTTTACACAGTATATTCTGTATCATAATGTTGAAAATAAATTGTTACAATATCCAATTAACTGTCAACTCACAGGTGCATAATTTTGCTTGATCGATAACCTCACCAAACGCTAACGCACTCCGCAAAGCAAATGTAAATTCAACATAAGTTGTCCTTTATGTTAGGTGTCTTATGTGGATTTACTGGCACTGATCTCTGTTATGTGCTGAGTCACTGTTGGTTTATTGCATGAAGGTACTGACTGCTTCTCTGCGGTGACTATTTTTTGGTTTCCTAAGTTAGTCAAGGTTGTCCAACCTTTTCACATTGGGGCCACATTACAATTTTTGTCTTACATGGGGGGCCGGTGAGACAATTCCAGAAAGATAAAGGCATTAAAAATTTACCTTACTATTAATCAAAACAACAACAAATGTGCATTTTTGTGAAGAAGCTTTAAATGAGCACACTAATTTATTGACGTACTTTCTCTTCACTATGTTGGACACTGATTTGGTGAGATACCTGGCATTTCTTTGCTTGCGCAACTAGTCAATGTTTGCCCACACACTTCTTGCAGCGATGTGGAGTATTCCAGATAAATGTCATTCTGTCAGGAGTGATTTTGATCACTCTCTGTCCCCCTCTCTCTCCGTCCTCCTCTCTCTTTGCCCCTCTTCTCTCTCTCTCTTTACCCCCTCTCTAAGCTCCCTCTCTCTCTCTGCCCCCTTTTTTCTCTCTCTCTCTCACCCTCTGTCCCTCTCTCTGTCTATCCCTCTTTCTCTCTCTCTCTCTAGTCCCCCCTTTGTCCCCCTTTCTCTCTCTCTGTACCCCTTTTTCTCTCGCTCTGTCCCATTTTCTGTCTGTCTGTCCCTCTTTCTGTCTCTCTCTCAACCCCCCCATCCCCCTCCCTCTCTCTGTCTCCTCTCTGTCCCCCTTTCTCTCTATCTCAGGCTCGAGGGGCCGAGTGACCTACTCCTCCTAGTTCATATGTCCGTATCCCCCTAGATGGTATCCTCCTTTCTCTCTCTCTTGCTGTCCCCCTCTTTCTTTCTCTCATTCCGCCCCTCTCTCTCTCTGTCTGTCCCTCTCTCTCTGTCTGTCTGTCCCCTTTCTCTCTGTCTGTCCCCCTATTTCTCTCGCTCTGTCTATCCCCCCTCTCTCTCTATCCCCCTTTCTCTCTCCCTTTCTCTCTGACAGTTGAAGCGAGCAGGAACACTGAGCAGACAGTTGATCAGCTTTTAAAAAAAAATGTCAAGTCTGGTTCACAGCTGACAGCTGCTGACATCCAAAGTCCCAACTTTGGACAGACTTGGGGTTTTTTTACAAGCCCGCTGGAAAACTGAGTCTGTCCGAAGTTGAGTAACGGCTGTTCCCAATGTCGGCAAGTGTCAGCTGTGAAACTGAATTGCGATCTTTTTAAAAAGCCGGTCTGACCAAGGGAAATTTCTCATCTCCAATCATGGACCCCAGGTGAGGATGAGGAATGGTCCGGTACAGTTTACACCCGCAGGCTGGATGGAAACCTTTGGCAGGCTGGATCCTGGCCCATGTGCAACCCTGGGGTAAAGGAACCAATCCCTGGTTTGTCCTCTCTCACTACCCTGTAAGTATGCATGAACAGCCCTAAAGAATTGTAAGTTTTTAATTATTGTTTTCCAAAGGATATTGTTTTGGGTTGCTAAAAGAATAATTTTTTTATACTTCAAAGTATTTTTTACAGTAAATCATATTGTTATGTTCCTATCCATGTTGAAGATTTATTTTTAATATTACAGACTGGAGTTTCCCTGTTTCAGAGAAGAAATTCCTTATGTATCTCTTCATAGAATTTTCTGTTCCATTGTATCGTCATAGAGAGATACAGCACTGAAACAGGCCCTTCGGCCCACCGAGTCTGTGCCAACCAACAACCACCCATTTATACTAATCCTACATTAATCCCATATTCCTTACCACATCCCCACCATTCTCCTACTTACACTAGGGGCAATTTACAATGGCCAATTTACCTATCAACCTGCAAGTCTTTGGCTGTGGGAGGAAACCGGAGCACCCGGTGGAAACCCACACAGTCACAGGGAGAACTTGCAAATTGCACAGGCAGTACCCAGAACCGACCCCAGGTCACTGGAGCTGTGAGGTTGCGGTGCTAACCACTGCACCACTGTGCTACTGTCATGTAGTGGTTAGTTGCATATCACGTCTTATAAATCCCCCAGCCCATATCAGCATTAACCTCCAACCTTATATCCCCTCCTGATTGCTGTGTTCGATCCACTTAAAGGCTTGCTCAAGTCTGCAAAATAAAACCCGACCCGAGCCCGACAGAACCACATTCGACCCGAGCCCAACCCGGTCCGAGTCCTTCTATTTTGTCCTGAGCCCGACCCAACCAAACCCAACCATCAGTTAACTTACCTTTTGTTTTTCACTTTGTTGCTGATCTGCACAAGCTTAAAATAACTGTAACAAAACCACCTTTCTAGTCCAAAAATTAAATTAACATTGGAGCCACTTACCTGTGATAGAGCGTGTCCGACCCGAGCCCGATAGCCGGACCCAGAAGTGCAACCCGACCCGACCCGAACCTGACACATGTCTTTGGGTCCCATTAGGTTCGGGTCGAGTAGCAGGCCTTTAGACCCACTGTTTAAACCCCTCACCCACCCATGTGCCACCATTTGTGGGAGAGTTTTAGCTTTTTGGGTCCTGCTGTTTTGTACTCTGTCTAAACCTCTTTCTTTAAAAACCTCCTGAAACCCCATTCCTTCCTTGGTTGCCCATTCAAATCTCCTCCTTCCTGGCTTGCTGTCCACATTCCTTACTCCTGTTGTGAAGTACCTTGTCTTGATTCTTACATGAAAGGAGCCATATAAATGCAAAATGTTTTTGGAATATAAGCTTCATTTAACTAATTAGGATTACTGCGACTTGTGTTGCTGTTTTAACCTGATCTGCTTTGTACCAATTTTTGTACTTTTTGTCTCACAGCATGAATGTATCTCCATCCATATTGGCCAGGCTGGTGTCCAGATAGGCAATGCCTGTTGGGAGCTGTACTGTTTAGAACATGGTATCCGGCCTGATGGTATTATGCCCAGGGACTGGACTTATGGAGCTGCAGATAACTCCTACAACACCTTCTTTAGTGAGACTGGTGCTGGAAAACTTGTCCCACGAGCTGTGTTCATTGACTTAGAGCCAACTGTGATTGGTAAGTCGAATATGAACATGTTCTTCATCACCTCTTTATTTGAAGCATTCATTTCTTTTTTTTAAAAATTGAATAGCATAATGAGTTGAAACACTTATTCAATATTGGGGACACATCTTACGTACATCTCAGATCAAAACATGACCTTTACTATACAAAGTCTGTTCAGGATCATCTACGCATAGCACGTGTACAAAATACAGTAAAATGATCAAAGTATTTTGGTTCTGAAGAAGGTTATTTTCTCAACTTGCATAGACTAGGTTTGAATTACCTCGAGGGGCAGGCCTTTGTCCTTCTCAGTAATATTTAAACTTTCTGCCCTGGTGGGGTTTAGAATAAGGTAAACATCAGGCCAAATGGAATGATGAAGGTCTCGCTCTGCCGTACTTACGGCAGCAATGGCAGGACCCACAGCTTTAGGGCTTCCGTTTCCTTCCTCTTTTACTGGACTTTCAGCTTAGCTTTTTGATGAGCACATAAAGAAAAAAAGGTTCAAAAATCAGCTGGCTCCTGAAAATTTACTACTCTTCATTCTAGATGAGGTCCGTACTGGTACCTATCGCCAGCTATTCCACCCTGAGCAGCTCATTACCGGGAAGGAAGATGCTGCCAACAATTACGCTCGTGGGCACTACACCATTGGCAGAGAGATCGTTGATCTGGCTCTGGACAGAATACGCAAACTGGTAATCTTTTTAATGGAATGCAGAGGCCCAAACCTTCCAGCTGAAAGTCACTAAATGTATGAAATGATATGGACAGGAGCATTCTTCTCCCTCCCTGGGTGAGTTCTCAGTCACACCTGGGAGGGGGAGAAGAGAGAGCAGAGGTGAAGAACTTCCTTAGGGAAGAAGGACATATTGGTGAGTGAACCAGCCCATGCTGTTGTCATGAACTCTGACTGGCGATTTACATAGCAGTGGTGGGTTAGGCTTTTCAGTCAGGCTGAGGTTTGTGGCAGGCTGAAAGGAGGCAAGAGAATGGAGATATATGTTAAAACATTTTTAGTGTAAAAGTGAGCTGCCGTTGCATTAGAAAGGTTCAACTGAATAATTAAATAGCTCCATCCTTTTTTGCCAGAGAACTTATTACTGTCAGTTACAACAGTGACTGGAGATTGCAATAAGAACAACAGCTTATATTTATATAACACCTTTAACGTAATAAAATGTTCCAAGGTGCTTCACAGGAGCATTATAAAACAAAATATGACACTGAGTCACAAAAGGAGATATTAGGTCAGATGACCAAAAGCTTGGTTAAAGAAGTAGGTTTTATGGAGTATCTTAATGGAGGAAAGCGAGGTGGAGACGTGGAGAGACATAGGCAGGGTATTCCAGAGCTTGGGACCTTGAATTAAAACCAGGGATGCGCAAGAGGTCAGAGTTCGAGGACCACAGATGTATCAGAGGGTTGTGGGGCTGGAGGAGATTGCAGAGATAGGGAGGGGCAAGGCCTAGGAGGGATTTGAAAACAAGGATAAGAATTTTAAAATCAAGGCTTTGCTTGAATGGGAGCCAATGTACAGGGGTAATAGGTGAATAGGACTTGGTGCGAGTTAAGACAGAGTTTTGGATGACCTCAGGTTTAAGGAGAGTAGAATGTGGGAGACCAGCCAAGATTGTTTTGGAATAGTCAAGTCTACAGGTACCGAAGGCATGAATGAGGATTTCAGCAGCAGATGAAGTGAGACAGGGGAGCAGACGACCAATGTTATGGAGGTGGAAATAGGTGGTCATAGTGATGGCACAAATAGGAGGTCAGAAGCTCATCGCGGTGTGAGATATGACCCCAAGGTTGCAAACAGACTGGCTTAATCTCAGATTGGAAGAGGGATAGAACAGTAGCTAGGGAACACAGTTTGGAACGGGGACCGAAAGCAATAGCTTCAGCCTTCCCAATATTTAATTGGAGGAAATTTCTGCTCATCCAGTGCTGGATATCAGATAAGCAGTCTCATAATTTAGTAACAGTGGAGGAGTCGAGAGGGGTGGTGGTGAGGTTGAGCAGAGTGTCACCAGCATACATGTGAAAACAACGCTGTGCTTTCTGATGATGTCACGAAAGGGCAGGATATAGATGAGAAATAGGAGTGTGCCAAGGATAGATCCTTGGGAGACACCAGAATTAACCGTGCGGGAGCAGGAAGAGAAACCATTGCAAGTGATTCTCTGGCTACGATTAGCTAGATAAGAATAGAACCAGATGAGAGCAGTCCCACCCAGCTGGGCGACAGTGGAGAGGCGTTGGTGGAGGATGGTGTGGTCAACCATGTGAAAGGCTGCAGACAGGTTGAGAAGGACGAGGAGGGAAAGTTTACCTTTGTCACAGTCACATGGGATGCCATTTGTGACTTTGATAAGAGCTGTTTCAGTATTTTGGCAGGGGCAGAAACCTGATGGAGGGTTCAAACATGGAGTTTCAGGAGCGATAGGAACAGATTGGTCCTCATTTTAGAACATAGGGAATCGATAACTAAAAAAAAATCAAAATTCCTTGATGGCTGTTTTGAGAAAGAAGGGCCTTACATTTTATACAGTGCTTTCATGACCTCAGGACGTCCCAAAGCCATTGAAGAAAAAGCGTACAGTTCTGCGTAGATCAGTGGTAGATCAGAAGATTGGACATAGAGTATGCGAGAAAGCTAGCTAGAAATATAAAAACAGACAGTATGAATTTCTACAAGTATTTAAAAAGTAAAAGAGTAACTCAAGTGAGCGTTGGTCCTCTAGAGAGAGAGTAAGTGAGTCTGGGGTATTAATAATGGGTAACAAGGAAATGGTGGAAGCATTGAACAGGTATTTTGTGTCAGTCTTCACTCTAGAAGATACAAAAAACCTCCCAAAGATACTTGAAAAACAAGAGGTAAAAGGGAGGGAAGAACCTAAAACAATCACAATCAGCAGGAAAAGAATATTGGGAAAACTATTAGAGCTAAAAGCTGACAAGATATCAGACTTTGATGAAAGGCCACAGTCCTGAAACATTAACTCTGTTTCTCTCTACACAGATGCTGCCAGACCTGCTGAGTATTTCCAGCACTTTCTGTTTTCATTTCAGAGTTCCAGCATCTGCAGTATTTTGCTCTTAAATTCACCCCAGTGTCTTGGACAATATTTATCCGCCAACCAACATTGTTAATTATATATTAATTAATTATTTAACTGTATGAGGCTCCTATAGGGACAGGCTAAAACTGTGGCTGTTGGGTTTGGAGGTGCATTTTTTAAATGTGTATTTCTGCAGATAAAAGCTTACAGGTGTGTAAAAATTAGGCTCCAGTTAAATCCTTCACTGCCTGGCTATCTAGAATGGAACAAACACCACATAAGCAGATGACCTGATCATTGTCTCTTTGCTATTTCTGGGATCTTGCTATGTGCAAATTGGCTCACATATTTCTCACATTACAATACTGATAAACTTCAAAAATACTTAATTGACTGTAAAGCACTTTGGGAAGCCCTAAGGTCATGAAAGGCACTATATAAATGTAATGGGTTTCCTACTTTCTAAATTGAGGGAAAAAATTGTCTTTGGACTTCTCTCCTTGGCATTTACTTCCTTCTTTAAGAACATTTTCTAATAGAAGAATTTAAGCAAGATGCTTATGTTTACACTTAAAATTGTCTGCCATTTTAATTCTGAGCATAGAAATATGGCTGGCTAATCCAGCATATATCCTATTTTTCATAGGCTGATGATTGCACAGGACTCCAGGGTTTCCTCGTGTTCCACAGCTTTGGTGGAGGCACCGGTTCTGGTTTCACTTCCCTGCTGATGCAGTGTCTTACTGTTGACTATGGTAAGAAAACCAAGTTTGAATTTACCATCTATCCAGCGCCTCAGATCTCAACGGCTGTGGTTGAACCCTACAATGCCATCCTCACTACCCACACCACCCTTGAGCATTCTGACTGTTGCTTCATAGCAGACAATGAAGCCCTCTATGATATCTGCCGCAGAAACTTGGATATTGAACGTCCAACGTATACTAACCTGAACCGGCTGCTCGCTCAGGTTGTGTCCTGTATTACGTGCTCCCTTCGTTTTGAAGGTGCTATGAATGTTGATCTGATAGAATTCCAGACCAATTTGGTTCCATATCCACGCATCCACTTTCCTTTGATTGCCTATGCACCAGTGATCTCAGCTGAGAAGGCTTACCATGAACAACTGTCAGTGGCTCAGCTCACCAGTGCCTGCTTTGAGCCTGCCAACCAGATGGTCAAGTGTGACCCTCGCCATGGCAAGTACATGGCTGTAAGTATGCTCTATCGAGGTGATGTGGTACCAAAAGATGTCAACTCCGCTATTGCCACCATCAAGAGCAAACGCAGCATTAGATTTGTTGACTGGTGTCCAACTGGTTTCAAAGTTGGCATCAACTACCAGCCTCCCACCGTAGTGCCTGGTGGGGACCTGGCCAAGGTGCTACGTGCCGTGTGTATGCTGAGTAACAGCACTGCCATCGCTGAAGCCTGGGCTCGCCTTAATCACAAGTTTGACCTGATGTATGCCAAGCGTGCCTTTGTGCATTGGTATGTGGGTGAAGGGATGGAAGAAGGGGAGTTCTCGGAGGCCCGTGATGATTTAGCAGCCTTGGAGAAGGATTATGAAGAAGTTGGCATTGACAGTGCTGATCTTGACCGTGAGGAATATTAGAATGTCTAAAACCTTGTTCCAAAGATGAAGTTAGCAGGAGTTAATAAAGTGATTAGCTTTTTCTTGTCTCTGTGGTTTTCCATCATGTCTGTAACCACACTGCATTTTTGTACTATTTATTTAAAAGTAGAGGTAATACTGTACTTGTTTAAATGGTGCTGGCTGGGCTATTCTCATGCCCCTGCTCTTTAACACAGTGAGTATAGCTGGGCTATAAAAGGACTAGAAAGCCACTAAGTTTAATCGGGTGTACAACTGCCCTCAGTGACAGCAGATTGGCAAAATTGATCAAGGTGCCAGTGTTCCCTGTAAGCTGAGCGGCCGCGTCGCAACCCAAAAGTCCCCATGCAGGTTACGCACAGGTCGGCCCATTACGAACATACACACAAACATATGAATTAGGAGCAGGAGTAGGCCACTCGGCCCCTCGAGCCTTCTCCGCCATTCAATAAGTTCATGGCTGAACTGATTACTCCACATTTCCACCTACCCCCGATGACCTTCCACTGCCTTGCTTATCAAGAATCTATCTACCTCTGCCTTAAAAATATTCAAAGACTCTGCTTCCACTGTCTTTTGAGGAAGAGAATTCCAAATACTCACAACCCTCTGAAAGAAAACAATTTCTCCTCATCACTGTCTTAAATGGTCAGCCCCTAATTTTTAAACAGTGACCCCTAGTTCTAGATTCTCTCACATCCTTTCCACATCCACCCTGTCAAGACCCCTCAGGATCTTATATGTTTCAATCAAGTCGCCTCTTACTCTTCTAAATTCCAGCGGATACAAGCCTGTCCAATCTTTCCTCGTAAGACAGCCCGCCCATTCCAGGTATTAGTCTAGTAAACCTTCTCTGTACTGCCTCCAATGTATTTACATCCTTCCTTAAATAAGGAGACCAATACTGTACACAGTACTCCAGATGTGGTCTCACTAATGCCCTGTATAACTGAAGCATAACCTCCCTATTTTTGTATTCAATTCCTCTTACGATAAACGATAATATTCTATTAGCTTTCCTAATTACATGCTGTACCTGCATACTAATATTTTGTGATTCATGCACTAGGACACCCAGATCCCTCTGCATCTCAGAGCTCTGCAGTCTCTCACCATTTAGATAATATGCTTTTTTATTCTTCCTGCCAAAGTGGACAATTTCACACTATCCCACATTATACTCCAATTGCCAGATCTTTGCCCATTCACTTATCTATATCCCTTTGTAGCCCCCTTATGTCCTCTTCACAAGTTACTTTCCTACTTATCTTTGTGTCATCAGCAAATTTAGCAACTATACCTTCAGTCCCTTCACCTAAGCCATTTATATAAATTGTAAAAAGTTGAGATCCCAGCACAGATCCCTGTGGCACACCACTCGCTACATCTTGCCAACCAGAAAATTACCCATTTATGCCTATTCTCTGTTTCCTGTTAGCTAGCCAATCTTCTATCCATGCCAAAATGTTACCTCTGATGTGGCACCTTATCAAATGCCTTCTGGAAATCTAAGTACAATACATCCACCTTTATCCACAGCCCATGTTACTCCCGCAAAGAACTCCAATAAATTGGTTGAACATGATTTCCCTTTAACAAAACCAAGTTGACCCTGCCTGATTACCTTGAATTTTTCTAAGTACCCTGCTATAACGTCTTTAATAATAGCTTCTAACATTTTCCCTAAGGCAGATGTTAAGCTCACTGGCCTGTAGTTTCCTGCTTTCTGTCTCCCTTTTTGAATAAAGGAGTTACATTCGCTATTTTCCAATCTAATGGAACCGTCCCTGAATCTAGGGAATTTTGGAAAATTAAAACGAACGCATGAACTATCTCACAAGCCACTTCTTTTAAGACCCAAGGATGATGTCCATCAGGACCCGGGGACTTGTCAGCCCGCAGCTCCAAGTTTGTTCAGAACCAGTTTCCTGGTGATTGTAATTTTTTTGAGTTCCTCTCTCCCTTCCATTTTCTGACTTACAACTAATACTGGGATGTTACTTGTATCCTCAATAGTGAAGACCGATGCAAAACACCTGTTCAATTCATCTGCCATCTCCTTATTTTCGCTTATGAATTCCCCAGACTCGCTTTCTATAAGACCAATGCTCACTTTGTTAACTTTTTAAAAAATATCTATAGATATTTATGGGCGGCACAGTGGTTAGCACCGCAGCCTCACAGCTCCAGGGACCCGGGTTCGATTCTGGGTACTGCCTGTGCGGAGTTTGCAAGTTCTCCCTGTGACCGCGTGGATTTTCGCTGGGTGCTCCGGTTTCCTCCCACAGCCAAAGACTTGCAGGTTGATAGATAAATTGGCCATTGTAAATTTCCCCTAGTGTAGGTAGGTGGTAGGGAATATGGGGTTACTGTAGGGTTAGTATAAATGGGTGGTTGTTGGTTGGCACAGACTCGGTGGGCCGAAGGGCCTGTTTCAGTGCTGTATCTCTAAATAAAATAAATACTTTTACTATGTGTCTTTATATTTCTAGCTAGCTTTCTCTCATATTCTAATTTTACCTTCCTTGTCAATCTTTTAGTCATTCTTTGCTGTTTTTTATATTCTGTCCAATCTTCTGACCTGCCTCCTATCTTTGTGCAATTATATGCTTTTTCTTTCAGTTTGATACCACCTTTAACAGTTTTAGTTAACCACGGATGGCAGGTCCCACCTTGGAACATTTCTTTCTCGTTAAAATGTATCTATTCTGTGTATTCTGAAATATCCCCTTAAATGCCTGCCACTGCATCTCTATTGACCTATCCCTTAACCTACTTTGCCAGTTCACTTTAGCTACCTCTGCTTTCATGCCTTCATAATTGACCTTATTTAAGTTTAAAATTCTAGTCTTGGACCCACTCTTCTTTCCCTCAAACTGAATGTAAAATTCAATCATATTATGATCACTGCTACCTAGGAGGCACCTTAACTATGAGGTCATTAATTAATGCAATCTCACTGCACAATATCAGGTCTAATATAGCTGCTCTCTGATTGGCTCCAGAATGTACTGTTCCAAGAAATTTAACTGAAAACATTCCATATACTCATCTAGGCTACCTCTGCCCATTTGATTTTTCCAGTCTATATGTAGGTTAAAATCCCCCATAATTATTGCCGTACTTTTCTGACAAGCTGCCATAATTCTTCCTTTATATCCCGTCCTACAGTGTGATTAATGTTAGGTGGCCTGTACACCACTCCCGCAAGTGACTTCTTGCCTTTGTGATTTCTCATCTCTACCCAAACTGCTTCTGCATCTTGGTCCCCCCAGAACTTAGGTCATCCCTGTCTATTGCGCTAATACCATCATTAATAACAGAGCTACCCCTCCACCTTTTTCAATCTTCCTGTCCTTTCTAAATGCCCTTTGAAATTACAATGCGTCCATGGTGGCGCAAATTTTTTTTAAAGGGACCACACATTTAAACAAATTGCCCACACATTCCAAAAAAAAAGGAATTAGGGAGAACATTGCAGGGTTCCTATTTGCGATTTTTGCACAAAAATGTGGTCAGGGCTCAGCTCAGCTCTGATGCATCTTTTGATTGACTTGTCTGTTGGCAATCACTGTACAGGCTCTCATGTAAGTAAAGTACTGGAGAATATTTGGTGCCTGTGGAATTAGAGCCCAGCCAGCAGTCAGTGCCTTTGTGGGGAGGAGGAGGAATAGGTTGGACAGAAGGGAAGAAAGTTAATAGGAGAAAAAAAATGAAACATGATCATGCTATTTCTAACATTTTTACTCCGGTAATAGAAGCCCTTGGAAATAAATTAATTTCCCAGAGATTGGCAGTAAACTGTTCTCTGACACAAAAAGTACAATTACTCAGCGTAAAATCAAGCCAGAGCAATTATCGATTATTTCCGGCTCCCTATGGGACACAAAACATCTATTATGCATTGTACATAAGTATGTAATGTCATTTTATTATTGTAATAAAGTCATGTTTACATGAAGCAATATTGATTTTATTAGTGGCGTGTCAATCATTAATGGAACAGTGTTACGATCGACCGCTCAAGACAAAGCCCCCAATGAAAATGTATGATTCTGTGGTGGGAGAAACACGCTGTTGATTCAGTCCTGTCCCTCCACAGATCGCCTAGCATATCATTTTAAACTTTCCAAATTAAAGAAAGTCCCAACCCAGTGTGATTTTAACTTCCCCGATATTGACTGGGACTCACTTAGTGCTAAGGGCTTGGATGGGGCAGAATTTGTAAGGAGCATCCAGGAGGGCTTCTTGAAACAATATGTAGATAGTCCAACTAGGGATGGGGCCATACTGGACCTGGTATTGGGGAATGAGCCTGGCCAGGTGGTCGAAGTTTCAGTAGGGGAGCATTTCGGGAACAGTGACCATAATTCCATAAGTTTTAAGGTACCTGTGGATAAGGATAAGAGTAGTCCTCGGGTGAAGGTGCTAAATTGGGGGAAGGCTAATTATAACAATATTAGGCAGGAACTGAAGAATTTAGATTGGGGGCGGCTGTTTGAGGGTAAATCAACATCTGACGTGGAAATCTTTCAAACGTCAGTTGATTAGAATCCAGGACCGGCATGTTCCTGTGAGGAAGAAGGATAAGTTTGGCAAGTTTCGGGAACCTTGGATAACGAGGGATATTGTGAGCCTAGTCAAAAAGAAAAAGGAAGCATTCGTAAGGGCTGGAAAGCTAGGAACAGACGAATCCCTTGAGGAATATAAAGACAGTAGGAAGGAACTTAAGCAAGGAGTCAGGAGGGCTAAAAGGTATCATGAAAAGTCATTGGCAGACAGGATTAAGGATAATCCCAAGGCTTTTTATACATATATAAAGAGCAAGAGGGTAACCAGGGAAAGGGTTGGCCCACTCAAGGACAGAGAAGGGAATCTATGTGTGGAGCCAGAGGAAATGGGCGAGGTACTAAATGAGTACTTTGCATCAGTGTTCACCAAAGAGAAGGACTTGGTGGATGATGAGCCTAGGGAAGGGAGTGTAGATAGTCTCAGTCATCTCATTATCAAAAAGGAAGGAGGTGTTGGGTGTCTTGCAAAGCATTAAGGTAGATAAGTCCCCAGGGCCTGATGGGATCTACCCCAGAATACTGAGGGAGGCAAGGGAAGAAATTGCTGGAGCCTTGACAGAAATCTTTGCATCCTCATTGGCTACAGGTGAGGTCCCAGAGGACTGGAGAATAGCCAATGTTGTTCCTTTGTTTAAGAAGGGTAGCAAGGATAATCCAGGAAATTATAGGCCGGTGAGCCTTACGTCAGTGGTAGGGAAATTATTAGAGAGGATTCTTCGGGACAGGATTTACTCCCATTTGGAAACAAACGAACTTATTAGCGAGAGGCAGCATGGGTTTGTGAAGGGGAGGTTGTGTCTCACTAATTTGATTTGAGTTTTTTGAGGAAGTGACAAAGATGATTGATGAAGGAACGGCAGTGGATGTTATCTATATGGACTTCAGTAAAGCCTTTGACAAGGTCCCTCATGGCAGATTGGTACAAAAGGTGAAGTCACACGGGATCAGAGGTGAGTTGGCAAGATGGATACAGAACTGGCTCAGTCATAGAAGACAGAGGATAGCAGTGGAAGGGTGCTTTTCTGAATGGAGGGATGTGACTAGTGGTGTTCCGCAGGGATCTGTGCTGGGACCTTTGCTGTTTGTAGTATATATAAATGATTTGGAGGAAAATGTAGCTGGTCTGATTAGTAAGTTTGTGGACGACACAAAGGTTGGTGGAGTTGCGGATAGTGATGAGGATTGTCAGAGAATACAGCAGGATCTTGATCAGTTGGAGACTTGGGCGGAGAAATGGCAGATGGAGTTTAATCCGGACAAATGTGAGGTAATGCATTTTGGAAGGTCTAATGCAGGTGGGAAGTATACAGTAAATGGCAGAACCCTTAGAGTATTGACAGGCAGAGAGATCTGGGCGTACAGGTCCACAGGTCACTGAAAGTGGCAACGCAGGTGGATAAGGTAGTCAAGAAGGCATACGGCATGCTTGCCTTCATCGGTTGGGGCATAGAGTATAAAAATTGGCAAGTCATGCTGCAGCTGTACAGAACTTTAGTTAGGCCACACTTAGAATATTGCGTGCAATTCTGGTCCCACACTACCAGAAGGACGTGGAGGCTTTGGAGAGGGTATAGAAGAGGTTTACCAGGATGTTGCCTGGTCTGGAGGGCATTAGCTATGAGGAGAGGTTGGATAAACTCGGATTGTTTTCACTGGAACGACAGAGGTGGAGGGGCGACATGATAGAGGTTTACAAAGTTATGAGCGGCATGGACAGAGTGGATAGTCAGAAGCTTTTTCCCAGGGTGGAAGAGTCAGTTACTAAGGGACATAGGTTTAAGGTGAGAGGGCAAAGTTTAGAGGGGATGTGCGGGGAAAGTTCTTTACACAGAGGGTGGTGAGTGCCTGGAACTTGCTGCCGGGAGAGGTGGTGGAAGCAGGTACAATAGTGACGTTTAAGAGGCATCTTGACAAATACATGAATAGGATGGGGATAGAGGGATATGGTCCCTGGAAGTGCAGAAGGTTTTAGTTTAGACAGGCATCAAGATCGGCGCAGGCTTGGAGGGCCGAATGGCCTGTTCCTGTGCTGTATTGTTCTTTGTTCAAATTGTACCATCCATTAACCTCTGAATGAGGCTAACTAAACCAGGTGTCTTTAGATCAACAAATTAACTGTTTAATTAGTAAAACTAAATTCTTAAACACTACTGAGATATAAACAGCATTTAAAATAGAAAAATTAGTGTCCTTGCAGATTCACGCTCCTGCCAAAGTGGAATCTTCCATTGTGGAACACTCCAAGGTTGCTTGAAGTCCTCAGTGCCGGCCAGTAGGGGAAAAGAAAATGGCCAACATCCGAAACTGCAGCTTCTCTATCGTCCAGCAATGACCTCAGCCGATCAACAACTCACAAACACTTCAAGGAATCAATTTGGCTTTACAATTTTGACGTGTGAAAAAGTGATCAGTCTAAAATTCACCTTCCTTCAGTTTAAATTATCAGAGAACTCTTTTAGGTTCATGCTGGTCCAGCTGTCTGTCTGTGTCAAAAGCCAGTTTTTAGCTAGTTTATAAAAAAGCAATCGGCAACATTGTATCTTTGTCTTTGTTGTCCGAATGGCTGTATCCAAGGGCAACCAGAATGCACTCTTTGACACACAGTCCCTGAAGCTTGCTGCCTCAAAGTAGTACTGATCCTTTTACAGCCTTAAAGGCACACCACATACTTCCCGAAAAAGAAAAAAACTACAGGATCATACAACAGTAAGTATGCATTGTTACGACCAGGTGAGAAAGGGAACTAGGGTTCCTTCTCAGCCTTCACCCGGTCTTAACGTTAGGGTTTAATTTCAAACATTTTTTTTAAGCTCCCCCTCAGTGAATCCTTGTTCACTGCTTTCCAGTTGTAAGGCAAAGAAACCAGCCAAACAGGTTTTCTTAGGTTTAAAGAAAAAAGGTTGAACTTTATTAAACTTGAACTCTAATTCAGTAAACACTTATGGATACGCGACACACCCACACTAGCATGCATATGCGATACACACATGCAGATAGAGACAAAAAAGAGCAGAAGAAATAAAGTGGAAAAGTTTGAGGCAGTATCTGAAGATGGTTTTGGTTACTGCCCTTCAAGTCACTGTAGAGTCCTTGATTGTAGGTAGGTCTTGCTTTTTATTGGGGCCCAGTATTTTTCTTAAACCTTGTTCGATGTAGGAGACTTTTCTCTCTTGAAGTTCATGTGTCCTCAGTGGGTCCAGAGACTTGTGAGAAAGAGATGGGAGCAGACAGGAGAGGTCTTCTCACTCCAGGAGCAAACATTCTTTCTCCTGTTCAAACTCTTTGTACAATTCAGAAAAACCCAGGTTGCCAAGCAGGTTAGTCATGTGATTAGCTGGTCTGACCACATCTGTTTGTGGATTCTCTTGTCTTAGCTGACCCTGGAATGCCTCTTCGTACACACAATACCTGGTGCTCAAAGTCCATTGTGGGTTAAATTAGAGCAGGGAACAGCCCCTTTGTCCCTCCAAGCACTGTCTGTTAGTATGCAAAATTGTTTTTCCAGCCGTGTCTGGTGATTTTTTTTAATAAGTCCTTTCTTCACTCCAGTAACAGTTTAAAATCAATGTTCATTTGACAAAATTAATATGCCTCATTCTTGGCAGGTGGGGGCCTGCATGACAGCATCCATCAAGTAAAGGAATATATAAAATGTTTTGAGTTTTGGGTCTTGATAATCAAGATTCGTGGGAAGGGTTATTCCTGAAACTTAACCTTTTTTCCTTTCTCCACAGTTGCCGTCTGATCTGTGTGTTTCCAGCATTTTCTGTTTTTAATTTCAACAGTTCAGATAGCTCATCAACAACATCAAACACTTACATAGCACCTATAATGCAGTAAAACACTCCAAGGCACTTCACAAGAGCATTATCAAACAAAAATGACACTGAGCCACATGTGATATTAGGATAGGTGACCAAAAGCTTGATCAGAGAGGTAGGTTTTAAGGAGCATCTTAAAGGAGAAGAGAGAGGCAGAGGGGTTTAAGGAGGGAATTCCAGAGCTTGGGGCCTAGGCGGCTGAAGGCACGAATGCCAGTGGTAGAATGATTAAAATCAGCGATGCACAGGAGCAAGAATTGTTGGAGGGTTTTGGACTGGAGGAGGTTACAGATAGGGAAGGGCAGGGCCATGGAGCGATTTGAAAATAAGGGTGAGAATATTAAAATTGAGGGGTTGCCGGACCGGGAGCCACTGTAGCTCAGCAAGCACAGGGGTGCTGGATAAACAGGACTTGGTGCAAGTTAGGGTATGGGCAGCAGAGTTTTGGACAAGCTCAAGTTAACAGGTTGCAAGTTGGAGGCCAGCCAGGAGTATATAACAATAGTCGAGTCTGGAGATAAAGAAATGGATGAAGATTTCAGCAGCAGATGAGCTGAAGAAGAGATGAAGACAGGCAATGTTATGGAGGTGGTCTTAGTGGAGAGGATATGGGTGGTTGAAGACTGCGACCAATGTAGGGTAAAGTGAAGGGAAAGGTATAGAAGACCAGAGTTGGAGGCTCAAAAGCTGCAGGATACTTGTTAAGGTTAAGATCTCCTGGCTCTATAAACTTTCTTCTGAAGCTTAATATTAGGTAAAAAGTTTCCTTTCCCACAATCAAGTGCCAATGTTCAACAGTGTTTTTTTAAAATTCGTTTTGTGGGAATTACTGGCTATTCCAGCATTTGTTGCCCATCCCTAATTGCCCTTGAACTGAGTGGCTTGCTAGGCCTTTTCAGAGGGCATTTTAAGAGTCTGCAGTCACATGCAGGCCAGATCAGGTAAGGATGGCAGATTTCCTTCTCTAAAGGACATTAGTGAACCAGATGGCTTTTTACAACAATCACCAATGGTTTCATGGTCATCACTAGCCTAGCTTTTAATTCCATATTTATAACTGAATTCAAATTTCACCATCTGCCATAATGGGATTTGAACCCATGTCCCCAGAGCATTAAAATAAAAGCAAAATACTGCGGATGCTGGAAATTTGAAATAAAAACAAGAAATGCTGGAAATACTCAGCAGGTCTGGCAGCTTCTGTGGAGAGAGAAGCAGAGTTAACATTTCAGGTCTGTGACCCTTCATCAGAACTCAGTTCTCTGATGAAAGGTCACTAGACCTGAAACGTCAACTCTGCTTCTCTCTCCACAGATGCTGCCAGACCTGCTGAGTATTTCCAGCATTTCTTGTTTTTATCCCCAGAGCATTTTCCTGGGTTCTGAATGACTAGTCAATGACATTACCACTGCACCACTGCTTCCCCATAACGTTTTATTCTCTGCTTTAAGAGTGCTGCAGCAAAATAATACTTGCCAGGTAGTTGGCTAAGTAAAAAAAAGCCTTTCTTCCATATGGAGCTGGTACTACAGTAAAAAATATAATATACACATCTTCTAAATTTTAAAGACTTTGACAGTGCTGAGGGATTGCTGCATTGTCAGAGGAGACATTAAGCCAAGGTCCTGTCTGCCCTCTCAGGTGGAGGTAAACTATTCAATGGCACTATTTCAAGGAACAGGGTGTTGTCCCTAGTGTCCTGGACAACATCTTTCCTCAACCAATACCACCATCTGATCATTATCACATTGCTATTTGTGGGACCTTGCTGTGTGCAGTTTGGCTCCCATGTTTCCTACATTACAATAGTAATTACACTTCAGAAGTACTTTATTGGCTGTAAAGCGCTTTGGGACACCCTGAGGTTGTTCAAGGTGCTAGATGAATGCAAGTCCTTTTCTTTATTTGTCTATCTACTGGGTTTTGAAATGAAGCCTATAAGGCTCTTTCACCAATGACACAAGGGTCTCAGCTGTTCAGCAATTTAAAATGATTAGAGGTTTGTTATAACGACTTCTCAGTCCCTTTGAAGCCAACTAGCTTCAATTTCTCCAGTTTTCATATGAATTAGGAGCAGGGGAAGGCCACTCGGCCCCTCGAGCCTGCTCTGCCATTCAATAAGATCATGGTTGATCTGATTGTAACATCAACTCCACATTCCTGCCTACCCCGCACCCCCCAATAACTTTCACCTCCTTGCTTATCAAGAATCTATCTACCTCTGCCTTAAAAATATTCAAAGACTCTGCTTCCACTGCCTTTTGTGGAAGACACTTCCAAAGACTCACGACCATCTGAGAGAACAAATTTCTCCTCATCTCTATCTTAAATGGGTGACCCCCTGTTTTTAAACAGTGACCCCTAGTTCTAAGTTCTCCCACAAGAAGAAACATCCTTTCCACATCCACCCTGTCAAGACCCCTCAGGATCTTATATGTTTCAATCAAGTCGCCTCTTACTCTTCTAAACTCCAGCAGATACAAGCCTAGCCTGTCCAATCTTTCCTCGTAAGACAGCCCGCTCATTCCAGGTCATTAGTCTCGTGAACTGCTTCCAACATATTTACATCCTTCCTTAAATAAGGAGACCAATACAGTTCACAGATGTGGTCTCACCAATGCCCTGTATAGCTGAAGCATAACCTCCCTACTTTGTATTCAATTCCCCGAAAAACATTCTATTAGCTTTCCTAATTACTTGCTATACCTGCAGACTAACCTTTTGCAATTAATGCACTAGGACACCCAGATCTCTCTGCATTTCAGAGCTCTGCAATCTCTCACCATTTAGATAATATGCTTCTCTTTTATTCTTCCTGCCAAAATGGACAATTTCACATTTTCCCACATTATACTCCATTTGCCAGATCTTTGCCCAATCACTTAACCTATCTATACCCCTTTGTAGCCTCCTTATGTCCTCTTCACAACTTACTTTCTTACTATCTTTGTGTCATCAAATTTAGCAACCGTGATTTTGGTCCCTTCATCCAAGCCATTTATATAAATTGTAAAAAGTTGAGGCCCCAGCATTACATTTTGCCAACCAGAAAATGACCCATTTATGCCTACTCTCCATTTCCTGTTAGCTAGCCAATCTTCTAGCCATGCCAAAATGTTACCCACTATACCAAGAGCTTTTATTTTCCGCAATAACCTTTGATATGGCACCTTATTGAATGCCTTCCGGAAATCTAAGTACAGTTCATCCACCGGTTCCCCTTTATCCACAGCACATGTTACTTCTTCAAAGAACTCCAATAAATTGACTAAACATGATTTCCTTTTCACAAAACCATGTTGACTTTGCCCGATTACCTTGAATTTTTCTAAGTACCCTGCTATAACGTCGTTAATAATAGCTTCTAACATTTTCCCTCAGACAGATGTTAAGCTAACTGGCCTGTAGTTTCCTGCTTTCTGTCTCCCTCCCTTTTTGAATAAAGGAGTTACATTAGCTATTTTCCAATCTAATGGAACATTCCCCTAATCAAGGGAGTTTTGGGAAATCAAAAGCAACGCATCAACTATCTCACTAGCCACTTCTTTTAAGACCTCAGGATGAAATCTATCAGGACCTGGGAACTTTGTTCAGTACCACTTCCCTGGTCATAGTAATTTTCTTGAGTTCCTCTCTCCTTTTCATTTCCTGATTTACAGTTATTTCTGGGATGTTATTTGTATCCTCCATGGTGAAGACCAATGCAAAATACCTGTTCAATTCATCTGCCATCTCCTATTTTCGCTTATTCATTCCCCAGACTCACTTTCTATGGGACCAACGCTCACTTTGTTAACTCTTAGAAACATAGAAAATAGGAGCAGGAATAGGCCATTTGGCCCTTTGAGTCTGCTCCGCCATTCATTATGATAACGGCTGATCATCCACTCAGTAACCTGTTCCCGCTTTCCCCCCATATGGGCGGCACAGTGGCGCAGTGGTTAGCACCGCAGCCTCACAGCTCCAGTGACCCGGGTTCAATTCTGGGTACTGCCTGTGTGGAGTTTGCAAGTTCTCCCTGTGTCTGCGTGGGTTTCCTCCGGGTGCTCCGGTTTCCTCCCACATGCCAAAGACTTGCAGGTTGATAGGTAAATTGGCCATTATAAATTGCCCCTAGTATAGGTAGGTGGTAGGGAAATATAGGGACAGGTGGGGATGTGGTAGGAATATGGAATTAGTGTAGGATTAGTATAAATGGGTGGTTGATGGTCGGTACAGACTCGGTGGGCCGAAGGGCCTGTTTCAGTGCTGTATCTCTGAACTGAACTGAACTAAATGATATCCTTTGATCCCTTTAAACCCAAGAGCTATACCTAACTCCTTCTTGAAAGCAGACAATGTTTTGGCCTCAACTGCTTTCTTTGGTAGCAAGTTCCACAGGTTCACCACTCTCTGGGTGAAGAAATTTCTCCTCATCTCAGTCCTGAATGGTTTACCCCGTATCCTTAGACTATGACCCCTGGTTCTCGACTCCCCCACCATCAGGAACATCCTTCCTACATCTACCCTGTCAAGTCATGTTAGAATTTTATAGGTTTCTATGAGATCCCCCCTCACTCTTCTGAACTCCAGCGAATATAATCCTAACTGACTCAATCTCTCCTCATACGTCAGTCTGGTAAACCTTTGCTGCACTCCCTTTATAGTAAGAACACCCTTCCTCAGATAAGGAGACCAAACTGAACACAATATTCCAGGTGTGGCCTCACCAAGGCCCTGTACAATTGGAGCAAGACATCCCTGCTCCTGTACTCAAATCCTCTCACTATGAAGGCCAACATACCATTTGCCTTTTTTACCGCCTGTTGGACCTGCATGCTTACCTTCAGCGACTGGTGTACGAGAACACCCAGGTCTCGTTGCATATTCCCCTCTCTCAGTTTATAGCCATTCAGATAATAATCTGCCTTCCTGTTTTTGCTACCAAAGTGGATAACCTCACATTTATCCACATTATACTGCATCTGCCATGCATTAGCCCACTCACTCAACTTGTCCAAATCACCCTGAAGCCTCTCTTCATCCTCCTCACAACTCACCCACCCACCCAGTTTTGTGTCATCTGCAAATTTGGAGATATTACATTTAGTTCCCTCACCTAAATCATTAATATATATTGTGAATAGCTGGGGTCCTAGCACCGATCCCCGTAGTACCCCACTTGTCACTGCCAGCCATTCGGAAAAAGACCCATTTATCCCTACTCTTTGATTCCTGTCTGCCAACCGATTTTCTATCCATCGCAATACACTACCCCCAATCCCATGCACTTTAATTTTACATGCTAACCTCTTACATGGGACTTTGTCGAAAGCCTTCTGAAAGTCCAAATAAACCACATCCACTGGCTCCCCCTCATTAACTCTACTAGTTACATGCTCGAAGAATTCTAGTAGATTTGTCAAGCATGATTTCCCTTTCGTAAATCCATGCTGACTCTGTCCGATTCTACCACTGTTCTCCGAAGTGCTCTGCTATAAAATCTTTGATAATGGACTCTAGAATTTTCCCCACTACTGACGTCAGGCTGACTGGTCTATAATTCCCTGCTTTCTCTCTACCTCCCTTTTTAAATAGTGGGGTTACATTAGCTACACTCCAATCTGTAGAAACTGTTCCAGAGTCTATAGAATCTTGGAAGATGACCACCAATGCATCCACTATTTCTAGGGCCTCTTCCTTAAGTACTCTGGGATGCAGACCATCAGGCCCTGGGGATTTATCGGCCTTCAATCCCATCAATTTCCCCAACACCATTTCTCTACTCATACTGATTTCCTTCGGTTCCTCTCTCTCACTAAACCCTGTGTTCCCCAACATTTCTGGTATGATATTTGTGTCCTCCTTTGTGAAGACAGAACCAAAGTATGCACTTACTTGGTTCTTTGTTCCCCATAATAAATTCCCCTGTTTCTGACTGTAAGGGACCTACATTTGTCTTCACTAATCTTTTTCTCTTCACATACCTATAGAAACTTTTACAGTCAGTTTTTATTATCCCCGCAAGCTTGCTCTCGTACTCTATTTTCCCCTTTTTAATCAATCCCTTGGTCCTCCTTTGCTGAATTCTAAACTGCTCCCAATCCTCAGCTCTGTTGTTTTTTCTGACGAATTTATATGCCTCTTTCTTGGATCTAATGCTATCTCTAATTTCCCTTGTAAGCCATGGTTTGGCTACCTTTTCTGTTTTACTTTTGCGCCAGACAGGAATAAACAATTGTTGCAGTTCATCCATGCGCTCTTTGAATAATTGCCATTGCCTATCCACTGTCATCCCTTTAAGTAACGTTTCCCAATCCATCATAGCCAACTCGCGCCTCATACCTTCGTAGTTTCCTTTACTAAGATTCAGGACCCTAGTCTCAGAATCAACTACGTCACTCTCCATCTTGATGAAGAATTCTAAGATATTATGGTCGCTCATCCCCAAGGGGTCTCGCACAACTAGATTGTCAATTATTCCTCTCTCATTACACAATACCCAGTCTAGGATGGCCTGTTCTCTAGTTGGTTCCTCAACTGTATTGGTCCAGAAATCCATCCCGTATACACTCCAAGAATTCCTCCTCTACGGTATTGTGACTAATTTGATTTGCCCGATCTATATGCAGATTAAAGTCACCCATAATTACAGATGTTCCTTTATCGCATGCATCTCTAATTTCCTGTTTAATGCCATTCCCAACATCACCACTACAGTTTGGGGGTCTATATACAACCCCCACTATCGTTTTTGCCCCTTAGTGTTTCTCAGCTCTACGCATACAGATTCCACAGCGTCAGAGCTAATATCCTTCCTCACTATTGCGTTAATTTCCTCTTTAACCAGCAAAGCAACTCTGCTGCCTTTTGCTTTTTTTCTGTCCTTCCCAAATACTGAAAACCCCTGGATGTTCATTCCTGGTCACCTTGCAGCCATGTCTCCGTAATCCCGACTATATCATACCCGTTTACATCTATTTGCGCGATTAATTCATCCACTTTATTGCGACTGCTCCATGCGTTAAGGCACAAAGCCTTAAGGCTTGTCTTTTTAACATTACTTGGCCCCTTCCCACTATTTTTCACTGTGGTCCTGTTTGATCTGGCCCTTGATTTCTCTGCCTATCACTTTTCTTATTCCCCTTACTGTCTTTTGTTCTTGTCTTTGATCTCCCCTCCTCTGACTCCTTGCAAAGGTTCCCATCCCCCTGCCATTTTAGTTTAAACCCTCCCCAACTACTCTAGCAAATACTCCCCCTAGGACATCAGTCCCGCTCCTGCCCAGGTGTAACCCATCCAGATTGGACTGGTCCCACCTCCCCCAGAACCAGTCCCAATGTTCCAGGAATCTAAAACCCTCCCCCTCACACCATCTCTTCAGCCACATATTCATCCGATATATCTTGCTATTTCTACTCTGACTAGCACGTGGCACTGGTAGTAATCCTGAGATCACTACCTTTGAGGTTCTACTTTTCAACTTACTTCCTAACTTCCTATATTCTGCTTTTAGGACCTCATCCTTTTTTTTACCTACGTCGTTTGTGCCAATGTGTACCATGACCATGGGCTGGTCACCCTCCCCCTTCAGAATGTCCTGTAACCGCTCTGAGACATCCTTGGCCGTAGCACCAGGGAGGCAACATACCATCCTGGAGTCTCTTTTACAGCCACAGAAATGTCTATCTGTTCCCCTACTATAGAAACTCTTACTATCTGTCTTTCTATTTCTAACCAGCTTTCTCTCGTACTCTAATTTTTCTCTCCTTATTAATCTTTTAGTCATTCTTTGCTGTTTTTTTAATATTCTATCCAATCTTCTGACCTGCCACCCACCTTTGTGCAATAATATGCTTTTTCTTTAAGTTTGATACTATCTTTAACTTTTGTAGTTAACCATGGATGGTGTGTCCTCCCCTTGGAATTTTTTTCTTGTTGAAATGTATCTATTCTGTGAATTCTGAAATATCCCCTTAAATGCCTGCCACTGCATCTCTGTTGACCTATCTCTTAACCTACTCTGCCAGTTCACTTTAGCTACCTCTGCTTTCATGCCCTCATAATTGACCTTTTTAAGTTTAAAATACTGGTCTTGGACCCACTCATCTCCCCCTCGAACTGAATGTAAAATTCAATCATATTATGATTGCTGCTACCTAGGGGCGCCTTCACTATGAGGTCATTAATTAATCCTATCTTGTTGCACAATACCAGGTCTCGTATAGCCTGCTCTCTGGTTGGCTCCAGAATGTGCTGTTATATACGAACGTACAAATTAGAAGCACGAGTAGAAAACATTCTATTAACTCCTCATCTAGGCTACCTTTGCCCATCTTATTTTTCCTGTCTGTATGTAGATTAAAATCTCCGATGATTACCGGCGTACTTTCTGACAAGCACCCATTATTTCTTCCTTTATACGCCATCCTACCATGTGTTTACTGTACAACACTCCCACGAGTGACTTCTTGCCTTTATCAGTTCTCATCTTGACCCAAACCGCTTCTACATCCTGGTTTCCTGAACTTAGGTCATCCCTCTCTATTGCGCTAATACCATCATTAATTAACAGAGCCACCCCTCCACCTTTTCCTAGGTTCCTGTCCTTCCTTCCCTTTGTGGCTCAATGCCCTGACCTTGGGAATCAATCTTGTTACTCTGCAGCAACTTCAAACTTGAATGCTTCTCCTTGTGTTTTTTGGGACCAAAAGTGGACATACCATTCACGGTGCAGCATCATCACCTGAGCACTCTGTAGTTTTGGTATGCCATCCTCTGGCATATACCATTTTAGCAATCTGGCAGCTTGGCACTTGGAAATCCTTCATCAGACCAGAGTACTGGCAAGGGCATCTCTGCCCTTGGTGTTGACCTGCTTTTCTTTAGAACTGGTGATGCTCTCTATTTTGTCAACATTTTCTCTTCCAACTTCAGACCTGGTATACAGACTTTCAATATCTCCTAGCTTCTCATCTCTTCCTTGTTCGTCCACCTCTTAGTCACACTGTTCTGAGAGTGCTTCCATTTTTAAATATTTTTATTTTTTTGAGAACTTGTGTTAAAATTGAAAAGATTCCATGGATGTGTTTTTTTTTTACCAAGTTCACTGAAAGGACATTTGCGATGTTGTTTGAAAACAACCTGTGCTTGAAATCATGTGCTTTAAGCATGGTGACCTGCGGAAGATGTTTACAGAGAAGCCACATGCTAAGGCTTATGGAGGTTAGGAGGTTGACTTTCAGTTGGGATCTGAACTGTTTTGAAGACAGTTGGTGTTTTGCCAGTCAAGGAAAAAACAAAACACCCAGCTCACCTCTTTCTCTACCTCTGCAAAGATCTACTATGTAAGAGCTAAAATCCCTGGTGCTGCATCTCTCCTAAGAAGTTGTAATAATTTGCCAAATTAATTCTTGATGCCACCTGAAAAGAACTGCTTTGGAAAAGATCCCCCTGACCTGTCTCTGTATACCCAGATGGCAGAGCAAAAGGGACAACTGACTTCCTTGCATATCTTCTCTTTTTCTTCAGGAATTAACGAGTATTTGGCCAAAGTATTCTTTTTTTTTTTGTCTTTTTTTTGTAACAGAGCTCTGCAGAGAGAATTGATGTGTGTGTGGGGAATTTAAAAAGGGAACTTTCACACACACAAAAAAAAGAAATTCTCTCTGCGGAGCTCTGTTACAAAAGAAAGACAAAAAGAAAACTTTGGCCAAATCTTTGCTAATTCTTGAAGAAAATAAAAGATATGGAAGAATGTCATTTGTCCCTTTTGGTCTGGCGTCCAGGTATATGGTGGTGGGTCACTGGTATCTTTTCAGAAGCAGTTCGTTCCGGAGATGTCGACAAATAGTCTGGTAGGTTTTCCAGGAGAAATGTGGCATCAGGGGCTTCCGCTACCACACTCTGGTGCCAAAGACAAGAGGAAAGAGGAGCTGACAGACTGGACCTCTCAGTGTCTCTTAGAGAGTTACAGAAAAGATGAGCTGCGGTTTCTTTCTTGGCAGGTTGATCTTCAACTGCTTTTCAAACATTGTCCACACCCCAACTGAACCAAAATAACATCTCAGAAGTGAAATCAAACAGCAGGTCAGAACCTCCTGACCCTCATAAATCTTGACATGTCACTTCTCTGCAAACATCTTCCCCAGGTCACCAAGGTTTATTGAGCCTAAGGCAGGTGATTTCCAGTAAAGATTGTTTTCAAACAAGAGCTCAAGTGTCCTTCCTGTGACCTGTTTTAAAAAAACAAAGTCCAACATCTATGGAATTACTTCAGTTCTCCAATGAATCCATCTCCCCAATTTAAATATGAGTCCTCAAAAAATACTCAACAAAAAATATAGAAGCACCTTCTTAACATAGTCTTTTTAAGAGATGTTGTTTGAGGGATAAATATTGCCCCAGGACATTGAGGAAGAACTCTCCTTCTCTTCTTCAAAATAGTGCCACGGGATCCTTTATGTCCATCTTAGAGGGCAGACGGGGCCTCAGTTTAATATAAAACAAAAGCAAAATACTGTGAATGCTGGTAATCAGAAACAGAAAAATGCTGAAAATATTCAGCAGGCCAGGCAGCATCTGTGGAGAGGAAAGCAGAGTTAACATTTCAGGTCAATGACCTTTCATCAGAACAGTTAACTCTGTTTTTCTCTCCACGGATGCTGCCAGACCTGCTGAGCATTTCCGATTTCTGCCTCAGTTTAACATCTCAGCTGAAAGACAGCACCTTTGATGCTGCAGCACTCCCTCAGCTCTGTGCTCTAAATCTGCAGTGGGATTAGAACACACAGCCTTCTGACTCAAAATTGAGACTGCTACCCACTGAGCCACTGCTGACTCCTTTTATAAAGCTCCTTTTATGGCACTGAGCTGTGAGAGTTATCCCTGGAACTCATGGGGGTGGAAGAGACAGGGAGAATTACCAAGTCAGCTAACTCCCCATTGATTTGACAATGGCTGCATTCATAAGTGATAGATTACAAACCTGCTTAAAGAGATGGAGTTGCAGAGCACCTGGATAGTTCAGTGGATGAACGCATGACCATTAAATACTAGGAATGTCCGAGCTTCAATTCGTGGCCTGTGCTGAGTTAGACTTTATTGGGTACTTTTTTTGCACCAACTGTAAGGGGTGACGCTGCATCGCATCGGTGCTGTCAGACAGAAACTTAAAAGTATTTCGACTAGCACCTGAAAGAACAGCTAATACAACAAACAATATTAACCATGTATAACACAGCAACAGCACGCAAATAACAATTAAACTACTACAAACAAAAAAGGACGGAAATACTCAGCAGGTCAAGCAGCATCTGTGAAGAGAAACAGAGTTAACATTTCAGGTCCATGACCCTTTGTCAGAACTGGAAAAATGTTAGAGATGTAACAGGTTCTAAGCAAGTACAGAGGCGAGCAGGGGAGGAAAGAACAAAAGGGAAGGTCTGTGATAGGGTGCAAGGCAGGAGAGATTAAATGACAAAAGGGATGATCGTGCAAAAGGGGATGGTAACATGGCAAGTATAGAAACAAGAAATGGGTCCAGAGGAGGTGTAAATGGCAACAGAACAATCATTGCCAGCTCCCGCTGTCTGAAAAAATGGGAGCAGCAGTTATGACCTGAAATTGTTGAACTTGATGTTGAGGCCCAGAAAGCTATAAAGTGCCTCATGCAAAGATGAGGTGCTGTTCCTCAAGCTTCATTAAATTATCATATTGTTGTGAATGTCAATTAGATACTCTATCCACTGCAATGCCCACCAGTCACAGAATACCCCAAGAGCACTGGTGGACACTGCATGTTCCAGATAGTCACGGACAAGACGGTGGAAGAGATGCAGGTGGCCACCATGGCCCCATCATGGTCCTGCCCATCTTAGATCCATAAATTACTATTTTTGCAAAGCCCTACGTATATGCCAGGATTCTCACCATAGTCAGAAGGTTCAGGTTCAAGGGAGCTAATGCTAAATTTAACTCGAACCTTGGTTAGATCACATTTGGGAGTAATGTGCCCACTTCCAGTCTCCATACTACAAAAAGAACAGTGAAGCACTGGAGAAAGTACAAAACGTTTACAAGGATGTAAATCTTTTCTGCACTAATGAGTTCTGAAACACACTACCTGAAAGGATGAAGGAACCAGGTTCTATAGTAACATTTGAAAGAACATAAGAATATAAGAAATAGGAGCAGGAGTAGGCCATTCAGCCCCTCAAGCCTGCCCCGCCATTCAATAAGATCATGGCTGATCTGTCCCAGGCCTCAACTCCTCTTTCGGGCCTGCTCCGCATAACTCTCGACTCCGCTAGATTTCAAAAATCTATCTACCTCCTCCTTAAATACATTTAGTGACCTAGCCTCCACAACTCTCTGAGACAGAGAACTCCAGAGCTTCACCACCCTCTGAGAGAACACATTCCTTTGCATCTCAGTTTTAAATGTGTGCCCCCTTATTCTGTAACTATGTCCCCTAGTTCGAGACTCCCCTACTAGTGGAAACATATTCTCAACATCTACCCTGTCAAGTCCCCTTAGAATCTTATATGTTTCAATAAGATCACCTCTCATTCTTCTAAACTCCAATGAATAAAGGCCTAACCTGTTTAGCTGTTCTTGATAAGACAACCCCTTCATCCCAGAAATCAGCCTAGTGAACCTTTTCTGAACTGCCTCCAATGCTAGTATATCCTTCCTTAAATACAGGGACCAAAACTGTACGCAGTACTTCAGATGTGGCCTCACCAATACCCTGTACAGTTGCAACAAGACTTCTCTATTTTTAAACTCTAACCCCCTAACAATAAAGGCCAAAATTCCATTCGCCTTCCTAATTACTTACTGCACCTGCATGCTAACTTTTTCTGTTTCATGCACAAGAACACCCAGATCCCTCTGTACTGCAGTATTTTGTAGTCTTCCTCCATCTAAATAATAATCTGCCTTTTGATTCTTCCTACCAAAGTGGATTACCTCACACTTTCCCACATTGAACTCCATCTGCCAAGTTTTGCCCACTCACTTAATCTATCTATATCCCTTTGCAGATTCTTTGTGTCCTCATCACAACATGCCTTCCCACCTATTTTTGTATTGTCAGCAAATTTAGATACACTACACTCTGTCCCTTCCTCCAAGTCATTAATGTAGATAGCAAATAGTTGGGGCCCTGGGACCGATCCTTGTGGCACCCCACTAGTTATGGCTTTCCAACCTGAAAAAGACCCATTGATCCCAACTCTCTGCCTTCTGTGTGTTAGCCAATCTTCAACCAAGCCAAGACATTACCCCCAATACCCTGAGCTCTTATTTTGTGCAATAACCTTTTATGTGGCACCTTATCGAATGCCTTCTGAAAATCCAAATACACTACATCTACCAGTTCCCCTTTATCCACTCTACATGTTATACCCTCAAAGCACTCTAACAAATTTGTGAAATATGATTTCTTTCATAAAACCATGTTGACTCTGTTTGATTGCATTATGTTTTTCTAAATGTCCTGCTATTTCTTCCTTAATAATGGACTCTAGCATTTTCCCAATGACAGATATTAAGCTAACTGGTCTATAGTTTCCTGCTTTCTGTCTCCCTCTTTCTTGAATAGGGGCGTCACATTACAGGTTTTCCAATCCGCTGGTACCCTACCAGAATCCAGTGAGTTTTGGTATATTACAACCAATGCCTCCACTATCTCTGCAGCCACTTCCTTTAAAACCCTTGGATGCAGGCCATCAGGTCCTGGCGACTTATCTGACTTTAGTCCCATCAGCTTGTCAAGCACCTTTTCTATCGTGATAGAGATTGTTACAAGTTCCTCCCTCCCATTTACACCTTGCTCCTCTATTATTGTAGATAATAACATGTATTAAAGGGGACAAATTTGCAGGGTTATGGGCAAAAAGCTGGGGTGCGGAATGAAATTGGACAGCTCTTTAAAAGAGCTGGTACAGACATGACGGGCCGAATGGCCTCCTTCTGCACTGTACGATTCTGTGATCCCATGATGTTTCCAGAATTCAGGGGTTGCAACTATCAGGACAGGTTAAGCAGGCTGGAGTTCTTTCCTTGGAAAAGAGGAGACAGAGGAGACCTCATAGAAATCTTTAAAATGATGAAGCAGTTAGATAGGGTGTTTTCATTTGTTGGGGAGTCGAGAGCAAGGGAGCATAAATAAAAGATAGCCACTAACAGATGAAATAAAGAATTTAGAATGAATTTCTTTATGTAGAGAGTGGTGAGCTCAGTACCACATGGAGTGGTCGTAGCAGATAGCATAGATGTATGTGAGGAAGATAGTGATAGACTTCAGGAGGACAGACTGGCTGGTGGAATGGGCAGACATACGGCAGATGAAATTTAATGCAGAGAAGTGTGAAGTGATACATTTTGTTAGGAAAAACAAGGGGAGGCAATATAAAATTTATTATTTTATTTATTAAGAGATATAGCACTGAAACAGGCCCTTCGAGTCTGTGCCGACCAACAACCACCCATTTTATACTAATCCTACAGGAACTCCATATTCCCTACCTACACTAAGGGCAATTTACAATGGCCAATTTACCTATCAACCAGGAGCACCCGGCGAAAACCCACACGGTCACAGGGAGAACTTGCAAACTCTGCACAGGCAGTGCCCAGAATTGAACCCAGGTCCCTGGAGCTGTGAGGCTGCGGTGCTAACCACTGCGCCACTGTGCCGCCTCAAAATGTAGGATACAATTTTAAAAGGGGTGCAGAAGCAGAGGGAGCTGGGGATATATGTGTGCAAATTATTGAAGGTGGCAGGGCACATGGGATCCTGGGCTTTATGGATAGAGGCATAGAGTACAAAAACAAGGAAATTAGGATGAACCTTCACGAAACACTGGTTCTCAGCTGGAGTACTCTGTCCAATTCTGGGCACTGCACTTTAGGAAGTATGTAGAGATACATTAGAGAGGGTGCAAAAAAATTTACTAGGATGGTTTCAGGGATAAGGGACTTCAGTTACGTGGATAGATTGGAGAAGCTGGGTCTGTTCACCGTAGAGAAGAGAAAGTTGAGAGGAGATTTGATAGAAGTGTTCAAAATGGGCGGCACAGTGGCGCAGTGGTTAGCACCGCAGCCTCACAGCTCCAGTGACCCGGGTTCAATTCCGGGTACTGCCTGTGTGGAGTTTGCAAGTTCTCCCTGTGTCTGCGTGAGTTTTCGCCCGGTACTCCGGTTTCCTCCCACATGCCAAAGACTTCCAGGTTGATAGGTAAATTGGCCATTAGCAATTGCCCCTAGTATAGGTAGGTGGTAGGGAAATATAGGGACAGGTGGGGATGTGGTAGGAATATGGAATTAGTGTAGGATTAGTATAAATGGGTGGTTGATGGTCGGCACAGACTCGGTGGGCTGAAGGGCCTGTTTCAGTGCTGTATCTCTAAACTAAAATAATGAGGTCTCTGGACAGAGGAGATAGGGAGAAACTGTTCCTGTTGGCAGAAGGGCTGAGAACCAGAGGACACTAATTTCAGGTGATTGGCAAAAGAACCAAAGGCAACATGAAGAAAAACATATTTACACAGCGAGTGGTTAGGATCTGGAATGCACTGCCTGAGAGTGTGGTGGAGGCAGATTCAATCATAGCTTTCAAAAGGGAATTGGATAATTATCTGATTAGAAAAAATTTGCACGGCTACAGGATAAGGGCAGGGAAGTGGGACTCGCTTAATTGCTCTTGCAGAGAGCGGGCAGATGGGCCGAATGGCCTCCATCTGTGTTGTAGCCATTCTATGATTCTGAGGGGAAGCTTGATGCATACCCGAGGGAGAAAGGAATCTAAAGATATGGGGCGGGGGGGGGGGGGGGGGGGGGGTAGGTGGGTGGTTGCTGGCGTAATTAGATGGAGTATAAACACTGGCATAGACCAGCTGGGCCAATTGGACTGCTTCTAAGGTGTAGACTGTGCAACTCTACAGCCCCACTCCACAGACGTCAGCACATAAACTGGCACTTCAGCGCAGTACTGAGGGGGTGCTGCACTGTTGGAGGTGCTGTCTTTCGGTGGACACGTTGAACTGTTTGCCCTCAGTTGGGTGTGAACTATCTCATTGGCACTATGCACAGCACAGCAGAGGGAGTTTCCCTGGCCAAAACTTATCATCTCAACCCCAACAGGACCATAATTTGGGCCTTTTATCTCGCTGCTATTTATGGGATATTGCCGTGTGCAACTTGGCTGTCCCCCCCCCCCCCCCAAACCAAGGCGTCCCTGCGTCTTGCGGCAGAGACCACAAGTGTCTGTGAAGCACTTTGGCACGTCCTGAGCTCCTGACAGGCAAGTTCCTCGAGCTTCTTCCTTTGTTTGACAACTCTTTAACAGATTAGCAGATGCTGTGTCTGCAGCCTCTCTCAGTGACACCAGTTGGGGGGGTTTGTGAGCGCGCGTGCGTCCTGGGACAGAGGTTTTTTTTTCTGGACGTTTCTCCAGCTTATTGTCGACGTCGCGGTGAGCTCAGAGTGAAGGGCAGGCCGGCAGAAACAGCAGAGAGAGAGAGAGAGCTAAGGGGTTACATCTCACTGAGACAGGTAGGAACATTGGAACAAAATACTTCACAGCCTTAAACAAAATAGAATCTAAAAGCCACTTACCAGCTCTGCTCTGTCAAACAGTGCAGACTATTTGAATGTGTCATAACCAGCTGCATCCTGAAATTTGTCTTTTTTTTAAAAAAAAGCACATTTAAATAGTTTTCCGAGTTATTCTGTATTGATGTTTGGAAGCCTATTTTACTTATTTGCCACAAGAAGAAAACCCGAAGTGATTTATTTGCTACTTTTTTGTCAAGGTTGTGAAACCTAATTGGATACTTTGTAACTGCTTTGTCCTTCTCTTTGTTACATTCGGGTGTAGTTGCTACTTTGTATCCAGACTTTGTTACTTTGTCGCTGGTTCAGGGTAACGTTCTGTTGCTGCAGCCCTGGCTGGAGCACACGAACCTGCTGGCGCCCTTTGTCCCGCCCCCTCTGTACGCGTATTGGACGGCTGTGCTGGTTCGGCGGCCATTCCCATTGGCCACGTACGCTGTCAGTTATTCCCTCCCCTGCTCCCAACAAAGTGTAGATTGGGTTGTGCTGCTGTAGCACTTCCACCCTTGCCTTTGGGAATGACAGGATGGGGCAGCACAGAAAGAGGCCACTTAGCCCATTGTGACTATGCCAGCTCTTTGAAAGAGCTATCCAATTTACTGCCCCCTCTTTTCCCTGCCACTGCCGCCTCGATTTGAAATTTGCTTTTTCATTCTCAGGATGTTGGCGAAGCTGGCATTTATTGTCCATCCCTAATTGCCCTTCAGAAAGTGGTGGTGAGCCGCTTTCTTGAATACAACTGAGTGGCTTGCCAGGCTATTTTAGAGGGCAGTTAAGAGTCATCTACATTGTTGTGGGTCTGGAGCCACATGTAGGCCAGACAGGGTGAGGACCTTAGCAAACCAGATGGGCTTTTACAATAATCTGGTACTTTTGTGGTCACCAGGACTGATTCTAACTTTTTATTCTAGGTTTATTTAAATAAATTTAAATTCCCCAGCTGCCATGATGGGATTTGAACTCATGTCTCTCGATTAATAGTCCAGGCCTCTAGGTCACAAATTCATTAATGTAACCACATTGCTACCCCTTCAGTCTGCTTCCACCAGCCTTTTGGGCAGTGCATTCCAGATGATAACTCACTGCATTTTAATAAAACAATTCTCGCCTACAAATGGTAATTCACATACAGCTCGTCTTACTAAGGGCATCACCCTGTTTGTAGACACAGTTTGGGGCGGCGCAGTGGTTAGCACCGCAGCCTGACAACTCCAGTGACCCGGGTTCGGTTCTGGGTATTGTCTGTGCGGAGTTTGTAAGTTCTCCCTGTGACCGCGTGGGTTTCTGCCGGGTGCTCTGGTTTCCTCCCAGAGCCAAAGACTTGCAGGTTGCGAGGTAAATTGGCCATTGTAAATTGCCCCTAGTGTAGGTAGGTGGTAGGATAATTGAGGGAAGGTGGGGATGTGGTAGGGAATATGGGGTTAATGTAGGATTAGTATAAATGGGTTGTTGTTGGTCGGCACAGACTTGGTGGGCCGAAGGGCCTGTTTCAGTGCTGTATCTCTCTATGACCAAGGTGGTGCTTTAATTGCCTTATGTTCGATTAGGGATTCTTTCAGAAAAAAGAAATATTTGAAAAGCATAATCACAGAATCATCTTTTAAAAAGGTCTCAGCCATTACTCAATCAGTAATCATGTTGGTCTCTGAATCAGGACGTGCCATCCCAGAGACTTGAGCCCGTAATCCAGGCTGGCACTCTAGTGTAGAACTGAGGGAGTGCTGTATATTTTCTTTCATGAGATGTGGGCGTCATTTGTCGACCATCCCTAATTGCCCTTGAGAAGGTGGTGGTGAGCCGCCTTCTTGAACCACTGGAGTTCACGTGGGGTAGGTACATCCACAGTGCTGTTAGGAAGTGAGTTCCAGGATGTTGACCCAGTGACAGTGAAGGAACGGCGATATAGTTCCAAGTCAGGATATTCTGTGACTCAGTGGTAACCTCCAGGTTGTTGATAGTGGAGGATTCAGCGATGGTAATGCCATTGAATGCCAAGGGGAGATGGTTAGATTCTTTCTTGTTTCAGATAGGAACATAGGAAATAAGAGCAGGAGTAGACCATTCGGACTGTCGCGCCTGCTCTGCTACTCAAACAGATCCTAGCTGATTATCTACCTCTATGCCGTTTTCCCCACTATCCCCATATCCCTTGATGTCATTAGTATCCAAAAATCTATTGATGGTCATTGACTGGCACTTGTGTGGCGTGAATGTTACTTGCCACTTATCAGCCCAAGCCTGAATATTGTCCAGGCCATGCTGCATATTGGCAGAAATGCTTCAGTATCTGAGGAGTTGCAAATGGTACTGAACGTTGTGCAATCATCAGCGAACATCCCCACTTCTGACCTTATGCTGGAAGGAAGGTCATTGATGAAGCAGTTGGGCCTAGGACACTACCGTGAGGAACTCCTGCAGCGATGTCCTGGGACTGAGATGATTGGCTTCCAAGAACCACCTTCCTTTGCACTAGTTATGACTCCAACCAGCGGAGAGTTTTCCCCCTGATTCCCATTGAGTTCAGCTCTTTTGTCCATGTTTGGACCAAGACTGTAATGAGGTCAGGAGCCGAGTGGACCTGGCGGAACCCAAACTGTGCATCAGGGTGCAGGTTATTGCTGTTTAAGTGCTGCTTAATAGCACTGTTAATGACACATTCCATCACTTTGCTGATTCAGAGGAGTGTGATGGGGCTGCAATTGGCAGGATTGGCTTTGCCCTGCTTTTTGTGGACATGACATATCTGGGCAGTTTTCCACATCATTGATGCCAGTGTTGTAGCTGTACTGGAACAGCTTGGCTAGAGGCGCAGCTAGTTCTGGAGCAGAAGTCTTCAGTACTATTGCCGGGATGTTGTCAGGGCCCATAGCCTTTTCTGTATCCAGTGCCTTCAGCTGTTTCTTGATATCATGTGGAGTGAATCGAATTGGCTGAAGATTGGCATCTGTGATGCTGGGGACCTCAGGAGGAGGCTGAGATAGATCATCCACTCTGCACTTCTGGCTGAAGATGCTTGCAAGTGCTTCAGCCTTATCTTTTGCACTGATGTGCTGGGTTTTCCCATTGTTGAGGATGGGATATTTGTGGAGCCACCTCCTCTTGTTGATTGTTTAGTTGTCCAACACAATTCATGACTGGATGTGGCAGGGCTGCAGAGCTTAGATCTGATCCTTTGGTTGTGGGATTATTTATCCCTGTCTATCACATGCTGGCTCAGTTGTTTGGCTCGCAAGTAGTCCTGTGTTGTAGCTTCACCGGGCTGACACCTCGTTTTTAGCTATGCCTGGTGCTGCTCCTGGCATGCCCTCCTGAATGCCTCATTGAACCAGGATTGATCACTTGGCTTGATGGTAATGGTAGAGTGAGGGACATACCAGGCCATGAGGTTACAGATTATGGTTGAATACAATTCTGCTGCTGCTAATGGCCCACAGCGCCTCTTGGATACCCGGTTTTAAGCTGCTAGATCTGTTCTGAGTCTATCCCATTTAGCACGGCGGTAATGCCACACAACACGATGGAGGGTATCCTCAGTGTGAAGACAGGACTTTACCTTGACAAGGACTTTGTGCTGGTCACTGCTACCTATACTGTCATGGACAGATGCATCTGCGACAGGTAGATTGGTGAGGACATGGTCTAGTAGATTTATTTCCCTCTTTTTGGTTCCCCATCATGTGCCGCAGACCCAGTCTGGCAGTTATGCCCTTTAGGAGTCGGCCAGCGGTCAGTAGCGGTACTACCGAGCCACTCTTGGTGATGGACATTGACGCCCCCTACCCAGAGTACATTCTATGCCCTTGCCATCCTTCATGCTTCCTCCAAGTGGTGTTCAGCATGGAGGAGTACTGGCTCATCAGCTGAGAGCGGGCAGTAGATGGTAATCAATGGGAGGTTTCCTTGCCCGTGTTTGACCTGATGCCATGAGATTTCGTGGGGTCTGGAGTCGATGTTGAGGACTCCTAAGGCAACTCCCTCCCGACTATATACCACTGTGTCGCCACCTCTGATGAGTCTGTCCTGCTGGTGAGACAGGACAGGACATACCCAGGGATGGTGATTGCGGTGTGGGACATTGTAAGGTATGATTCTGTGAGTATGACTATGTCAGGCTGTTGCTTGACTCGTCTGTGGGGTAAAGGCCTGCTCAGGTCTGCAAATGAAACCTGACCTGAGCCTGCCGGAACCACATCTGACCCGGCCTGAGTCCTTTCATTTTTTTCCCATGCTTGACTCGACCACCGAAATATTATCAACTTTATGGAAGAGGTTGTGCTCTACCTTGGATGGAATCGCTCACTGCAGACTAGTGCGGAGTGTTTCCTGCCTTGATGTCCTGACTGTCACTATGTCCAACCCGAACCGAGCTGAACCCAACATGTCAGATTTTTACTAATTCATTGAAATTATTGATTAGCTGAATTTAAATTCCACCAGCTTCCCTGTGAGATTTGAACCCATGTCCCCAGGGCATTAGCCTGGGATTACTGGTCCAGTGACATTACCACTACACCATTGCATCTGTCAATGTTGGTGTATTTTGGATGAGATGTTAAACTGAGGCTGTCTATCCTTGCAGGTGGATATAAAAAATCTTGTGGCATTATTCAAAGTGAAGTAGAGGCCCAGAAAAAGGCCCAATACTCAACATCACTAAAATCAGATTATCTGGTCATTTATCTCATTGCCATTAGTGGGAGCTTGCTGTGCTCAGGATGACATGGATTGGGACCTGAATATTGAAGTGTACATGGCATTTAGGAAGGACAGGAAGCTAGGAAAAGGTGGAGTGGTAGCTCTGTTAATTAATGATGGTATTAGCGCAATAGAGAGGGATGACCTAAGTTCAGGAGACCAGGATGTAGAAGCAGTTTGGGTAGAGATGAGAAATCATAAAGGCAAAAAGTCACTTGTGGGAGTGGTGTACAGGCCACCTAACATTAATCACACTGTAGGAAGAGGTATAAAGGAAGAAATAATGGCAGCTTGTCAGAAAGGTACGGCAATAATCATGGGGGATTTTAACAAAGAACAAAGAACAAAGATAATTACAGCACAGGAACAGGCCCTTCGGCCCTCCAAGCCTGCGCCGATCCAGATCCTCTCTCTAAACATGTCGCCTATTTTCTAAGCTTCTGTATCTCTTTTCTTCCTGCCCATTCATGTATCTGTCTAGATACATCTTAAAAGACTCCATCGTGCCCGCATCTACCACCTCCGCTGGCAATGCGTTCCAGGTGCCCACCACCCTCTGCGTAAAGAACTTTCCACGCATATCCCCCCTAAACTTTTCCCCTACATATAGACTGGAAAAATTATGTAGCCTAGATGAGGAGTACATAGAATGTTTTTGGGATTATCTCTTGGAACATTATGTTCTGGAGCCAACCAGAGAGCAGGCTATACTAGACCTGGTATTGTGCAATGAGATAGCATTAATTAATGACCTCATAGTTAAGGTGCCCCTAGGTAGCAGCGATCATAATATGATTGAATTTTACATTCAATTTGAGGGAGAGAAGAGAAGGTCCAAGACTAGTATTTTAAATTTAACTAAGGACAATTATGAGGACATGAAAGCAGAGCTAGCTAAAGTGAACTGGCAAATTAGGTTAAGGGGTATGTCAATAGAGATGCAGTGGCAGACATTTAAGGGGATATTTCAGAATACACAGAATAGATACATTCCAATGAGAAAGAAAAAATCCAAGGTGGGGGGGGAAGGACCTGCCATCCGTGGTTAACTAAAACAGTTAAAGATAATATCAAACGTAAAGAAAAAGCAAATAATTGCACAAAGATGGGAGGCAGGTCAGAAGATTGGACAGAATATAAAAAATAGCAAAGCATGACTAAAAGATTGATAAGGAAAGTAAAATTAGAGTACGAGAGAAAGCTAGCTAGAAATCTAAAGACAGATGGTAAGAGTTTCTATAGATATTTAATAAGAAAAGAGTTAACAAAGTGAACGTTGGTCCTATAGAAAGTGAGTCTGGGGAATTAATGGATAATAAGGAGATGGTAGATGAATTGAACAGGTATTTTGCACCGTTCTTCACTATTGAGGATACAAGTAACATCCCAGAATTAGCTGTAAGTCAGGAAATTGAAGGGAGGGAGGAACCCAAGGAAATTACAATCACCAGGGAAGTGGTACTGAACAAATTCTTGGAGTTGTGGGCTGACAAGTCCCTGGGTCCTGATAGACTTCATCCTAGGGTGTTAAAAGAAGTGGCTATTGAGATAGTTGATGCATTAGTTTTAATTTTTCTAAATTCCCTAGATTCAGGGAAGGTTCCGCAAGACTGGATAATAGTGAATGTAACTCCTTTATTCAAAAAGGGAGGGAGACAGAAAGCAGGAAAGTACAGGCCAGTTAGCTTAACATCTGTCTGAGGGAAAATGTTAGAAGCTATTATTAAAGACATTATAGCAGGGCAGTTAGAAAAATTGAAGGTAATCAGGCAGAGTCAACATGATTTTGTTGAAGGGAAATCAATTTATTGGAGTTCTTTGAGGGAGTTACATGTGCTGTGGATGAAGGGGAACTGATGGATGTATTGTACTTAGATTTCCAGAAGGCATTTGATAAGGTGCCACATCAAAGGTTAGTGCAAAAAATGAAAGCTCATGGTGTACTGCATAACATATTGGCATGGATAGAGGATTGGCTAACTAACAGGAAACAGAGAATAGGCATAAATGGGTCATTTTCTGGTTGGCAAGATGTAATGAGTGGTGTGCCACAGGGATCTGTGCTGGAGCCTCAATTTTTTACAATTTATATAAATAACTTAGATGAAGGGACCGAAGGTATGGATGCTAAATTTGCTGATGACACGAAGATAGGTAGGAAAGTAGGTTGTGAAGAGGACATAAGGAAGCTACAAAAGGATATAGATAGGTTAAGAAAGTGGGCAAAAATCTGGCAGATCGAATATAATGTGGGAAAATGTGAAATAGTCCATTTTGGCAGGAAGAATAAAAAAGTATATTATCTAAATGGTGAGAGATTGCAGAGCTCTGAGATGCAGAGGGATCTGGGTGTCCTCGTGCATGAATCGCAAAAGGTTAGGATGCAGGTATAGCACGTAATTAGGAAAGCTATTAGAATGTTATTGTTTATCGCAAGGGGAATTGAATACAAAAGTAGGGAGGTTATGCTTCAGCTATACAGGGCATTGGTGAGACCACATCTGGAGTACTGTGTACAGTACTGGTCTCCTATTTAAGGAAGGATGTAAATGTGTTGGAAGCAATTCAAAGAAGGTTTACTAGACTAATACTTGGAATGGGCGGGTTGTCTGATGAGGAAAGATTGGACAGGCTGGGCTTGTATCTGCTGGAATTTAGAAGAGTAAGAGGCGACTTGATTGAAACATAAGATCATGAGGGGTCTTGACAGGGTAGATGTGGAAAGCACGTTTCCTCTTGTGGGAGAATCTAGAACCAGGGGTCACTGTTTAAAAATAAGGGGTCGCCCATTTAAGACAGAGATGAGGAGAACTTTTTTCTCTCAGAAGGTCGTGAGTCTTTGGAACTCTCTTCCTCATTAGGTGGTGGAGGCAGAGTCTTTGAATATGTTTAAGGCAGAGGTAGATAGATCCTTGATAAGCAAGGGGGGGTGAAAGGTTATCGGGGGTAGGTGGTAATGTGGAGAAATCAGTTCAGCCATGAACTTATTGAATGGCGGAGCAGGCTCGAGGGGCCGAGTGGCCTACTCCTGCTGCTAATTCATATGTTGATATGTTTGTAAATTGGTTGCCATGTTCAGTACATTACAACACTAACTGCATTTGGAAAGTTCTTCATTGGCTTTGAAATGCTTTGGGATATCCTGAGGTCACAAAAGACGCTGTATAATTTTTTTGATTCATTCACCAGATGTGTGCATTGCTGGCAAGTCCAGCATTAATTGTCTATCACTAATTAAGAGTCAACCGCAATGTCGTGTGGTTTGGCATCACATATAGGCCAGACCGGGTAGGGGCAGCAGATTTCCTTCCCTAATTAACAATCAAGTAGTTTCATGGTCACTGTCACGGATACTAGCTTTCACTTCCAGATTTATTTACTTAATTGAATAATCCATAGCTGCGATGGTGAGGTTTGAACTCATGTCTCTGGAGTATTAGGCTTCTGGATTACTAGTCCAGTAACATAATCACGATCCTGCCATAAAGTATAATGTGGATAAACGTGAGGTTATCCACTTTGGTAGCAAAAATAGGAAGGCAGATTATTATCTGAATGGCTATAAACTGAGAGAGGGGAATATGCAGCGAGACCTGGGTGTTCTCGTACACCAGTCGCTGAAGGTAAGCGTGCAGGTGCAACAGGCGGTAAAAAAGGCAAATGGTATGTTGGTCTTCATAGCGAGAGGATTCGAGTACATGAGCAGGGATGTCTTGCTGCAATTATACAGGGCCTTGGTGAGGCCACACCTGGAATATTGTGTGCAGTTTTGGTCTCCTTATCTGAGGAAGGATGTTCTTGCTATAGAGGGAGTGCAGCGAAGGTTTACCAGACTGATTCCTGGGACGGCGGGACTGACATATGAGGAGAGATTGAGTAGGTTAGGATTATATTCGCTGGAGTTCAGAAGAGTGAGGGGGGATCTCATAGAAATCTATAAAATTCTAACAGGACTTGACAGGGCAGATGCAGGAAGGATGTTCCCGATGGTGGGGGAGTCCAGAACCAGGGGTCATAGTCTAAGGATACGGGGTAAACCTTTCAGGACTGAGATGAGGTGAAATGTCTTAATTTAGAGAGTGGTGAGCCTGTGGAAGTCACTACCACAGAAAGCAGTTGAGGCCAAAACATTGTATGTTTTGAAGAAGGAGTTAGATATAGCTCTTGGGTCTAAAGGGATCAAAGGGTATGGGGTGAAAACCAGAACAGGTTACTGAGTTAGATGATCAGCTATGATCATAATGAATGGCGGGGCAGGCTTGAAGGGCCGAATGGCCTACTCCCGCTCCTATTTTCTATGTTTCTCAATGCAAGTTTTTTTTCTAGAAGTGAGATGAAGTGTTGGTTGTAACCCTAAAATTGCAATTATGAAAACAACGCTTTTATCTTGGAAAGCAGATGCTGGGGGCGGGGTATCAAGCTGAAGTAATTTTGGGAGAGTGATGTGCAGCTTATGATTATTGAATAGTGGGACTGGAGAGAAAACAGTCATTCAACATCAGGATAAAGGTGTGGGTTGGTTCATAACAGCTAGAAAATGTCACTCTAATCACTTGACTATTCCTTCACAGTTCTGGCCACCCTCCCACATTCGACCCTCCATAAACTTGAGATTATCCAAAACTCTGCTGCCCGTGTCCGAACTCGCACCGAGTCCCATTCACCCATCACCCCTGTGCTCTCTGACCTATGTTGGCTGCCAGTTAAGCAAATATTTGATTTAAAAATTCTCACCACGTTTTCAAATCCCTCCACGACCTCTCCCCTCCCTATCTCCGTAATCTACTCCAGCCCGACAACCCTCAGGATCTCTGCGCTCCTCTAATTCCGGCCTCTTGTGCATCCCTGATTTCTGTCGCTCCACCATTGGCGGCCGTGCCTTCAGCTGCCTGAGCCCGAAGCTCTGGAATTCCCTCCCGAAACCTCTCTGCCTCTCCACCTCGCTTTTCTTTTCTCCAATCTTTGGACCACCAAATATCTCCTTATGTGGCTTGATTTTACTTTATAACACTCCTGTGAAGTGCCCTGGGATGTTTGATTAAATTATATAAATGTCAGCAGTTGTTGTCGGATAATTTGGGAGCGACTTAATGGTGAGCCTGAGGAACTGGTGATTGAGTCAGTGGATCACCAGTAATGCTTGATAAGCATTGTGCTGTGGGGTGGGGGGAGGGGGGGGGGGTGGGGGGGTGGTGGTGGAAGGACAAGGAAAGTATTGAAGTCACTTTTTAAGGCAATTAGGGTCATCGCAGCACATTGGGGGGAGGGGGTAAATCTGTTTCTTCTCTTTACAAATACTGTTGGACCTGCTATTTCTTTCCAGCTCTGTCCACTTGATTTCTAGAATCCAGGTTTTTGTGCCTATTCAGAACAGTCTACCCACTCTGAAAAAATTCAATGTCTTCCCTTGCTTTCCGTCAAGTACTTGTGATATTTAAATAGATTCCGATTCAATGAGTGGCTGATGCAGTGCGTTGGTCCATTCATCTCTACAACTTGAGGTCAACAAAAACTAATGCGTGAACAGCTCTTTCTGCAGTTAGTAAAATGGTTATGGAATGCGTTTGGAGCAGTTTTGGCTCAAGTCTTACTGTAGTCCCAAAATGTCGATATTTTACCGGTGGTAAGTGGCAGTCTCTGTCATAAGCGACATGAGGAATAGTTGTTTTATGCAACCAGTAGATCTGGAATGCACTGCCTGATAGGCTGGTGGGTACGGAGTCAATAATAGCCTTCGAAAGGGAATTGGTTAAATACTTGAAGGAGAAAAAAAATTCCAGGGATATGGAGAAAGAGCAGTGGGAGGGGGAAGATAGGAAGGAGCAGGGGAGGATGGGTTGAACAGTAGGACTAAATGAATTACTCTTCGAAAGAGGCAACACAGACTTGATGGGCCAAATGACCTCATTCTGTGCTGTACTATTCTATGATTCTAGTCTATGCATATTTGTGGTCTAAGTTGATGAAACAAAGCGGCCTTGGCAACAGATTGGACATGAGGTCAGAAGCTTCCCTCTGGTCAGCCATGGCTCGGTGGGTAGCACTCTCGCCTCTGAGTCAGTAGGTTGTGGGTTTAACTCCCGAGACTTGAGTACAAAAATTTAGATTGACATTCCCAGTGCAGTACCAAGGGAGTGCTGCACTGCCGGAGGTGCCGTCTTTCAGATAAGACATTAAACCGAGGTCCCATCTGCCCTCTCTAGTGGACGTAAAAGATCCCATGGCCACTATTTCAAGGATGTGTCCCGGTCAAATTTATCCCTTAACCAACATCACATTAAAAAAACCCCAGATTATCTGGTCATTATTACATTGCTGTTTTTGGGAGCTTGCTGTGCACAAATTGGCAGCCACATTTCCTACATTACAACAGTAACTACGCTTCAAAAGTACTTCATTGGCTGTAAAGCGCTTTGAGATGTCCTAAGGTCATGAAAGGCGCTTTATAAATGCAAGACTCTGGGAAACAGGGTGCTGATATCACACATTTAGGCTTTAACATTAGAAGGCAGAAAGAACTTTTACTTGTTTGTGGGATGTGGACGTCGCTGGCCAGGCCAGCATGTATTGCCCATCCCTAATTGCCCTTGAGAAGGTGGTGGTGTGCTGCCTTCTTGAACCGCTGCAGTCCATGTGAGGTAGGTACACCCACAGTGCTGTTAGGGAGTAAGTTCCAGGATTTTGACCCAGTAACAGCGATATTGGTCCAAGTCAGGATGGTGTGTGACTTGGAGGAAAGCCTGCCAGTGGTGGTGTTCCCATGCATCTGCTGCCCTTGTCCTTCTAGGTGGTAGAGGTCGCAGGTTTGGAAGGATTGTCGAAGGAGCCTTGGTGAGTTGCTGCAGTGCATCTTGTAGGTGGTACACACTGCTGCTGCCATGGTGGAGGAAGTGAATGTTGGTGGTGCTGGGTTAGATGCCAGTCAAGCAGGCTACTTTGTCCTGGATGGTGTCGAAGCTCTTGAGTGTTGTTGGAGCTGCACCCATCCAGGCAAGTGGACAGTATTCCATCACATTCCTGACTTGTGCCTTGTAGATGGTGGACAAGCTTTGGGAAGTCAAGAGGTGAGTAGCTCGCCACAGACAAAAGAGCTGAACTCCAGAGATGAGTTGACAATGACTGCCCTTGACATCAAGGCAGGATTTGACTGAGCATGGCATATGGACATGGGCTACTTTAGCATCTGAGGAGTCACGAACATTGTGCAATTATCAGCGAACATCCCCACTTCTGACCTTATGATGGAAGGAAAGTCATTGATGAAACAGTTGAAGATGGTTGGGCCTAGGACACTACCCTGAGGAACACCTGCAGTGATGTCTTGGGACTGAGATGATTGACCTCCAACAACCACAACCATCTTCCTTTGTATTAGGTATGACTCCAACCAGCCAGAGAGTTTTCCCTATGATTCCCATTGATTCCAGTTTTGCTCAGGCTCCTTGATGCCATACTCGGTCAAATGCTGCCTCAGCTCACCTCACTTACATGTATATAGAGTGTTTAATGACTTCCAAACATCTCAAAGTGCTTCACAGCCAATGAAGTACTTTTGAAGTGAAGTCACTGTTGTAATGTAGGAGGCACAGCAGTCAATTTGAGCACAGCAAGCTCCCACAAGCAACGATAAGTGACAAGAGAATCTGTTTTAGTGATGTTGGCTAAGGAATGACTGTTTGCAGAGGATACTGGGATGAACTCCCTGCTCTACCATGATATAGTGCCGTGAGATCTTTGATGTCCACCCAAGAGGGCAGGCGGTGGCCTTGGTTTTAACATCTCATTGAAAGACAGCACCTCCGCAGTGTAGTACGGCGGGGTGCTGGGGGGGTTGTTTGTCTGGATTATGTACTCCAGTCTTTGCAGTGGGACTTGAACCCATGAACCCAGAGGTGAGAGTACTACCCACCGAGCTACAGCTGGCACCTATTCACGTCAATGGATAGTTTATATTTTGATGAGATTGGGCTGAAGGAAATTTCAACTCGTCTTAAAAGACGTGATGTAGGAGAACCTGTTGGAAGTAGAGCAACAGAATCATCTTGGGAGTCATTGCTGATGGTGGAAAGGTTGGGTTAGATGGGGACAGTGATTCCATGTTTGCGAATGATCATGTGTCAACTTGTTAATTGTCTTTTGGAGGGAACTGACTGTTTGCTTTCTAAGAAATAATAGCTCTTTACTGATGATGCTATGAATCATACATAGCAGAACAGAAAGCAGCCCTTATACGGAGAATGCTTGAAACGCTGCCTGTTTTTTTTTAAACTCTTCTATAACGAGATGAGGTTGGTATGTGGAGTGGCTTGGCTTAAAACTGCAAATTTTAAACACGGAGTGAGAGCATTGGAATGTGTGGGACTAGAAAAAAACAACAATAACTTGCATTTATATAGCACCTTTAACATGCTAAAATATCCCAAGGCGCTCCACAGGGGCCTTATTAGACAAACAAAATTGACGCCTAGCCTGATGAGAGATACAACCTTGAAAGGCCAAATGGCCTACTCCTACTTCTATTTCTTACGTTGGAACAGGTGACCAAAAACTTGATCAAAGAGGTAGGTTTTACCCACCGTAAACCAGAGCTCATCCAAACCTCTGGCTGTATTCTAACTTTTGCCAAGTCCTGTTCACACATCACCTCTGTGCTCTCTGACCTACGTTGGCTCCCTGTCCGTCAACCTCCTCCCATCCTACAACTCTCTGAGATCTCTTCGCTCCTCCAATTGTGGCTATGTGCACACTCCAATTTTCATGGCTCCACCCTTGGCGACCATGCCTTCCATTTCCTAAGCACTGGAATTCCCTCCCTAAGCCTCTTATCCTCTCTCTCATCCTTCAGGATGCTCCTTAAAGCCTACCTCATTGTGTTGTAGTAGTGGTTATTTTAAGGAGCGTTTTAAAGGCGTAGAGCGAGGCAGGGAAGTTAGGAATAGCTTTTTTTTTCTCCTGGGAAGTATTTTTTTTTGTTTTAAAGCTGGAATCCATTTTCCCCCTCCCTCCCCTCTCTACCCTTTCCTGGAGACTGTGGGATACAATTGCACAAGGTACTCTGCTGTGTGTTTTCCCTAAGTGGTCATTCTTCATATGTTCAGCTTGAAGGCGAGATTTGGTAAATGATCAGTGCTTTTGTCTGATAACGCTCCTGTGAAGCACCTTGGGGCCTTTTATAAAGGTGCTATATAAATGTGAGTTGCGGCTTCTGTGAAAAGTGGGGGTCAGTATTTTGGTTCTGGCCTCGTTTGAATCGGGGGAGCTGTGTTGGACTTGATTGAGGAGGCGTCTTTCTGCCAAAGCATTGTTCAGCACTGGCAGCATTTTTGATGCTTGGCATACTTGTAAGTGATTGTGGTGAGGACATAAATAGCTGCTCACCACAGACTTGGCACTCGGAGACTGAAAATAGAGGCCAAGGATTCTACTCATCTGAGATCAGGGCGTTGGAGCAGTGCGTGTCTGCTGATGTCACTTTTATATATATGTATATGATAAATATAAATTTATATATGTATATATTATTCATATTAAATATGTATATTTATATACAGTGTCAGCAGGTAACAGTCTCTTCTCTTGAGTCAGAAGGTTGTGGGTTCGAGTCCCAGTCTAGAACTTGTGCACAAAAATCCAGGCTGACACATGGGAGTGCTGCCTTGTTGGAGGTGCCGTCTTTCGGATTAAACCGAGGCCCTGTCTGCCCTGTCAGGTGGACGTAAATGTTCGCATGGCAGTATTTCAAAGAGCAGGGGAGTTCTCCCCAGTACCCGGCCAATATTTATCCCTTCATCAAAATCCCCAAAAACAGATTATTTAGTCATTACCACATTGCTGTTTGTGGGATCTTGCTGTGTACAAATTGGATGCTGCGTTTCCTACGTTACAACAGTGTCTACACTTCATTGGCTGTAAAGTGCTTTGGGATGTTCGGTGATTGCGCAAGACGCTATATAATTACAAGTGTTTTATTTATTATTTGAATTATTTTTGAATGATGGATGGTAAGGGTAAATCCTCGCCTGAATCAACAGTCTCCAAAACGCATCCCTCCCAGCAACCTGCTGTATCCTGGGTTATCCCGCAAGTTGTTTGCTGGTATGGCTCCACGGTTCATGATGAGGTTACCGTTGGGTTGACACATTTTTCCCCGTTCAAAACTGGGTATACTTTCTGACAATTGTGTAAGAAAAGTTGGAAGTTCAAACCCACTCCAGGGAGTTGAGCCCAAAAAAAATCTAAAGTGACACTCCAGTGTAGTACTGAGGGCATGCTGCACTGTCAGACGTGCCACTTTTCAGAATGGACTTTAAACTGAGGCCCCATTTGCTCTCGCAGGTGGATGTAGTAGATCCATGGTGCTAGCTTAAAGAAGAGCAGGGAATGTTCTCCCCAGTTTTTTGGCCAGCGTTCCTCAACATACTTCAGTAAAAACAGATCATCTGTATGGAACCTTAGTTAGACTGCACATGGGGTCCTGTGCGTAGTTCTGGTCTCCATATTGTAAGAAGGATATAGAGGCACTGGAGAAGGTGGGAAAAAGATTTACTAGAATGACACTAGAAACTGAGAGTTTATATGTAATGAATAGGGTCTAATAACATAATTAAGGGGAAGCTACACATCCACAAACATTCACTCCCTCCACCACTGACACACACTGCTGCCACTGTGCACCATCTATAAGATGCACTGCAGCAACGCACCTAAGTTCCTTAAGCAGCACCTTCCAAACCCGTGACCTCTACCAACTAGAAGGACAAGGGCAGCAAATGCATGGGAACACCACCACCTGCAAGTTCCCCTCCAAGTCACACACCATCCTGACTTGGAACTATATCACCGTTCCTTCACTGTCACTGGGTCAAAATCCTGGAACTCCCTTCCTTACAGCACGGTGGGTGTACCTATCTCACATGGACTGCAGCGGTTCAAGAAGGCAGCTCACCACCACCTTCTCGAGGGCAATTAGGGATGGGCAATAAATGCTGGCCTAGCCAGCGACGCCTGCATCCCATGAATGAATAATTAAAAAAAAAAGATAAACAAATGAGGGGGAAAGGAATAGAAGGATATGTTGGGATGAGATGAAGATGGGAGGAGGCTCATGTGGAGCATAAATACTGCTCAGACCTCTTAAGCCAAATGACTTGTTTCTGTGCTGTAAAGGTTATGTAAGGCTACACACAATGCAATCTGGTCATTATCACATTGCTGTCTGTGGGATCTTACTGTGCGCAAATCAGATGCCACATTTGCGTGCATTACACTTCAAAAAGCCGTACTTAATTTGCTGTAATGTGCTTTGGGTTGTCAAAGGTGCTATATAAATGCAGGGCTAGGCTCTTTCCACATCTTTTTCGGTTGTGGTTTCTCAACATGAGGTTCCTTCTGCCTGATGTGCACCATTCCCTGACTGAGGAAGGAGCAGAAGAACCCACTCTCTGCCCCCTACTGGTCTGGAGGAGACAAGAGTGCATCACCTGAAGTGATTCGGCGAAGGATTCAAAACACCTTCCCATTCGGGCCACAGGATCTATCACAGGATAGTCTCAGGCTAATTTTCTAAATATAGTGCAGTATGATGGAACTTGACTTGGTGGTGTTCTGTTTCTCAGTAGAAACATAACAAAGGCTTGCATTTCTGTAGCACCTTGGATATAGTAAAACAGCCCAAGACACTTCACAGGAGCGAAATCAAACAAAGATTGGACATCGAGCCTCATAAGAGATATTAGGTCAGGTGTTCAAAAGCTTGGTCAAAGTGGTAGGTTTTAAGAAGTATGTTAAAGGAGGAGAGAGAGGTAGAGAGAAGGAGAGGTTTAGAGAGGGAATTCCAGAGCTTAGGGCCCAGGCAGCTGAAGGCACGGCCACCAATGGTGGAGTGATTTAAAATTGGGGATGTGCAAGAGACCAGGATCGGAGGAGTGCAGAGATCTCGGAGGGTTGTAGGGCTGGAGGAGGTCACAGAGAGAGGGAGGGGTGAGACCATTGAGGGGCTTGGAAACAAGGATGAGAATTTTATTGTGATGAGAAGATATTATTTAATTTGACTGGAATCTTGCTTTTGCCTTGCAGCCAGAAGACAGCTGTGGAGGAAATGGTGGACTATTACAATATCTTGGGAGTCCCTCACAATTCCTCGCAGGAAGACATTAAGAAAGCGTAAGTGTTTGCCTTGTGTCACCCTCCCCTAGAGCGTGCTGTTCAGCTCTACTGGAACGTGTATTTTTAAAGTGTGTATATGTGTTAACTTAATGTGTCTATTTATTTAGAGATACAGCACTGAAACAGGCCCACCGAGTCTGTGCCAACCAACAACCATCCGTTTATACTAATCCTATATTAATCCCATATTTCCTACCACATCCCCACCATTCTCCTACCACCTACCTACACTAGGGGCAATTTACAATGGCCAATTTACCTATCAACCTGCAAGTCTTTGGCTGTGGGAGGAAACCAGAGCACCCGGAGGAAACCCACGCGATCACAGGGAGAACTTGCAAACTCCACACAGGCAGTACCCAGAATTGAACCCGGGTCCCTGGAGCTGTGAGGCTGCGGTGCTAACCACTGCGCCGCTGTGCCGCCACTTGTAATGTGGCCTGGAGCATCGGAATTGTTGGACAAAAAAAGACTAAGTTCCATCTAATTCCCTTTTTAACCATCCTGTCAGTCACATGATATAATGATAATGGGGGTTGTTGACCAATCGCAGCCATCACTCTTGATTGATTAGTCTGCAGCAGACCCAGACCTGAGGCAGGGAGCACCCCCAATGCTGGAGAGCTTTGGGAACCACAGGTCTAAAGTCATCTATTCCTCCTGAACATGCTACACGCACCACATGTCCTGTCTGCAATTCCTCCCATACTGGATCCCAAAATGTTATTTTCAGAAAGAAATCTGTCAAATTTGCAACACTGGTTCCACCCTCCCTTGAGGGAGCCTGCTCACTGAAATATAATTTTTATTATTTTGTGGGGAAAGGGGCCACCTGGAGTCCTGCTTCCCCCCCCCCCCCACCGGCCCCCCACCAGGGCAGATGGCAGATATACTGCTCCCCGCGCCTCTCGGAATTTCCATCTGCTTGCTGGTGGGACCTTGCCGGAGCTGGAGTCAACGCTGCTTCCTCATGTAGAAAATAGACCCTTAGATCAGAATGCCTTTAGCAGTGTATATATTTAAAATAGTTAAGTGAGGTTACCCTGGATACATAGGTATAATAGAGTGTACTGAGCAGAGAACCTTGAAGAGGGTGAGTCAGAAACAATGTGGGTTCCTTGAAAACTGATGAGGGTGAGTTTTTAAATTGAAAATAAGGAAATGGCAAAATCACGTGTTGAATACTTACTTTATGTCAGTAGGCAGATGTGAGGTCACATACTTTGGGCATATATAGGATAGAGTAGGGTACTTTCTAAATGGTGGAATGCTAGATACATTGGAGCTCCAAAGAGACTTGGGTGTCCATGAATATAGATCTTTAAAATGACATGGATAGGTACAGAAAATAATCAAAAAGGCTCATGGAATGATGGCCTTTATATCCGGAGGATTAGAATACAAAGGGTTAGAGTTTATTCTACAGCTGTACAAAGACCTTACCTGGAGCACTGTGAGCAGTTCTGGGCACCACACCTTAGGAAAGATGTATTGACCATGGAGGGAATGCAGAGTAGATTTACCAGAATAATACATGGACTCCAAGGGATAAATTATGCTGAGAGCTTGCACAAACTAGGGTTGTATCCTCTGGAATTTAGAAGGTTAAGGGATAATCTGATTGAAGTTTTCAAGATAGTCAAGAGTTATAGGGGACAGGCAGGAAAGTGGAGTGAAGGACACAATCAGATCAGCCATGATTTTATTGAATGGCGGAGGAGGCTCGAGGGGCCTACTGGCCTACTCCTGCTCCTATTTCTCATCTTAAGATTGTATGATCTTAAGGGGAACTGATGGGGTAGATCGAGAGAAACTATTTTTGCTTTATGGGGAATCTAGGACTAGGGGACATAGTCTAAAAATTACAGCCGGATATTTCAGGCGTGAAATTAGGAAACACGTCTACACACAAAGGATGGTAGACGTCTGGAGCTCTCTTCGGTAACTGGCAATTGATGCTGGTTCAATTTTAAATCTGAGATTGGAAGATTTTTGATAACCAAAGTCATTAAGGGAGGTTGCAGATCATTGATCCCATTGAAAGGCAGAACAAGCTGGAAGGGCAGAATGGCCTCCTCCTGTTACTGTGAGGGATGAGGCCTTGGGGTGCCAGCCTGGAGTCTCCAGGAATTGATGATTAAGCTTCAGGACATTGCTGTGAGCAAAACATTCAGGAGAAAGATCATTGGAGCATTAAAGGTTTTTTTGTTAATTTTACTGAACACTCTGTAATATGAAAAGTATTATTAGTTATAAAAATATCAGTGATGGGAGGGGATCGAAAAAAGGTTGTTTGATAGTCAAGAATCATCCAGTTGGTTACCAACGAGCCCTTTCGCTTTCCAATTGGGCGCGAGAAGACATTGTGTCGTCAGGGTGGACCAATTGCAGGAGTGTTGGGGCGGGGCAGTTGGAGGCAGGAAGTCATGTGCTGAAACTGCATCCAATCAGAGTTGATGACCCCCGAATGATGCCTCCCGGTCTGAACGAAACTGGCCAAAACCAATTCCCACCATGGTCCCAAACCATGTGAATAGCATATAATGCTGTGTTTATTACTGCAATCAACAGTAGACATGTTAGGGTTGGGGTACAAAGGCTGGTGAGCTCTAATGGAGATCTCCCTCAGGCTGTCCGAGGTTCATTCATATTACCTGATGTAAATTAGAGGGAATACATGACATGTCTGAAACATCTCTTTGCAGCACAAGCAAGATAAGGCAGCTGGTGTAGACATTGACTGTATTCCTAAAAATAATAGCTCCTTAAACATGACTTACACACTAACTCCAATTGATGTGTTGTCACGAGGTGCAAAGTGGTGAACAGAAAACCTGCAAATCTGTTTAATACTTCCATAAAAAGTACAAAGCCGGCACTCGTTAACTATTTGCATTTATATGACGCCTTTAACGTAGTAAAATGTCCCAAGGCACTTCACAGGCATGTTATAAAGTTTAAAAGTGAGTTACATAAGCGGACATTAGGGCGGGCGACCAAAACCTGGGTGAAAGAGGTAGGTTTTAAGGAGCGTCTTAAAGGCAGAGAGGTTTAGGGAGGGATTTCCAGAGTTTGGAGCTCAGGCAGCTGAAGGAACGGCCAACAATGGTGGAACGATTAAAATAGGCAATACACGCAAGGCCAGAATTGGAGGAGCGCAGATATGGCGGAGGATTGTGGGGCTGGAGGAGATTACAGAGATAGGGAGGGGCGAGGCCATGGAGGGATTTGAAAACAAGGATGAGAATTTTAAAATTGAGGCCTTGCTGGAACTGGAACCAAGGTAGATCAGCGGGTGACGGGTGAACGGGACTTGGTGTGAGTTAGAAAAAGGGCAGCAGATTTTTGGATGAGCTCAATTTTACGGAGGGTGGAAAGACGGGTGGCTGGTCAGAAGAGCGGTGGAATATTTAAGCGTAGAAAGGCATGGATGAACCTATTCAATAAGATGTGGCCTTAGCTAGAATCTTAAAAGTTTTGACCTTTGGTAATTGAAATTTTCCATTCTCTTTCCATTCCTCCCCCCCCCCCCGCCCCCCCCGCAACAGTTACCGGAAATTGGCACTGCGATGGCATCCTGACAAGAACCCGGATAATAAGGAATTTGCGGAACAGAAGTTTAAGGAGATTGCAGAGGCGTATGAAGTACTATCAGACAGTAAGTGTGCACCGCAAATTATTTTCCATTTGTTTCTCGTGAAGAGTTGCTTTCTATGGACTCATGTAAACCTGAGGGAGTAAGTAATAGAAGATTATGTTGATAGGGTGAGATAAAGTAGTGTGGGAGGAGGCTCACGTGGAGCACAAACACTGGCATAGACAAGTTGGGTTGAACGGCCTGTTTCTGTGCTGTAAATTCTATGCCATCTGAATAACACTTAATTTTCATAACTTTTTTTCGTAGAAAGTAAACGGGAGGTTTATGACCAGTACGGAAAGGATGGATTAATTGGAACAGGTAAGAGGAAATGTCTTGTTACCTTTTCTTCAAACAAAAGGTAGAAACAATCATGAACTCTCTCCCCTCCAAAAGAATGTGTCAACTGAGGAATAACAGAAGTTTTCAAGACTGAGATCAATAGATTTTGGTTGGCTGACTGAGGGGTTGAAGATGATTGAAGGAGTTGTTAGGGTAAATTTTTTTCTTTTTGTTCCTGGGATGTGGGCATCGCTGGCCAGGCCAGCATTTATTGCCCATCCCTACTTGCCCTTGAGAAGGTGGTGGTGAACCGCTGCAGTCCATGTGGGGTAGGTACACCCACAGTGCTGTTAGGAAGGGAGTTCCAGGATTTTGACCTGGTGACTGTGAAGGAACGGCGATATAGTTCCAAGTCAGGATGTTGTGTGGTTTGGAGGGGAAGCTGCAGGTGGTGGTGTTCTCATTAGTCTGCTGCCCTTGTCCTTCTAGGGGTTAGAGGTCACGGGTTTGGAAGGTGCTGTTGAAGGAGCCTTGTGCGTTGCTGCAGTGCATCTTGTAGATGGTACACACTGCTGCCACTGTGCATCGGTGGTGGAGGGAGTGAATGTTTGTAGATGGGGTGCCAATCAAGTGGGCTGCTTTGTCCTGGATGGTGTCGAGCTTCTTGAGTATTGTTGGAGCTGCACCCATCCAGGCAATTGGAGAGTATTCCATCACACTCCTGACTTGTGCCTTGTAGATGGTGGACAGGATTTGGGGAGACGGGAGGTGAGTTACTCGCCTCAGGATTCCTAGCCTCTGACCTGCTCTTGTAGCCACCATATTTATATGGCTACTCTAGTTTAGTTTCTGGTCACTATCAACATCCTGGGGGATTCAGCGATTGTAATGCCATTGAATGTCAAGGGGAGATGGTCATTGACTGGCACTTGTGGGGGGTGGGAATCCAGTACAAGGGGGCATATCCTTAAAGTTAGAGCTTGGCCATTCAGGGGTGATGTCAAGAATCATTTCTTCACACATAGAGTAGTGGAAATCTGGAACTCTCTTCCCCTAAAAGGCTGTTGAGGCTGGGGGTTAATTATCAATCTCAGTTTTGAATTTTTTAGAGCTTTGTTAGGCAAGGGTCCTAAGAGAACCAAGACGAGTAGATAGTGTTATGATACAGAGAAACCATGATCTAATTGAATGATGGAACAGGTGTGAAGGGCTGAATGGCCTCCTCCTATTCCTGTGGTTCAGTATCTCTCCACAGGGGATCTTGCGAGGGTTGGGAGTAACTGGGGACATTGTAGTGATGTTCACTGTGAGAAGTGATGCACCAAACTACTCCTTCAAAGGTCTTGCTGTGATTTTATTAAAAGCCCTGATTTCTGGGTCCCTGTATTATTTAACACAAAAGTCCGAGTGTATCAGGCCTGTGTCCTCAGTACCTTGCTCTATGGCAGCGAGGCCTGGACAATGTATGTCAGCCAAGAGCGACGTCTCAATTCATTCCGTCTGCGCTGCCTCCGGAGAATACTTGGCATCAGGTGGCAGGACCGTATCTCCAACACAGAAGTCCTCGAGGCGGCCAACATCTCCAGCTTATACACACTACAGAGTCAGCGGCGCTTGAGATGGCTTGGCCATGTGGGCCGCATGGAAGATGGCAGGATCCCCAAAGACACATTGTACAGCGAGCTCGCCACTGGTATCAGACCCACCGGCCATCCATGTCTCCGCTTAAAAGACGTCTGCAAAGGCGACATGAAATCCTGTGACATTGATCAGAAGTCGTGGGAGTCAGTTGCCAGCGTTCGCTGGAGCTGGCGGGCAGCCATAAAGACGGGGCTAAAGTGTGGCGAGTCGAAGAGACTTAGTAGTTGGCAGGAAAAAAGACAGGGACGCAAGGGGAGAGCTAACTGTGTAACAGCCCCGACAAACAAATTTCTCTGCAGCACCTGTGGAAGAGCCTGTCACTCTAGAAAAGGCCTTTATAGCCACTCCAGGCGCTGCTTCACACACCACTGACCACCTCCAGGCGCTTACCCATTGTCTCTCGAGATAAGGAGGCCAAAGAAGTATTATTATTTAAGCTGCACTCTTACTCCAGTTTCACTTGTTGAAGTCCGTTCGCACTCTGTGCTGCTGTTTTGTTCACTGTCCAGAAACTGAATGGTGAAGCTTCTACATGTGCCTTTCTGTTTTTCCCCACATTCATGCTAGCCACAGCTAGTAACTGGATACTTTCTCATTCCCTTTCCTGTCTCTGCAGCCATGTGATCGCCTGGGAGAGGCAAAAGACAGAGGAAAACCCCCCAGGGCCAATAAGGGAGAAAATACACTGGGAAATTCCTCCCCAGGTCCCTCAGACGATCAAAGCCCAGTCCTGGAGATCAGTTGGACCAGTGTTGTTTGTAAAGACACTTACTTTTTACACAATGCAATCTCTTCCCCAGTCAGGATCCGGTCCAGCTCCTTCTTGAAGGGATACAGGGAGTCAGCACCCAGCACTCCAGCCAGAAACACATTCCCAAGGCTCAAACTCTCCAGGAACAGAGGAACCACTGAATGCTCCGATTCTACAGTGTTTAAATTCATGTCCCTGCCTCTCCTGACATGAAGTCTCGCAGTAACCAAGGAAACACAATTCAACATACGGGGGCATCGCGGTCAAGCTTGATCCTTCACTCATCCGAAGGCTGTGCAGTCAGAGCCTTAAACTGATAGCAAGTGGGAGCGGAAATGCTCTTTACAAAGTCAAACCCATGTCCGAGAATGGTTTTAAGGCCAGCTACAGCACAGAAACAGGCCATTCGGCCTAACAGGTCCTTGGCAGTGTTTATGCTCCACATGAGCCAACTGCCAACCCTCTTCATCTAACTTCATCAACATATTCTTCTATTCCTTTCTCCCTCGTGTTAGCCCCTGCCTGTTGTATCTTTCCTGATAGCTACAAGCTCTCATAGAATTATTGAGTGATTTAAGGCACAGAAGGAGGCCAATCAGTCCTTTGAATGCATGCAGACTCTACGCAGAGCAATCCAGTCAGTCCCATTCCCCCGCTTGATCCCCGTAGCCCTGCAAGTCTATTTCCCTCAAGTGCCCATCTAATTTCCTTTTGAAATCATTGTCTCCATTTCTTCCACCCTCATGGGCAGCGAGTTCCAGGTCATTACCACTCGCTGCATAAAAAAGTTCTTACTCATATTCCCCCTGCATCTCTTACCCAAAACCTTCAACCTGTGTCCCAAGTACTTGTACCATCAGCCAATGAGAACAGTTATTCCGTGTCTAACTTAAATAAACCTGTCATAATCTTGTACACCTCTATAAAATCTCCCATCAATCTCCTTTGCTCCAGGGAGAACAACCCTAGCTTCTCAAACCTAACCTCGTAACTAAAATCCTCCATCCCTGGAACCATTCTGGTAAATCTCCTCTCAAGGACCCTCACATCTTGCCCAAAGTGTGGTGACCAGAACTGGAGGTAATACTCTATTTGTGGCTGAACCAGAGCTTTGTAACTTCCTTGTTTTTCCTCACAGAATCATTACAGGGCAGAAGGAGGCCATTCGGCCTAGCGTGTCTGCACCAGCTCTCTGAAAGAGCAGTTCTCTCAGTTCCATTCCCCTGCCTTCTCCCCATAATCCTGCACATTCTTCCTTTTCATAAAACTGTCTAATTCCCTTTTGAATGCTTCAATTGAACCTGCCTCCACCACGTTCTCAGGCAGCGCATTCCAGACCTTAACCACTCACTGCGTGAAAAAGTTTTTCTTCTCTTTTGCTTCTCTTACCAATTACTTTAAATCTGTGCCCTCTCGTTCTCGACCCTTTCACGAGTGGGAACAGTTTCTCTCTATCTACTCTGTCCAGACCTCTCATGATTTTGATCACCTCTATCAGATCTCCTCTCAAACATCTATGCTCAAAGGGGAACAACCCCAGCTTCCCAGGCTTCAAAACCCAGAGCTCAAGTTCCTCCAGCTGACAATGCTTTCTGCACCTATGGTTGTCCAGGACTTGGGAAGTGTCTTCGGGTTCCCACATGGCACAGCATGTGCATTTGACAGGACTGAGGTTCCCTGCCATGCCTCTATTTATGTAACTCCTAACTAAAACTTAGCAGAAGTAAACTAACATTAAAACACTCACTAGCTACTCACCAATCAGCACTTTTCCTTGTGCTGACATCACTAGAGTTTTTTGTTTAGGATGCTTTTGCTTCTTCTGGCCTTCGACTGCTCCACCTCCGATCACCTTTAGGTCCACGTTCTTACCTCCGGGCTCTCCAATTGAGGCCTACTCTCAGGCCTTAGCTCTTTATCCTGTCCGGCTGTCCTACTGCTTCGCCCCTGAACTGTTTTAGATGCGCACTCACTACCTCTGAGCTCAGTTACTCAGATTGATGGTAGGTGGGAAATGTTGTTCCACGGAGATCAGCACTGAGACCACTGCTATTCACCATTTACATAAATGATTTGGACTTGGGAATCAGAAGTACAATAGCAAAATTTGTAGATGACACAAAATTGGGAATAAAGTCGTACTTTATCTGCAAATAGAGAAAATGACACCAGTAAAGAAAACAGCTGCAGTGATCCCAACAGCCATCACTACAGAATCTGCACTGTAGAAACTGGTAATTGTTCCAGCCATGTACAACATACTACGAGTCAAGGCAGACAATACAATGAGGTTCCAAGGGTGCTTTCACCTGATTTGTTCACAACAGCTAAGAGGAGGGGATTGTAAAAAAAAAAAATACAGAAAGATGTTAACAAACTTGCAGAATAGACGTGTAAATGTAATTCATTTTATTATATTTGCGTGTGAAGTGGTACATGCTGGTAGGAACAATAGGTAGGAAAATAAGAGTCTATATGGGGCAAAGAAGCAAAGGGATTTAGGGGTTCAGGTACACAAATCTTTATTCCAGTATCATCCTTCTGCAGTGGTCTAACCCAAGGCTCTGTAGAAGTTTAACATGATCTCTGCTTTTCAATTCTACCTTTCTAGAAATGGACCCCCCAATGCTCGGTTTGCTTTTTTTTAAATGACCTTATGCACCTGCTTTGCTGCTTTTAGTGATTTGTGTACATGTGGTCAGTGTTGTACCTTTTGACATGAATGTTTTTTTTTTCTCTAATAGGTGGCAGAGGTCCCAGCATGGACACAGAATTTCCAGGATTTGTGTTTTCATTCCGTAGCCCTGATGAAGTGTTTAGGGAATTCTTTGGTGGGCGAGATCCCTTTGCAGAATTGTTTGGTGAGCATGTGCTGTCTTTGTCTTTTTGCACTGCCTTACTCCCTTGCGGTTACGCATCGAGTCCACTGTACGATCCCACTGATCTTTGCAGAATCCCAAGGGTTCCATCTGTGGAATGTAACTGGTCCAAGGTTTAACTTCAGCTCAATCAAAATTCTGTCGTCTATATCCTAACTCTCAGCAAATCCCGTTCACCCATCATCCCCTGTGCTCGCTGATCTACATTGCCTCCCGGTCTGGCAACACCCGCATTTTTAAATCGTCATCCTCGTGTTAAATCCCTCCATGGCCTCGCCCCTCCCTATCTCTGTAACCGCCTTCAGCCCCACAACCTTCTGCGATCACTGCACTCCTAAAATCTGGCCTCTTGCACATCCCTGATTCTCATTGCTCCATCATTAATGGCCGTGATTTAAGACATCTATGTCCCAGGCTCTGGAATCCCCTCTCTATAATCTCCTCACCTCTCAACCGCGCTTTCCTCCTTTTAAAAAGCTCCTTAATACCCATCCTAATATCTCCTGTGTGGCTCGGTGTTAGGTTTTGTCTGATTTATGCTCCTGTGAGGCGTCTCGGGATGTTTTACTACGTTAGAGGCACTATATAAAATGCAAGTTGTTGTTAAATAATGTGAATTGCGACTGTCGTTAGTCTGAAACTTCACTACTGTATGGTTGAAGGTGATGTTTTTTGTTAAGAGATTGAAACAAGATCGTGTTTGCTTTGTCTGGTGGAACAGGTGATTGATAGAAGGTCCAAGTTTTGAAGGGGTGATCTAATGTAGGTGTTTAACATAATAAAGAGATTTAATAGAGTAGATACAGGACAAGTATTTCCTCTAGTGGGGGACTCCAGGACAAGTGGGGGCATAACCTTAAAATTAGAGCTAGGTTATTCAGGGATGACATCATGAAGTGCATCATCACAAAGGGTAGTGGAAATCTGGAACTCTCTCACCTAGAAAGTTGTGGATGCTGGAGGTTCAATTGAAAATTTCAAGACTGGGATCAATAGGTTATTGTTAGTTAAGGGTATTAAGGGATGTGGAGCTAAGCTGGGTAAATGGATCAGCCATGATCTAATTGAATCATTGGCTTGAAGGGTTTATTAGCTTATTTCTGTTCCAAAACTCCTTTTTAAAAAACAAAAAAAACAGATTTATAGAAAAGTCTTGCATTTCTATAGTGTCTTTCATGACATCCCAAAGCTCTTTACAGCACTTCTGAAGTGTAGTCACTCTTGCAATATAGGAAGTGCACAATCAAATTTGCACACAGAAGGATCCCACGAACAGCAATGTGATATTGGTCAAGGGATAAATAAGATACCAGGGAGAACTCCACTCCTCCTCTTTGAAGTAGTGTCGTGGGATCCTTTATATTCACCTGAGAGGGAAGATGGGACCTTGCTTTGACATCTCACCCCTTCTGACAGTGCAGCACACCACACCCTCAGTACTGCACTAGGATGTGTCAGCCTAGATTATGGACTCCAGTTTCTGGGCTTGAACCTATAACCTGAACGTGAGGCGAGAGTGCTGCCCACTGAGCTGTGGAGGATGTCTATATATCAGTGGATTAACTGTCCATTGGGGAGCTTTGCTGGTGCAGGAAGGTTGCTTTGTGATTGGGACTACTGCTGTTGTAGAACAAAGAAAATTACAGCACAGGAACAGGCCCTTCGGCCCTCCAAGCCTGCGCCAATCCAGATCCTCTATCTAAACATGTCGCCTATTTTCTAAGGGTCTGTATCTCTTTGCTTCCTGCCCATTCATGTATCTGTCTAGATACATCTTAAAAGACGCTATCGTGCCCGCGTCTACCACCTCCGCTGGCAACGCATTCCAGGCACCCACCACCTTCTGCGTAAAGAACTTTCCACGCATATCCCCCCTAAACTTTTCCCCCTCACTTTGAACTCGTGACCCCTAGTAATTGAATCCCCCACTCTGGGGAAAAAGCTTCTTGCTATCCACCCTGTCTATACCTCTCATGATTTTGCACACCTCAATCAGGTCCCCCCTCAACCTCCGTCTTTCTAATGAAAATAATCCTAATCTACTCAACCTCTCTTCATAGCTAGCACCCTCCATACCAGGCAACATCCTGGTGAACCTCCTCTGCACCCTCTCCAAAGCATCCACATCCTTTTGGTAATGTGGCGACCAGAACTGCACGTAGTATTCCAAATGTGGCCGAACCCAAGTCTTATACAACTGTAACATGACCTGTCAACTCTTGTACTCAATACCCCGTCCGATGACGGAAAGCATGCCGTATGCCTTCTTGACCACTCTATTGACCTGCATTGCCACCCTCAGGGAACAATGGACCTGAACACCCAAATCTCTCTGTACATCAATTTTCCCCAGGACTTTTCCATTTATTGTATAGTTCACTCTTGAATTGGATCTTCCAAAATGCATCACCTCGCATTTGCCCGGATTGAACTCCATCTGCCATTTCTCTGCCCAACTCTCCAATCTATCTGTATTCTGCTGGAGGTTGGTCTGAATGTCCCATTTCTGTGTTAATAACTTCTGTGTAAAAGTCACTAAATCCTGGCGCGGGTATAAAATTAAAACCCGACCTGGGCCCGACCCGGGCCAGAGTCCTTTAATTTTTTTAAATGCCCAACCCAACCCGAACTGGACACGTGTAGTCGGGTTTGGTCGGGTAGCCAGGCTTTACTGCAGAGTGCGGAGTCCGGACTGCACGTTTCCCGCCTTGACGTCCTGAATATTCATTTGAAGATTACTTCCTGGAACAAGGTAGCACTCACTGTCCATGTCCATGTCCAGCCCGACCCGAGCCTGAATGCTGGAGCTGGAAGAGAGACCCGACCCGAACTCGAACCTGACACTTGTCATCGGGTTTGGGTCGGGTGGCCACGCTTTAAAAGTCACCACAAAGTTAATTCATTAAATGAAACGCTTTGAAGTGTTGAAATAAGATGAGGCCCATAGTGTCTGTGCTGGCTGTTTGAAAGAGCTGTCGTGCTTCATCCCACACCCCTGCTTTTAGTCCATAAGTTCCTCATCCCCAAGTACCCGTCAACACTCTATTAAAATTATTGGTTGGGCTTAGGGTTGCGCCATTCAGGGGTGAAATCAGGAAGCATTCCTTCACACAAATGGTCGTGGAAATCTGAACGCAGGGGGCCAATCTAAATTTTCAGGACTGGGATCGATACATAGGTAAGGATGTCGAGGGATATGGACCAAAGGCAGTAAATGGAGTTGAAATACAGATCAGCCAACATCCGAGTGGTGGAACAGGCTTGAGGGATATTAATTAATATATTCATGCTAATACTCCTGTTTTTCTATCAGATCAATTTTCTTGTATGATGTAAATAACTTGTTAACTGATTTTTTTTTTTGCTCCCAATTATTTCATCTGCAGATGACTTTAGTCCATTTGCCGAAGTGGGAGGGATCGACCGACCTCGACGGGGACCCGGATCTTTCTTTCAATTCTCTTTTCCTACTGGATCAGGTATGTTGGAAGTGAGGGAGACTGTTCAGTCAAAGGAAGTACTGTGTACAGTTCGAGGCACCCCACCTTAGAAAGGATTAATTGTCCTTGGAAGGTGTGCCATGCCGATTCATCAGAATATTACCAGGGCTCCATGGGGTAGATTATGAGGAGTGATTACATAAACTAGGTTTATATTCCCCGGAATAGAGAAGGTTAAAAGCTGATTCGATTGAATGTTTTAGGATTTTGAAAGGAAATGATAGAGTAGATGGAGAGAAACTCTTTTCACTGGTGTAGGAGTCAAGTGAGGCTCAGTTTGGGTTCTGCCAGGGCCACTCAGCTCCTGACGACCACTACCAACTGGAAGGAGAAGGTCAGCAAATGCATGGGAACACCACCACCTGCAATTTCCCCTTCAAAGTCACACACCATCCTGACTTGGAACTATATCGGCCGTTCCTTCACTGTCGCTGGGTCAAAATCCTGGAACTCCCTTCCTAACAGCACTGTGGGTGTACCTACCTCACGTGAACTGCAGCGGTTCAAGAAGGCAGCTCACCACCACCTTCTCAAGGGCAACTAGGGATGGACAATAAATGCTGGCCTGGCCAGTGACACCCACATCCCATGAATGAATTTAAGAAAAAAGGATAAGAGGACGTAACCTTAAAATCAGAGCTGGGTCATTCAAGAGAAGTTAAGAAACATTCTTCATGCAAAAGGTGGTAGACATCCGGAACAGTCTCCCACAAAAAGCAGTAGATGCTAGCTTAATTAATAACTTTAAATCTGAGATTGATGGATTTTAGCTAGACATGTGTATAAAAGGATATGGAGCCAAGGCAGGTGGATGGAGATAGGATACAGGTCAGCCACGATCTCGTTGAATGGAGGAACAGGCTCAAGGGGCTGAATGGCCTCCTTCTGTTCCCAAGAGGGATAGGGGCAAGTCTTGCTGAAGGGTTGCAGGAGGGAAGTTGCTATGGGATCCATCATGTGAAAAGTGAAATCTGCACACAGTAAGGTCCCACAAACAGTAATGCAATAAATGGCCAGATAATGTGTTTTAGTGATGTTGAGTGAGGGATCAATATTGGCCCAAGACATCTTTTACTGTAGGTGGTCTCAAAGCACTAGGCACTCTCTTACTTCTCAACTGAGGCTTCCTAATCAATGGAAGACTTCTTTAAAAAAAAAACTTCACATTATCATAGAATGATGCAGCGTAGAAGGCGGCCATTCGGCCCATTGTGCGTGTGAACTCTTCTAAAGAGCCAACCAATTAATTCGACTTTTCCACCGCTCCCGCACTCTCTCCCCATGTCCCTTCAAGTATTTATCCAACTCTCTTTTGAAAGTTACTATTGAATCTGCTTCCACCGTCCTTTCAGGCAGCGCGTTCCAGATCACAACAACTCACTGTGTTAAAAAAAAACAAATTCTCCTCGTCTCCCTTTGCTTCTTTTACCCTGAATCCATGTCCTCCGGTTACCAATCCTTCTGCTGGTATGAAGAGTTTCTGACTATTGTTACGACCAGCTGAGAGAGGTGTCTAGGGGTCCCTCTCGGCTTTCACCTGATCTTACCATAACGGGGTTTAATTTTTTAAACACACTGTTTTTAGCTCCTCTTGGTGAATCCTTGTTCACCGCTTCCAATGATAAGGCAAAAAACCCCCCAGCTCAAACAGGTTTTCTTAGGTTTAAAGAAGAAAAGTCGAAATTTATTAAACTTGAAAACTCTAATGCGGTTGACGTCTACGGATACACGATGTGCCCACGCTAGCATGCAAACGTGATACACACATGCAAATAGAGTCATAGTCATAGAGAAATACAGCACTGAAACAGGCCCTTCGGCCCACTGAGTCTGTGCTGACCATCAACCACCCATTTATACTAATCCTACATTTATCCCATATTCCCTACCACATCCCCTCCTACATTAATCCCATATTCCCTACCATTCTCCTACCTACACTAGGGGCAATTTACAATGACCAATTTACCTATCAACCTGCAAGTCTTTGGCAGTGGGAGGAAACTGGAGCACCCAGCGGAAACCCACACGGCCACAGTGAGAACTTGCAAACTCCACACAGGCAGTACCCAGAACCGAACCCGGGTCACTGGAGCTGTGAGGCTGCGGTGCTAACCACTGCGCTACTGTTCCGCCCCAAATAGAGACAGAAAACAGAAGATAAATAAAGTGGAAAATTTTGAGGCAGTATCTGAGGAGTTTTTCTTTATGGTTCTTCAAGCTAACTGTAGAATCCTTGATTGTAGCTAGATCTTGCTTTTCGTTGGGGCCCAGTATTCTTCTTAAACCTTGTTCGCTGTAGGAGACTTTTCTCTCTTGGGGTTCATGTGTCTTCAGTGGATTCAGAGGCTTGTGAGAAAGAGATGGGAGCAGACAGGAGAGATCTTCTCAGTCCAGGAGCAAACAGTCTTTTTGAGTTCAAACTTTCTGTGACTAGTTCAAAAGACCCTGGAACAGCCATGTTAGTCATGTGACCTGCTGGTCTAACCAGTCCTGGATTGAATCACCTTCGCAGTTTCTGGAATGCTTCTCTTGCACACAATACATGGTGATCCAGGTCCCTTGCAGGTTGAATGTGTCAGGGAATAGCCCCTTTGTCCTTGCAAGCACTGTCTGTTAATATGCAAATGAATTTTCCAGTCATGGCTGATCTGTTTAAAAGTCATTTCACTCCATCAACAGTTTAAAATCAATGTTCATGATAAAATTAATGTGCCTCATTCCTGGCAGGTGGGAACCTAACATGACACTATCTACACTATCCAAACTAAACTTTTCTTTGTTGTGCACAGCCTGTTTATTGAACTGCATGGTCCCTTTAATATTGTTGCAGGGCTGCAAATATGTGCGTCTTAAAGAGATCATTGGTGCGCAGCCTGTTTGCACTGCGAGGTACATTTTGTGATCATGCACCCGTGAAGCTTAGAGGGAACATTGACCAAAAACCTTCATGAATTTCAAATGCTGCCATTAAATCTCCCTCTAACCTTCTCTGCTCTAAGGAGAACAATCCCAGCTTCTCCAGTCTCTCCAAATAACTGAAGTCCCTCATCCCTGGTACCATTCGAGTAAAATAAAAGCAAAATACTGCAGATGCTGGAAATCTGAAATAAAAACAAGAAATGCTGGAAAAACTCAGCAGGTCTGACAGCATCTGTGGAGAGAGAAGCAGAGTTAACGTTTCAGGTCAGTGACCCTTCATCAGAACTGACAAATATTAGAAATGTAATAGGTTTTAAGCAAATAAAGTGGGGGTGGGGCAAGAGATAACAAAAGACAAGGTGTTGATAGGACAAGGTCACAGAGAATAACTGACCAGAAGGTCATGGAGCAAAGGTAAAATGGTATGTTAATGGTGTATTGAAAGACAAAGCGTTAGTATAGAGAGGATGTTAATTGACAGAAAAATGAACTGCCCTGGACCCAAGAACAAATATGAAAAAAAACAGTGGGTAGGCACAGTAGAAACAAACTAAAATAAAATAAACAAATAAAAAAGAAAAAAATAACTAAAAATAAAATTAAAATGGGGGGCCCGTCATGCTCTGAAATTATTGAACTCGATGTTCAGTCCGGCAGGCTGTAGTGTGCCTAATCGGTAAATGAGATGCTGTTCCTCGAGCTTGCGTTGATGTTCGCTGGAACACTGCAGCAATCCCAGGACAGAGATGTGAACATGAGAGCAGGGGGGAGTGTTGAAATGGCCAGCAACTGGAAGCTCACGGTCATGCTTTCGGACTGAGTGGAGGTGCTCTGCAAAGCGATCACCCAATCGGCATTTGGTCTCCCCATTGTAGAGGAGACCACATTGTGAGCAGCGAATACAGTATACTACATTGAAAGAAGTACAAGTAAATCGCTGCTTCACCTGAAAGGAGTGTTTGGGGCCTTGGATAGTGAGGAGAGAAGAGGTAAATGGGGAGGTATTACACCTCCTGCGATTGCAGGGAAAGGTGCCACGGGAAGGGGATGAGGTGGTGGGGGTAATGGAAAAGTGGATGAGGGTGTCGCAGAGGGAACGATCCCTTCGGAATGCTGACGGGAAGGGAGGGGAAGATGCGTTTGGTAGTGGCATCACACTGGACATGGCAGAGATGATCCTTTGGATGTGGAGGCTGGTGGGGTGGAAAGTGAGGACAAGGGGAACCCTGTCGCAGTTCTGGGAGGGAGGGGAAGGGGTGAGGGCAGAGGTGCGGGAAATGGGCTGGATACGGTTGAGGGCCCTGTCAACCACAGTTGGGGGGGGGGAATCCTCGGTTGAGGACTACCATTCTAGTAAATCTCTACTGCACCTTCTCTAAGGCCCCCTTGTTATAATTGACATGGTCCCTGTTCTTGAATTCAGCCTCTCTGACTGTGACAAGATAAGAATTGTATCTTACTGTTGCTTATAACCTTTATCTGTGCTAAATGGCTTTGACGCAAGTTTAAAGCTTGTTCGGTTGGGCACGGCCCGTACAGAAAATCATGGTACCAGAACTGAGAGATTGCAGCTATCGGAAAAGATTAAATAGTTTGAGGCTCTTTCTAGCTCGCTCACTCACACTTTCACTACAAGTGTCTGAAAGAGGTGAAAAAAAACTTCTTTACCCAGAAAGGAACTTGTTGCCACAGGAGTAGTTGTGGCGCATGGCATTGATACATTTAAGAGAAGCTAGGTCAACACATGAGTGAGAAAGGAAGAAAGTCATGCTGATAGAGTTAGACGATGAGGAGTGGAAGGAGGTTTGTGAGCTGCATAAATGCTGCTTCTATGCTGTATATTCTATGTAATGTAATTCAATGGAATAAGAACAGTTTAATTCCTGCAGTTTCCACTCTCGTCTACTAACACACTGATACATAGTTCCAGAGACAGCAGCCATTCTCTGGTACCTTGCCCAGATTGCATTACATTGGCACGTGACTCTAGGCACTGAGTGCTTGTAGACCATTAGTCAGGCGAGACATCAAGATAAAGTGACTCTTAATCTGTATTAAAGCACGCCTTTCCAGCAGATTGTTTGGCAGTCAGGAGTGGAATCTCTAGCTGTTTTCCTTTCCTGAATCTTAGGGAATTGAGACCAACATCCAAAAGACTTGCAGGTGATAGGTAAATTGGCCGTTGTAAATTGCCCCTAGTGGAGGGAGGTGATAGGGAATATGGGATTACTGTAGGATTTGTATAAATGGGTGGTTGTTGGTCGGCACAGACTCGGTGGGCCGAAGGGCCTGTTTCAGTGCTGTATCTCTAAATAAAAATAAATTAAAAAAAGAAAACTGGTATGGAGCAGGGAACAAACATCTCGAGTACAAAGAGGTGGAAATTATGCCACAATTATTTAAAGTTCTGTTTAGACCACACCCTGAACTGTGTTCAGTTCTGGCAGGGCACCTTGGGAAGGATATATTGGCCTGTGAGGGGGTGTAGCACAGTTTCACCAGAACAATACTGGGGTTAAAAGGGTTAAATTATGAGGACAGATTGCATGCCATAAACATGGTTTGGATTCCCTCGAATAAAGGGATGATCTAATTGAGGTATTTAAGATGATTGAGAATAACTATTTCCTCTGGTAGGGCAAGTCCAGGACAAGGGGACATTAAAATTAGAGCCAGGCAGGTCAAGTTGATAGTTGTTGGGTAAGAGTATTACGGGTTAAGGAACCATGGTGTGCAGCTGGAGTTGACATCATGGCTGATCTGCATCTTATTGAATAGCAGGACGGGCTGAAGGGGCTGAGTGGCCTCCTCCTGTTCTTATATTCTGCTCATTGTTGAGCTGTCTATGAGTCTTCACTTTTTTATTATTTGAACTCTCTCTCCAATTCTGAACTCTAACAAATGCACTTGACCGTCGACAGACTTCTCGTCGTTTTCTGCAAATGTCGGAGGGAGTGGACTGGGGAGTTTCCGATCGGTATCAACCTCCACGAAGCTCGTTAATGGAAAACTCATCACCACCAGAAAGTGAGTAACTGGGAGGAGATGCAGAGAGTTGCAATAATTGCCACCTGTATTGTCACGTTGGCAGTCCTAGCTGGTACAGTTGTGTTAACAGAAAGGCTGGACTCTGTTCTTATTCTACTTCTGGTGGGGAACAGAGTGGAGCAGTGGAGTGGGAGGTGCAGGGGGGGTTTGCTAATGAGCATTACAATTGCAGCAACACATCATCAGTAGGGTACAGCTAACCTGTCTTATGACGATCCAATCCCAGCTCACGTTCCCTATTAGCGCGTGAACATAGAGACATTTACATAAAATCATTTACGGCACAGAAGGAGGCCATTCAGCCCATTGAATCCATGGAACTTGGAGAATTCTGTTCACAATGGTAGGAAGAGGGACGTTGAAGGCTCGAAAGGTGACTTTACAATGAATATTTGGCTGCCAGAAGCCAATTAGCCCTATGGTAAAATTTCTGGCACCTCCTACTTAGAACTTGGAAGGTCAAAAGGATTGTGAGGCCCTTCATTCACAGTCTGTGTTCCAGCTGATAACAGTGTAAAGAAAGAAATTTATGTAGTATCTTTCATGTTATCAGGGCATCCCAAAGCACTTTACAGTCAATGAACTACTTTTGAAGTATAGTCACTGTTGTAATTTAGGAAACACAGAGCCAATTTGCACATAGCAAGCTCCAACAAACAGCAGTGAGTTAACAACCAGTTGATCTCTTTCAGTGATGTTGGTTGAGGGGCAAATATTGGACAGGACACAGGGGAATATTCCATTGCTCCTCTTTGTAATAGTGCCATGGATCTTCCACCTGAGAGGGCAGATGGGGCCTCAGTTAACATCTCATCCAAAAAACGGCACCTCAGACAGTGCAGCACTCTCTCAGTACACCATTGGGAGTGTCAGCCTGGATAATGTACACTGGTTTCTGGAGTGGGAACCGAACTCTCAACCTTTTGACTCAAATGAGTGTGGACTGAGCTTTACTCTTTTTTTTCATGTCGAGGGGGCCTTTATTCCTCCGGCCCCCTTTAAAAACATATTTACAAAAATAACTTTATTAAAACAGATAAATAAACCAAAACTAAAATTAAAATGCCATGCTCGGCGTCGATGATGCACTCCAGTTCCTGCGGTGCCCACCGGTCGCGGAGGGCCTCAAGCGTGCCGGCGAACACCGCATGCTGCTTCTCCAGGGACACCCGGGCGCGAACGTAACCACGGAAGAGGGGCAGGCAATCAGGGTGGATGGACCCCCCCCCCTCGACGGCCCGCAATCTGGACCTGTGAATTGCCACCTTGGCCAAGCCCAGGAGCAGACCGACGAGGAGATCCTCCTCCCGGCCCAAGCCCCTCTGCACCGGGTGCCCAAAGATCAGGAGCGTGGGACTGAAGTGCAGCTAGAACTTGAGGAGCAGTTCCTTCAAATACTCGGGCTACAACCTCGCACACTCCGTATATATGTGAAACACGGACGCGTCCAGGCCGCAGAAAGTACAGGAGGCCTGGGAGTCCGTGAACCTGCTTAAAAGTCTATTGCACGGGACTGCTCTGTGCAGCAACCTCCATGCCAGGTCCCCGATGTAAAGGGGGAGGACTCCTGCGTACAGAGACCTCCATCGGGGTTTCCCCTCGCCGCCAGATGGCAACGCGGACCGCCAGGGCGTGTCCGGCCAGCTGACGAGGGCGAGGAAGTGGAGAGTGTGCAGGAGTAGCCCGTACAGGAAATCCCTCCACCCTGATTGGAATGGCACGGAGGGCATTTCTGAGAGGCGGCTCGGGTTGTGCGGGACCGACTCCCGAGGAGGGTTTCGGGGCCTTGGTCCGATGAGCGTTCCGCACTCCCAAGCCCCCTCACCACCCGCCGTGAGGGGCGTCCCGGGGGTTTTGGCGACTCCTCCGCCCGCCGGTCCATCCCCGGAGTCGGCCGCCTAGACAGCCGAGGCGCTCTCCTCCACCGGCGGGGGAGCTCACTGACTGGAGGTGACCATGTTCCAGATTCGGAATAGATCCCGGTAAAAGACAGGCAACTCCCTCAGAGAGGCGCAGCTAACGGACTCCGCCAGGAGCTGCATGTCGTCTTGAAGGCAGTGACACTGGCGGAAAAAATACGTCGCCAGCGCACACCATCTGGGAGGACGCTCGACGTACAGGTATCTCTGCAGGGTCCGAAGGCGGAGAGTCGCAGCCTGGGTGCGCAGGCACACCAGCGACTGGCCGCCCTCCTCGATCGGGAGACTCAGGACCGCGGCAGAGACCCAGTGTTTCCTCTTGCCCCAGAAGAAGTCGACGAGTTTCTTCTGGATCTTGGTGGCAAATGCAGGGGGCGGGGCCAAAGTGACCAACTGGTACCACAGCATGGAGGCCACCAGTTGGTTTATGACCAGCGTTCGGCCTCTGTAGGAAAGCACTCTGAGCAGTCCTGTCCAGCACCCCAGCCGAGTGGTGACTTTTGCCTCCAACTCCTGCCAGTTTGCCGGCCAGGCTTCCTCAGCGGGGCTAAGGTGGACTCCCAGATAGAGGAGGTGCGTGGTGAACAAAGTACAGTATAGCACAGGAACAGGCCATTCGGCCCTCCAAGCCTCCGCCGATCTTGATGCCTGCCTAAACTAAAACCTACTGCACTTATGGGGACTGTATCCCTCTATTCCCATCCTATTCATGTATTTGTCAAGATGCCTCTTAAACGTCATTATCGTACCTGCTTCCACCATCTCCCCCGGCAGCAAGTTCCAGGCACTCACCACCCTCTGTGTAAAGAACTTGCCTCACACATCCCCTCTAAACTTTGCCCCTCTCACCATAAACCTATGTCCCCTAGTAACTGACTCTTCCACCCTGGGAAAAAGCTTCTGACTATCCACTCTGTCCATGCCGCTCATAACTTTGTAAACCTCTATCATGTCGCCCCTCCACCTCCGTCGTTCCAGTGAAAACAATCCGAGTTTATCCAACCTCTCCTCATAGCTAATGCCCTCCAGACCAGGCAACATCCTGGTAAACCTCTTCTGTACCCTCTCCAAAGCCTCCACGTCCTTCTGGTAGTGTGGCGACCAGAACTGCACGCAATATTCCAAGTGTGGCCTAACTAAAGTTCTGTACAGCTGCAGCATGACTTGCCAATTTTTATACTCTATGCCCCGACCGATGAAGGCAAGCATGCCGTATGCCTTCTTGATTACCTTATCCACCTGCGTTGCCACTTTCAGTGACCTGTGGACCTGTACGCCCAGATCTCTCTGCCTGTCGATACTCCTAAGGGTTCTGCCATTTACTGTATACTTCCCACCTGCATTAGATCTTCCAAAATGCATTACCTCACATTTGTCCAGATTAAACTCCATCTGCCATTTCTCCGCCCAAGTCTCCAACCGATCTGTATCCTGCTGTATCCTCTGACAATCCTCATCACTATCCGCAACTCCACCAACCTTTGTGTCATCCACAAACTTACTAATCAGACCAGCTACATTTTCCTCCAAATCATTTATATATACTACAAAGAGCAAATGTCCCAGCACTGATCCCTGCGGAACACCACTAGTCACATCCCTCCATTCAGAAAAGCACCCTTCCACTGCTACCCTCTGTCTTCTATGACTGAGCCAGTTCTGTATCCATCTTGCCGGCTCACCTCTGATCCGGTGTGACATCACCTTTTGTACCAGTCTGCCATGAGGTACCTTGTCAAAGGCTTTACTGAAGTCCATATAGATAACATCCACTGCCCTTCCTTCATCAATCATCTTCGTCACTTCCTCAGAAAACTCAAATTAGTGAGACACGACCTCCCCTTCACAAAACCATGCTGCCTCTCGCTAATAAGTTTGTTTGTTTCCAAATGGGAGTAAATCCTGTCCCGAAGAATCCTGTCTAATAATTTCCCTACCACTGATGTAAGGCTCACCGGCCAATAATTTCCTGGATTATCCTTGCCAGCCTTCTTAAACAAAGGAACAACATTGGCTATTCTCCAGTCCTCTGGGACCTCACCTGAAGCCAATGAGGATGCAAAGATTTCTGTCAAGGCCCCAGCAATTTCTTCCCTTGCCTCCCTCAGTATTCTGGGGTAGATCCCATCAGGCCCTGGGGACTTATCTACCTTAATGCTTTGCGACACCCAACACCTCCTCCTTTTTGATAATGAGATGACTGAGACTATCTGCACTCCCTTCCCTAGGCTCATCATCCACCAAGTCTCTTTGGTGAATACTGATGCAAAGTACTCATTTAGTACCTCCCCCATTTCCTATGGCTCCACACATAGATTCCCTTCTCTGTCCTTGAGCGGGCGAACCTTTTCCCTAGTTACCCTCTTGCTCTTTATATATGTATAAAAAGCCTTGGGATTATCCTTAATCCTGTTTGCCAATGACTTTTCATGACCCCTTTTAGCCCTCCTGACTCCTTGCTTAAGTTCCTTCCGACTGTCTTTATATTCAAGGGCTTCGTCTGTTCCTAGCCTTCCAGCCCTTACGAATGCTTCCTTTTTCTTTTTGACTCGGCTCACAATATCCCTCGTTATCCAAGGTTCCCAAAACTTGCCAAACTTATCCTTCTTCCTCACCGGTACATGCTGGTCCTGGATTCTGATCAACTGACATTTGAAAGACTCCCACATGTCTGATGTTGATTTACCCTCAAACAGCCGCCCCCAATCTAAATTCTTCAGTTCCTGCCTAATATTGTTATAATTAGCCTTCCCCCAATTTAGCACCTTCACCCGAGGACTACTCTTATCCTTATCCACAAGTATCTTAAAACTTATGGAATTATGGTCACTGTTCTCGAAATGCTCCCCTGCTGAAACTTCGACCACCTGGCCGGGCTCATTCCCCAATACCAGGTCCAGTACGGCCCCATCCCAAGTTGGACTATCTACATATTGTTTCAAGAAGCCCTCCTGGATGCTCCTTACAAATTCTGCCCCATCTAAGCCCCTCGCACTAAGTGAGTCCCAGTCAATATTGGGCAAGTTAAAATCACCCACCACTACATCCCTGTTACGTTTACATCTTTCCAAAATCTGTCTACATATCTGCTCCTCTACCTCCCGCTGGCTGCTGGGAGGCCTGTAGAAAACCCCCAACATCGTGACTGCACCCTTCCTATTCCTGAGCTCCACCCATATTGCCTCACTGCATGACCCATCCGAGGTGTCCTCCCGCAGTACAGTTGTGATATTCTCCTGAACAAGTAATGCAACTCCCCCACCCCTTTTACATCCCCCTCTATCCCACCTGAAGCTTCTAAATCCTGGAACATTTAGCTGCCAATCCTGTCCTTCCCTCAACAAAGTCTCTGTAATAGCAACAACATCATAGTTCCAAGTACTAATCCAAGCTCTAAGTTCATCTGCCTTAACTGTTATACTTCTCGCATTGAAACAAATGCACTTCAGACCACCAGTCCCGCTGTGCTCCGCAACATCTCCCTGCCTGCTCTTCCTCTCATTTACTAGTTCCCCCTCATTTATTTCACTAGCTGTCCTACTGCTCTGGTTCCCACCCCGCTGCCACACTAGTTTAAACCCTCCTGAGTGACGCTAGCAAACCTCGCAGCCAGGATATTTGTGCCCCTCCAGTTTAGATGCAACCCGTCCTTCTTGTACAAGTCCCATCTGTCCCTGAAGAGATCCCAATGGTCCAGATATCTGAAACCCTCCCTTCTACACCAGCTGTTCAGCCACGTGTTTAGCTGCACTATCCTCCTGTTTCTAGCCTCACTGGCACGTGGCTCAGGGAGTAATCCCGATTACAGCCCTAGAGGTCCTGTCTTTTAACTTTCTACCTAACTCCCTAAACTCCCCTTGCAGGACCTCGTCACTCTTCCTGCCTATGTCATTGGTACTGATGTGTACCACAATGTCTGGCTGTTCACCCTCCCCCTTCAGAATGCCCTCTGTCCGTTCAGAGACATCCTTGACCCTGGCACCAGGGAGGCAACATACCATCCTGGAGGCTCTTTCACGTCCACAGAAGCGCCTATCTGTGCCCCTGACTATAGAGTCCCCTATAACTATTGCTCTTCTGCGCTTTGTCCCTCCCTGCTGAACAACAGTGCCAGCCATGGTGCCACTGCTCTGGCTGCTGCTGTTTTCCCCTGATAGGCCATTCCCCCCAACAGTATCCAAAATGGTATACTTGTTAGAGAGGGGGATAGCCACAGGTGCTCCACGCAAAAGGTGTCAACTCCTCCGGCAGGTAGTCCACCCACCACTGACCCACCAGGAGTCCGGAATATTTCTCCCAATTGATCCTCGCGGAGGACGCGGCAGAATAGGTCTGCTGGCAGTCGCGCATCCTCCGCAATTCAACGGGATCTGTGACTGCGAGGAGCACGTCATCGGCGTAAGCTGAGAGGACGACCCGCATGGCCGGCCCACGCAGAGCCAATCCCCTCAACCTCCTGTGAAGCAGGCACAGGAACGGCTCCACACAGATGGTGTACAATTGTCCGGTCATGGAGCATCCCTGACGCACTCCTATCCCAAAGTGAAGGGGCGCCGTCAAGGACTCGTTAACTTTGACCAGACACTCTGTGGCGGCATATAAAAGTCGGACCCGGGCTACAAGATGCGGCCCGAGACCGAAAGCACACAGAGTTCCGAAAAGGTATTCGTGATCCACCCTGTCGAACGCCTTCTCCTGATCGAGGGAGAGAAAGGCGACCGACAGACCAGTCCTCTGGGAAAGATGGATCAGGTCCCAGACCAGGTGGATGTTGTCCTGGATGGACCGGCCCGGGACCGTGTAGGACTGGTCGGGGTGGATCATATGGGCCAACACGGAGCCTGGGCAAAGATCTTATAATCCGTGCTGAGGAGGGAGACCGGACGCCAGTTTTTAAGCAGGCGGAGATCGCCCCTCTTCGGCAGCAGGATGATGACCACCCTGTGCCACGAGAGTGGCATCTTCCCGGTCGCCAGGCTTTCCCCCAGGAGCTGTGCGTAATCATCCCCCAGGACATTCCAGAACGCCGGGGAACTCCATGGTCAGCCCATCCAGCACCGGGGATTTGCCCCTCGAGAGCTGGTGGAGCCTCTCATCCTTCGATGCCCTCCGGGCTGACCTGCGGCAGGTCCTCCCACAAAACTCTGCGCGCGTCCTCGCTGGACGGATCTGGAGAGAACAACGCACTGTAATAAGTACGGACCAGGAGGCCCATTCCCTCCGGATCCGTGATGGAGGATCCGTCGTCGGCCAGCAGCTCAACGAGCTGCTTACGGAACCCCCGCCATTTTTCCAGCGAGTAGAAGAAGGGTGAGGCGCGGTCCAAATCTTCCAGGATCTGGATCCACGACCTCATGTACGCACCTCGGGACTCTATGAGCTGCAGGTCCCTCAGCGTGCCCTTCTCTTTATACGCCTGCCACAGGGCCGGGTACGTGACGGCATGACCGAGGCGGGACTCCAAGTCGAGCACCTCCCTCTCCAGGCGCCCGATCTCGGCTTCCCGCCTCTTGGTTGGCCCCTTCGCGTACTCCTGACAGAAGATGTGGACGTCTTGCCCACATCCCACCATAGCCTCATGAAGGGGAGCCCCCCTTCCTTCTCCAGTCGGCACAGAATTGACGGAACGAGTCCTCCAGCAGCCGGTGGTTAAAGTGCCAGTACGCAGACCCCGCGGCGGAGCGGAGTGAACTCCGCCCACACCAGGTGGTGGTCCGAGCACGGCACCAGCCGCATGGAAGCCACTGGGACGCGGGAGACGCACGCCTGCGAAAAGTGGAGGCGGTCGATTTGGAACCCTCCTCCTCCAGACCTCCACGTGAAGGTGCTGGAGGCGGGATGGAGATTCCACCAGATGTCCACTAAGTTAAGGGAGCTGATCAGTCCCCTCAACTTCTCCACCGACGCTTGGCCGCGCTGGGGACTGGAGCGATACCCCACCTCGAGGGTACAGTTAAAATCCCCCCCGAGGATGATGCACTTGCCGCTACCGATGGAGCTCAAGAGAGCGGACACTTCTTCAAAGAAGCGCGCTTGCAACGCACCTGGCCTGGGCCTGTACATGTTCACAAAGTGGAGCGGCACGATACCCAGGCGAACGGCAAGGTGGAACAAGCGGCCCGGCACTAGCTCCTTGACCCCCAAGATCTCCGGCTGAAAAGTTAGGGCCAACAAGAAATAGGGGTGAGATGACTCATGTAGATCCCACCCTGCTACTCCAGGAGCCAGGTGGCTTCATCTCCTGGAACGGTGTGGGTTTCCTGCAGAAAGCTCACCGCGTATCTCCCTTCCCTGAGGACTGAGAGATTGTGAAATCTGCGGTGAGACCCCCTGCTGTCATTGATGTTGAAGCTGGCTATGGTTATCTTCATGTCAAAGGTACTTAAAACCCGTCACCAACACCTCACTGTGAGGAGGGAGTGGAAGTGCACCTGGCCTTCCACTCCCCCAGCAACCCATTGAGGAATGCATTAAACCGGCGCCTCTCAACCAGTTTCATGCCCGCACCCTTGCCCGCTTTCTTGAGGGCGGCACAGACGGACTGGATGATTCGCGGCAGACTCAACCAACGGCCGAGGGCCAGCTGAACTTTATCGCGGAAATCCCGTGGGGATGAGAGGAGACTTGGTGGGAGGCCGAGGGACTCCACCACCTCACTGGCGATGGAATCAAGGTCGTCCTCCTTGCCTCACACCGAGTCCCCGTCCTCCTCCGGGTCGTCACCGCCAGCGACCAACACGCCCACCACACACTGTGGTGCGGACGTCCTGGCCGCGCCAGCTGGTCCCACCTCCGTCACAATCCCACCCCCAGGATCGATGGCGGAGGAGTCCTCTCTGGGTTCTACTGTGAAACTAGAACCTGTGGGCGCCAGCGGTTCAGGACCCCCTTCCACCTCCGTCCCCAGGCCAATGAGTGGTCCAGGGAAGACGGAAGTTCCCGACTCCGTAAATCCAGCCAGAGCCGTGACCGGAGGCGGAGAGAGGAGGCCATCTCCCGCTCCGCCAGCACCCACAGGCCCAGCAGATGGGGCAGCATTTTCCCTTATAACCGGGTCGGGTGGCTCCTGGTTGGTGGTGGACTCCGGCTGGGAGGGCCGACCCTTTGGGGCCTCGCCCTCCCCTCCACTCAGGGCACCCAACCCAGTGGCAGTGGCAGAAAGGGCGGCGTTCCCAGGCTCCCCCACCAGGTGGGGAAGCAGGGCCCCACTTACTCCTTCAGGAGGGGCCTCATGTACAGGGGCCTTCCCCTCCCCTCCATCCTGAGGGTTAGGGAGCTCCTGCCTGGACTTTGCAGCCTTGATGATGGTGGTGGCAGGGGGAACATGGGGACCCGAAACAGGAGATGGCTCCCCTCCAACAGATGGGCCCTGCACATCATGGCCCTGTGTTACTTTTGTGGAGGGGTGCCTTCTCCTCTTTTTCCCTGTTGGTCGCGGAGGCTCAGAGACCTCCATGCCATCAGAGGCCTCCGCCTCCGCACTCTTTTTTTTTAAGTCACCCTGGGCCTGAGCCCAGCCCTGGGGCGTGGGCTCCCCGAGTTCGGGCCTTGGGCTGAGCTCAGGCTCGGGTCGTGTCAATGTGTTCAGGGGACGTGTCTCTTGATATTTATTTTTCCTCCGCGCCTTCCTTCCACCTGGACGGGCACTCCCCACCCCGCCGCAGGCCGTGAAGATCACAGCCTCTGGAACTAATTGAATGGTGTCTGGTAGAGGTGTAGTGGGGTGGGAGGAGGTGCAGCGGCGCCACCCTGGGCTGCTGAGCTGGAGTTGGCAGCGGGGAGGTTGGGGCAGTTCTTACGAACATGCCCCACCCCCTTGCAGACATGGCACCGTGCCCCGTCCAAGGTCCAGAAGACGCGGTAGGCCGTCCCCTGGAATTCTACATTGAAATGGCCCTCTAAGACCTCCTCCCGCGCCAGCTGCATGAATAGCTGGCGCGGAAGGAGTACACATGCCGGAGGCTGTTCTCCCGAAGACCGAGCGGGACTGGGGTGAGCCCCGTCTTTACCTCCCCCAGATGGTGCAGGTGGGGAAGGAGGAGCTCACCAGGAATTAAGGGTGGGACATTCGATAGAATGACCTTTTGCGTAGTGGCCTCCAGGGGGTCCACTGGCAGAAAGGTCCCACCCACGGTGAGCCACTTGCTCAGAGCCAGGGACACCGCCCGCTCGGTCTTCAGGAAAAGCACCGCCTTCCCGTACATTTTTGAGGCAGCAACAATGGCCGAAGGGCCGACAACCTCGGCCATTGCCTTTATGACATGTTTGGGTGGACGTAGCTCTTGACCCCATGCTTCGATGTTATTAATGCAAACGGTGACGGGGCAACAGGTGCAGCTGCAGCAGCATATGTGTGGGCAGGCCTCGCCACCGGCGAAGAGGGGCTTTCCATGGGGTTGCAGAGCTACGCCCATTCCCAAGAAACAAAGCACACAACAGTTTCCTCTTTAACTCAAGCAATATGATGGGGTGGGGAGGATGGGAGTAGAGGAGTATAGGGCTGAAAAGGACAAGGAGAGAAGAGGATAGGCGGCCGAGTGATGGAAGGGAGAGAACAGCTGCGAGGATATTACAGTTCAGTTGGTGGTTGGAGCACCTTGCTGCAGAGTCTACAGTCCAGTCTTCCAGTTAGGGGAGGGCTCTTGGCCTGGGTCAGCTAGAGCCGCCCGGTTCTCTCCCTTTTCTGCTGTCATATAAAGATAGTCTTCAGCTCCAGCTGTCCCGAGCCACAGAGTTGGGGGTGGGGAGGGAGCCCCTTTTGTGCAGGATGGCAGATAAATACAAGGGCTCCCTATAGAATTTGGCAGCCTGGATCTTCTGGTGCCTCCTCCCTCCCCCAACAGTCCAAACAACCAACAGTTCTCTGGTGCTCCAACACCCACCTCTCCAAAATGACTTGCAGGTCTTCTTAGTCTTGCAAAAGTTCCACAATAAATGCAGCTGTCTCCACTCTGCAGTTACTCCACTCTGCTCTCTCCACTCCAGGTGCAGCTGCTCTCCCTTATTGCTGGCAGGAAGTGCTTCACAAATTGCCCAGCCGATCCCAGTGCTGTACCTGCCCTGGGAGTGTTTGATGGGGACAGTGTAGAGGGAGCTTTACTCTGTATCTAACCCCGTTTTTTTTTTTCTCGTTTTTTTTGGTAACCTTTCAATGTCACCGAGGGCAGAACATAGACAGAGAGAAAGTCTCAATAACCCTGTTTTATTTTTTTTGTAGAGGGAGCTTTACTCTGTATCTAACCCCTGTGCTGTACCTGTCCTGGGAGTGTTTGATGGGGGACAGTGTAGAGGGGGCTTTACTCTGTATCTAACCCCTGTGCTGTACCTGTCCTGGGAGTGTTTGATGGGGGACAGTGTAGAGGGAGCTTTACTCTGTATCTAACCTACTCTGCCCTGGGAGTGTTTTTTCACTTTCTCACCTTGATTGTTCTTTATCAGAATATAACCTATTTATTTTTGCCCCCTAGGATTGTGGAGAATGGTGAAGAGAGGGTGGAAATCGAGGAAGACGGGCAGCTGAAGTCAGTCCGAGTAAACGGTAAGCGAGATAGGAGGGCCAGGAGAGACTAGGCCGCACGCAGTCAACTGGACAGCAGCAGCAGGGTATCCTGGGGAGCAACTAGAGAAGAGATCAGTGGGAAGCAAATGGCAACGAGACAGGAAGGATAGAACACGTCAGCGATTAGAAATTTTGACTAGAGGCGTTCAGTGTTACTTGCAAGATTCCAGAATAACTATATTTCTAGAAATAAAGAAGATCTTCCCTTGCCCATTCCTTTCGGTCCTTGGTCTTGTTTATTCTCAATAGAAACAGCTAGTGTTAGAGGGCAATTAGGGAAGGGGGAAGGGGAATGACTGCTGGCCAAGCCAGCGATGCCCACATTCCACGAACAAATAAAAAAAAAAACAATTCTCCCCACCTTCTCAAGGGCAATTAGGTATGGGTAACAAATGCTGGCCTTGCCAGTGATGTCACATCTCATGAAAGAATAAAAAAAAGTATGTTGGTAGGCTGTGCCCCCCATTTTGCTTATGCTTAATGGTCAAACTGGTCTGAGGAGGTGGAAACCCAGTGTAGGCTGAACTTTGAAGGTGGCCTGGAGAGGGACAAGCAAAGCACCCGACTTGAGGCCTGCAGGTAAGCCAGGCCATGAAAGATGTCGCAAAGGAAATTACGTGAGAAGATAGTTTTATAAAAATGTTCGTAGAATCAGAGAATGATCAGAGAAGGAGGCTGTTCGGCCCATTGTGTCTGTGCCAGCTCTTTGAAAGAGCTATCCAATTAATATCACTCCCTCTGCTTTTTTTTTTACTTGTGGGATGTGGTAATTTGTTGCCATTGAGAAGGTGGTGGTGAGCTGTCTTCTTGAACCGCTGCAGTCCATGTAGGGTAGGTACACCTACAGTGCTGTTAGGGAGTTCCAGGATTTTGACCCAGCAACAGTGAGGGAATGGTGATATAGTTCCAAGTCAGGATGGTGTGTGACTTGGAGGGGAACTTGCAGGTGGTGATGTTCCCATGCATCTGCTGCCCTTGTCCTTCTAGGTGGTCGAGGTCGGGGGTTTGGAAGGTGCTGTCGAAGGAGACTTGGTGAGTTGCTGCAGTGCATCTTGTATATGGTGGACAGGCTTTGGGGAGACAGGAGGTGAGTTACTCATTGCAGAACTCTCAGCCTCAGACTTGCTCTTATAGCCGCAGTATCTATATGGCT